>NW_026261528.1:600000-1001169 GCF_024610245.1 Lodderomyces pseudojiufengensis | reverse complement strand
TTATCTACAATCTGCACGTTTTAGAAAAATAGATGTTTTGACTAAAAATAAGCTTTAAAACTCGTAACTACACAATTTGATTTTAATAGAAATTGATTGCTGTAGTTAAAATGTTTAACGAGTAATAATCTTATTAAAATTGAAATTGATTGGCGACTGGTGAAGCAGTTATTTTGAAGTTTTCACAGTCCATCTTTTTTTGGATAATGCGCAAAGTACTTGAAACGTGTTTTGGATTGATTGAAAGTTCATAACTAAAAATAATTTTGTGATTCATGCTTTATATGAGAGAGTTTTATCTTTCTTATCTTGTTCTGTACATCCCTAAGTTCCGAAACAAAAATTAAATCCGTGCAAAAATATTTTAAAATTTGTAATATGTATAAGCAGAATAAAACCAAAAAAAATAAACACGTCTAATTTTATTTAAACTAAATGTGTAGAGAAGATAAATATCCTTAACTCGTTTTTATGTGGTGGGCTATGAGGAAAAGGATTAAATTTTGAATTGAGTTTAATGTCTTAAAATAATTTTGACAATATTATGTTAGCACCTCCATAAGCTACTATGAAGGATAAAGACTCCTAAACGCATTGATATCCTTTCAAAAGCTGAATTACTAGACAAGATCTCTAACAAGAATTCGATTGTGTACGAGATAATGCATTTTACCCCTTATTTAATCTGCAGATGCATATTCAGTCATTCCGAGAAAGACCCCGGTTGTATGGACTTAAAGTAAACTTTAAAACTCGTAACTATTTACATGATCCTTATCGGGGTTAAAAACTACGTTTACTCTATTTCACGCAAATCATTCTATTTATAATTGATCTGCGATTAGAAACCTGCTCTTCAACAACTTTCACATTGTTTTCTATATTCGGATATTCTATCGTGTTTTGACTCAAATAAAAGTCCATAACTAAGCTTAATTTTGTGATAGATTAACATAAAAGCAAAGCTTATTTTCTTAACGTGTTGTGATCATAACCAATATCATTTAATGTTACTCTTTGAATTTATATTTTGCGATTAGTCGCTCATGCTTTAATAACTTTTAATAAACTTTGAATAATTTAGTTGAAGGTTATGAATCAAAGATTGATATGGTTAAAAACTTTTGGATTTCGTGATTGATGTGAGTTAGGAATGTGATGAAAAACTTATCGTGTTTAAACTCATATCCAAGATCATATATTATTTTAAATCAAATTGAATTAAGTAAAGGATTTAAAATACGTGATTGACTATAGTGTCCTGGAATGTTGTCACATAACCACATACTATTAATTGTATCCTTTGAATGCACTTGAAAATAATGATCGTTTACCTTCGAAATGATTTCATGTATAGTACACTCAAATTCTTAATTTCTTCAGGTCACTTAAACATACTACTATAACACCGTCTTTTAATATTCACCAAGTTTTGCAATATTAATAACTATTTGAAGTATCATGTATAAATTATTTAGTTTAAGTATATAAGCCATCTAGTTATATCTATAAGCCCATGCCACTAGAACTCAACACAAAGTGGTACATAGATTCGTGGAACATTCTTTAAGTAATTCTACTAACAATTCTACTATTATGTCTTTTTTGTTGTCTAAACTTATGTTAATATAAACAAGGTTAAGATTAAAATGAAAGACTTGTTCCTAATCAATATCTTGATTAAAAAGTACCTCATCATTTATTTATACTGATGATGCCAGAAATTATTAATCAATCGTTTGAGTTTATGGTATTCCTATGAAAGTTGATAACTCTTAATTGACAGATTTAGACCACTAGTCTTTCTTGAAATGAGAAGAAGGTAAAGGTTACAGTTCGCCACTTATTTCTAGTATCCTAGATGAACCTATTTGAACCTGGCAATGTCAACAGTATTAATCATCTCTAAGTCAACCAAGCACTAAATCTCTTCAGATGAGTAGAACTGCTTTAATGACAAAGATAAGTTAAGGTTACAGGTTTATACATTGCAGGATGGACCTACGTTCTTAAACATTTGCAAAGAACTGAAAAACAGCAAAATGAACGGTGATGGAGTAGTAGTGGCATGATACGATAGGAATTTGCATTGAGTATTGTCTAGTGGAACTTTATTTGTTATTACATGTGATGCTTTAGTTCTAGCCTAGTTTAAATCTTTTGTTATCATCCAACATAATAACTTTTGATTTGTTTCAAATTTGTAACCAATTTATATAAATATACCAAGGGTACTACAAAATATACACTATCCCGACTACCTTTCTAACAGTATACATGAATGTCTATGTGAACTGTTTTTAGTGTGACAATATGAAACAACCACGAGCATCAATTCCGAAGACTTAAGGACAAATAGCCACCTTCAATTGGGCCCTTGAAAAACTAAAAACAGACATCCGTACCACCATAACATACCATCCTCCTCCGTACCTCTATAGTTAAGAAAAGTAAGTAAATATATATTTCTGGTGGGGTTGAATTGAAAGGGGTCAAACAGTAACTGAAAAAATATTACAATAAGGAAAATGATCGATGTAAGCAAAGCTCGGTGTGTCTAGAAAGAAGAGTTACTACATATTGAACTTTCAGAATACTGAATTTTTTGATTGTTGAATCTTTAAAAGTGTCTTTCCATGACGAAAATGTAAAATCACTTTACCTACATTTATTACCAGAAGAGGTTACATAATTGATTCCATAATCAGATCCATCAATAGATTTTATAACATTCCATAACCAGAATTACAAAAGTGTGTAAAAGTTATCACTAACTAAAATGTAAAAATTTTATTAGTTATGTAAATGTCCGTAAACAGATAATACTGATTCTCATGACCAAGTTTCATAACTAGATTTAATATTCCATCACTCGATTAGACGAGAATTATTATTAATGTATCTATTAATCACTAGATTACGAAGTCAAACCCCATAACTCTCAGTAACGAAATTCCATAGCCATAATTTTAAAAGTGTATTTTTATAAGGACCTTACCAGAACTGAATAAGTGTAAAGTCTAGAAAATGTAAAAATATAATAGTTAAGTATTGAGTTTAACCAAAATTCATATTCTAATCCCGTAACTTGTGATAAAGAAAACTACATAACCAAATTAAAAAGTTCGACACCATTACTAATACCTAACCAAATCTGAAAAAGTTTAACGACATACCCTAAACTAAATTACTTAACCAAATTTAAAAAAATGTTTCTCTATAAGTTATTAACGAAATTTAAAAAAATGTAAAGTTAAAACCCAAATGTAAATATCTAATAGTTGAGTATTTGAGTTGAACTAAATTGCATAATCAAATTACAGAACTTCTTATAATTAAAAACCATAGCCAAATTTGAAAAAGTGTAACGACATACTCACATCGAAATTCCTTAGCTAAATACAAAAAAGTATTTAAAAATAACCTCCTAACGAAATTCAAAAAAGTGTAAAATCAAGCTTAGAAATAAAACTATTTTAATAAAATTTTATCTAAGACATAACCAAATTACAAAAAATGCAAATCTGGTATCCAAATGAAACTCCATAACCAAATATGAAAAAGTGTCACTCCTTATGTAGTACATCACCAAATTCAAGAAAGTGTAAAACCAAAATCCAAAAGCTAATATATTATAGTTTTGTATTCATCGATAATTGGACAAACTTCATAAGTAGCTGTACCAACAAATTCCCATAACGAAATTTGAAAAGATGTAATGACATAATCAAAATGAAATCCCTTAACCAAATAAAAAAAAGTGTTTCACCATAAGGTCATAACGAAATTTAAAAAAGTGTAAATTCAAAACTTAAAAGAGTATCTCTATTAGGCCTAAACCAAATTCAAAAAATGTCAAAACCTAAATGTAAATATATGATAGTTAAGTAACTAAGTATAACCAAAATTTGAAGAAGTGTATCTCCATAAATAGTACATAGCCAAATTTGAAAAAGTGTAACGACATACTCACATTGAAATTCCTTAACCAAAAACAAAAAAGTGTTATAAATAAGCTCTTAACGAAATTTAAAAAAGTGTAAAATCAAGCTTAAATGTAAAATTATCTTAATAAGTTTCTATCTAAGACATAACCAAATTAAAAAAAGTGTAAATCTGGTACCCAAATGAAACTCCATAATCAAATATGTAAAAGTGTCACTCCTTATGTAGTACATCACCAAATTCAAGAAAGTGTAAAACCAAAATCCAGATGCTAATATATTACAGTTTGGTATTCTTCGATAATTGGACCTACTTCATAAGTAGATGCAACAAACTTCCATAACCAGATTCAAAAAAGTGTTGCACCTTTTACCAACTTTAAAAAAGTGTAAACACAAAATCAAAATGTAATGCCTCAACAATTGCCTATTTAGGTAGAAAGCATTTTTTACATTATTATTTCACGCACGCGCGTTATTAACGACAATCCGTGCCAAATTGCCCTCATACATCGCCATTTTCGCCAAAAGTACACTCTATGGTCTTAACCGTGCGCGTCCTAGCGTGTTTTTCACTTGACTGCCTGTAATTTACGAAAATCTCGTATTTATCGTATACTTAACTATTACATAGTAATATACTAGTATAAACCAATTACTATACTTTTTTCATCAAAACAGCCAGTTCCAACTATAAACCTTTCACTATTAGATCATATATACACTCTATAATAGATTCTATTCCTCTTTTAATCAGTAAAACTATATTTTTTAACATTTATTATCAATCGATCTAATTTTACTAAAATTACTTAGTATAACTTTTATTTTCATTTAATTATATTACCAAATACTATTAATTTAAGTAAAATATAAAAAACTACTAATAATCGTAATTCCCAACTTAAAGTCAGTTAGATCACTATTATAAATTATACTAGTCAGTATAAGTAGTTACTTAAGTAGATTCAGTACCTCTTTCTTCTGGTTATATTACTATTCTATTACTAGTACTTAAACCTCCTTAACTACTTATTTAATAAATTCAAATCTAATATACAGTACTCTCGTTTTCAACAGAAGAAATATCCATCCTTACCTCAAAATTTGCATGCTTCATACTTAAGAGTTTTATATGATGTGAGTGAACAACGAAATCAAGCATATCACATTAATAACTAAAATTTACTCACAAGAAAAACATAAAACTTTACACATAAATCTCAAACTAAACAAACAAACACAAATCTCTTTAGTAATTCTAAAAACTTAATCTTCTCTTACACCTATTTGGAAGTATATTGCAACTAAATTGTAATTTTGAAATGAAGTGAATATGACCATACCATCCATCATCACGACTACAAGTAGAAATCATTTCTAGCCAATGTTGGAAAAAAATAATGTTATCGTCATTAGCCTCATAATCTTTAGCCACCTTTGAGAAAAACAAAACATAAAAAAGCTCTCTAGTATACTCATAAGCACAATCTCCTTCATGTTTAATACCACAATTTTCACAGCCAAAAGAAAACTTCAGAAAATGAATCATACCAACAGCACTCACAGTACAAGCCCATTTAGGAAGACCATACATAGTTCCACATTGTATAATATGTTCTCTTGGATTTAATTTTGAAGGTGGAGCTATATCATTTTTCAAATGTTTTAATATATATAAAGGCATAAGTTTTATCTCCAGTAAATATGACAAAACTTTTACATATGTTTCAAATCCTTCATCCAGTGTTTGATTTATCTCAGATATCCTATAACCACTACCATTTTTAATCATTTGCTTGTACCTTTTCAACTTATTAAATGTGATGTCACCAGTTTTTAAATATTTCTCAAATGACCTTTCAGTTAGAATCTCCTGCACATTTCTGATATTAACTTCATTTAGCATTAGCTTTATACTCAAAATTTTCTCAAAAGTAGTTGAAAAGTTGCACCCATTACATGCTGCCGTTTTTAAATAGCATTTCTCACAAGTATCTGATTCATCACTATGAACACCACCTAAAGATTCCTTGTATGATCTAAAAATTTTAATTACTCCCTTCAAAAACTCTTCATTTTGGTCAAACTCTTTATTAAATTTACTTGAAGGTTTGCAAATATCCCATAAACGATTTATCCCCAGCTGTTTTTCTCTAATTTTACCACTAATGTGTATCATTTCCCTGACTGGTATTTTCAAAATAGGCTGATAAGACAAATCCTCAACAATTTTCTTGTATATTTGATTTTCTCCAATTAATTTTTCATTGTTGACTTCATGACTAATAGCAAAATCATCCAGTAATCGATAAAAATCAGCAATCCGTTTAAACACAGATTCTTGTGGATTGAATTTATTATTTTCATTTTTCTTGTTGTTGTTGTAATAATCTTTCAGATCTTTTGTGAAGTAGGTAGTTGAAAGCCCGTTGTTTCTTAAGCGTCCTGTGCATTGAATATAGTCACCAATATGGATCAATGAATTATAATAAATAACCTGGTAGTAATTAGAATTGTTCAATCCAACAGTTAAACACTTGGTTCCCAAAATAATTCTCTTCCCATCAAGCATTAAAAACTGAGTATTAAATTCACATGAAGCAGCTTCTCCCACAATCAAACCTACCAAATTTTCATTGAAATTGAGCAATAATATGTCCAAAAATGATTTAAGGGAATTTAAAGTATTGAAGTAAACTAAACATATTGATTCCTCTTTATGATCCAAAACTGATTTTATTCTTTGAATAGTTTTTGCAGCTAAATCTTTTGTATTGACCTCTATAAATTCATGAATTACTCCTTTATCGCAAACATCACTTATCCCGTTAATTACTTGAAACTTAAGTTTAAATTGATCCTCCAAGCATCCAATTGTTGTTGGTAATGGAGTAGCTGTCATAAATATCTGTTTCCGAAATAAATCAACAACCGATGCTTTCATCAAGCCTAATTTTCTGTAACCCTCAGATTCAATCAAGTGAGCTTCATCCAACACCACAAACCCAAGTCTTTCCTTGTGTATAGATAAAAAATCCTCAAAATACTGTTTCTTCAATAAATCAAAGCTGCATACAACAACATCAGTACTGTCAATAACATTCTGGTAGTCAACACCATCAAGCACATTAAACCTGTCCTTACGAAACCTTTTTATCATCTCATCTTTCAATCTTAAATATGGTACGGCTATTACATGAAGCCACTTTTTGGATGTCATCCTTTTAAACAATTGCATGGGGAATGATACACAATATGTTTTTCCAGCACCAGTAGCAGCAATAACAAAAAGTGATTTTGACTTACATAATGCAATCTGTAAAATGGTTTTATATTGAAAGCTTGAAAAATTGAAATCTGGAAACTGACTTAAAATTGCTGAATCGAGTCTATTAATGTCGAATGATCCAAAATCTCCTTGATCCTCTGGTTCCTTTGATGCTGTTTTCTTTGAATAAATAGTTGAGTTTGGTTTACCAGAAAGTTGAAGGTATTGACACCATTTCTCAAAAAGCTCAGTTGTGGCAGTTAATTTATAAGTTGAAAAATATGTCATAATACTCCTTTTATCAACACTATATTGCATTAAACCAGTTTCTGTCGAATGACCTTGTATACCTTCTAAAATATCTGCTGCATCCTGATTTAACAAACTTGAAAAATTATTCTTTATATAATATGAAGTGGCTTGTCTTAGAATTCTAACACCAATTTTCTTACTGGTAATCAATGACTGCAAAAATGAACTGAACTTTGTTGGTTTTATTAATCTACCACTATTGCTAACAAAACAGTAGGTATTAAAACATGCCCGTCCACTTACCTCATCACGAAAGTCCCTTGATGTAAAAGTATTTAACTCCAGCTCCACTAATGAAAGATGTAAAGTCCTAATTGCATATAAAAAAGCAATTATCATTGTACCAACTTCTTTTGAATAGGCCCTAAATCGATGATCTTCTTTTTTATTCTTGTTGTATAATGTTTGAATAATTAATTGTGATGATATGAAAACCACATTCCTTTTGGCAAAATTATCAGCTTTATAGTTTAATGTACACAACTCTGGCAATCTGAAAGAATTCATGGAACTAACATAAATGACCACCATGAGAGCCAATGTAGCTTTTTCAATCCACTTCAAGGCCAAGTCTTTTTCTTCAACAAGTGTAGCATCAAAAATCAAATCTATCATGTCAGGTAACAATTTTTGGGATTGAAAATCTTGGTTCAACATAAACTTTCCATACACATCCGATTGAGTTATTTTCCTTTTACATAATAAACAGATATTAGTCCAAGCATCTTCAAAAATATTCTTAGCTTCTTTATATAAATCTTTGAGATGACTTTTAGCAATTTTTGTATTACCAACCAGACAAGTATCTTTATCTATAGCAATGACATTGATGCTAGCATAAGTTGATTTGTTATCTAATAAACGTGTAAAAAGATTATTTGCTAGAATGGAACCCGGAATTTCAATTGACTTGGTTTGAATTTGTTGTTCATATTCCATAAGATTTGCTCTTGTGGTTGCCTTGACATATTTACTGATGTTCTTCAAGCAATTAATCCTCCTTAAACACTCTGACTCCAGAAAAAAATTTGTCTTGTCTTTTTTAAGAAAAAAGGGAAACACAACTGCAATTAATGACTCCCTATTATGAATGAAATTCTCAATTAATTTTTTGACTATTGAAACTTGATCTGTGCTAGACTTTTCCTCAATGTTTTCAATTAAACTCAACTCCTCTCCATGTATATCATTATTGATCATATCAAATTCTTTCCCAAGGCAAATTCTGTCCAACATTCTCCCAAAAACACGACAAAAACTATCCACGGTTGCAGGCTTGTGCTCTCTAATGAAATTTACAAATCCTTCATGATCTTTCATCCATCTTCTTGAAGTGATTGCACTAAACTCTGCAGAACCAATTGCTTTTTCATATAAAGTTCTGTATACAAATTTTCCAACTCCAACAATATCTTCATTATATGGTATTTCGACAAGTTTCTTGTCATTATCAGATATGTTCAAACCACCATAATAATCATTTAATGTACTATTGTCATTTATCACTCTAGCACTTTCTTCCTCCTCCTCTGCAATTCTAACCTGTTGCCACTCTGGGGTACCTAAAACAATCAAAGCACAAATCCTAGTTGTGATAAAAACCTTTACACCAGTCATCTTCACAGAATTCGGTGACTTATATTCCAGGAAACTAAATCTATCATTTTTATACTTTGCATATATGGTTTGTGACTCAGCATAGTGGAAAAGTGTTTCATGTTCCACTCTGATTATCCTTGACTCTATGTAATCACTAACCTTGACCAATCTTAGATTTCTATTTGCAATTTCACGACATGTTGGTTGACAATTTTTCTGAAAAGAAGCCAGATATGGATTTTTGACCCTATTATTGTGCACAATAAACCCATCAACATAGATCATATCACCTGGTAAAGACACAACTGGAGACACGTCTTCATCTTCTTCTTGTTCATATACTTCTTGATCATCTTCATCTTGTTCATCTGGTGTACTTAAAATAATTTCTTCACGAGAAGTCAGAACTCTGGAAAAATCTGGGAGATCTGAATCACTGCCAAATACATCATCATCGGATTCATAGCCTGTTTGTAGTTGCTGGGGGTTTCTGATAATGACTGTTGAATTGTTTGATTGATTGACTTGATCGACTATTGTTTCATCACTTGTGGTTGGATTATTAGTTGGTGATTGATTTCTGTTTCTAAAATTCGAAATTAAAGTTGATAATGGTGGAGCTCTTCGTTGATGAGGTGTATTTGATGCTGCTGGGACTGCTGATTCATTATCACTGTCAAAATCTGAATCAATGTCTGACTGAAAATCTTCATCACTGTTAATATCTGAATCTGAAAACATGATGTATTGAATGTGATTTGATGAAAAAAATATTGATAAGTAAAATAAGTAAAGAAAAGAAGTTAAATGAATTTTTGAAAAAGAAGAAATTGAGCTAATTATATAAGAAAAATTCTAATATGAAGGTCTAGATCATACAACTTTTTGTATTAAGATTATTGTGTGGTATCTATAAACACGTCTTAATTATATTAATTTTTTTTTCAAACTATTGTTTAAGAAANAAGTACACTCTATGGTCTTAACCGTGCGCGTCCTAGCGTGTTTTTCACTTGACTGCCTGTAAAGTATTTTCAACGTGTTTTGGATCGTCTAAAAGTTTATAATGAAAGTTAATTTCTTGATTGTTAAGCATATTAAAAGGGGTATCATATTTATCGCGTTCGATTCGTAACTACGTTGAGTTTACATTTCACTATTATTTTGTATCAAAAGATACATTTTATGAAGTTTAAAACTATGATTCATCATGGTTTTTTGAATCTTGTGGTCTAATATCAATTTATCATATAATACTGTAATACAACATAAAACACTACTTTTGTGCGAACACTTTAGAACAATTTGTGTAATATAGATAAACTTGTCAAAATTTAAATAACGAGTACATAAATTTGAGTGGCTTTTTACTCAGGTTATGAGAAGCAGTTAAATTAGATTAGACCAAAAAGGAATAATTCTTGTTCAATATTCTAATTCTTATCTACACATTCCAAAAGAATTGCTTTTTTTCGACGAAAACTTTAGAACTCGTAACTATACAATTTAACTTTAATATAATTTAGAATCTATTAAACAATTATATTGTGAATTGAAAATCGTGTTTTTTTTACATTTATATCTACATCTGGATAAATTGGAAGATTTTCATAACGCGTTTCATGAATGTTCATAACTAAAGTTAATTTTAAATTTGTTTTAAAATACAATTTCAAATGAGCACCATTGTTGTCTATTCACAACTTATTTGAAATTTACGTTTCGTGATTAATGTTCATTTCTTATCTTGAGATTATCAATAATCTTGTTAAAAATTATTGATAGATTTGCTAAATCATTGTTCATATTTAAATTAAATTGAAAAAAGATAAGAATTTATTAGATTAGACCAAAAAGGAATAATTCTTGTTCAATATTCTAATTCTTATCTACACATTCCAAAAGAATTGCTTTTTTTCGACGAAAACTTTAGAACTCGTAACTATACAATTTAACTTTAATATAATTTAGAATCTATTAAACAATTATATTGTGAATTGAAAATCGTGTTTTTTTTACATTTATATCTACATCTGGATAAATTGGAAGATTTTCATAACGCGTTTCATGAATGTTCATAACTANAGCAGTTAAATTAGATTAGACCAAAAAGGAATAATTCTTGTTCAATATTCTAATTCTTATCTACGCATTCCAAAAGAATTGCTTTTTTTTGACGAAAACTTTAGAACTCGTAACTATACAATTTAATTTTAATTTAAATTTACATCAAAGCTGATTGTAGATTGAAAATCGTGTATTTTTTACTTTTATACCCACATCTGGATAAATTGGAAGATTTTCATAACGCGTTTCATGAATGTTCATAATTAAAGTTAATTTTATATTTGTTTTAAAATACAATTTCAAATGGGCACCATTGTCTTCTATTCACAACTAATTTGAAATTTATATTTCGTGATTAATTGTTCATTTCTTATCTTGAAATTATCAATAATCTTGTTAGAAATTATTGATTTGAAAGCACATAATCAGATTTTAGACAATTTATTTTGAGACTAGATTTGCTAAATCATTGTTCATATTTAAATTAAATTGAAAAAAGATAAGAATTTCGAAATACGTGATTCATTAAAATATAATTAACTGTTTTAATATCTAGTTTCAACATACAATTCTAAAGGGGTACATAATTGTTATCAATTCAGTACTAATTTGTAATTCACATTTCGTGATTGATTGTTTGAGTGTACTTAACAAGAAATTAGAAATTAGACGGTTTGTGAGAACAATAATTTATATCTTTGTTTATAATTAAGAAGAAATTGAAGAAAGATAAGAACTTTAAATTACGTGATTTGTTCCTGTGTGAAATTTTCCAAATATAACTCTAATAAGTTAATTAACTATCCAATACAACCTTCTTATTACAATTCGTTGAATATTGTATTGTAAAAACAAAAAAAACATTTGATATTTTTCTTATCTATAATTACATTTATTGAAAGGAAAACAAAAATATTCTTTATCTAAAACAAGGGGTATTTCAAAACTAAGCCCATCTTAAAATTATGATACAAAATAAAATTTTAGATTCATAGAACCGTTTTTGTAATTCGATACAGGTTACATGTATTTAATTATTTTTAGCTGTACTTTTAATTTTGATAAGACCTTTTTATGCTTAACTAAATGTTAGATTAACAATCTTATTTAAATTGTAGCTAGATAAATTAACAAAATGCTAACAACTAACAAAAACTCCCAGGAAAGAAAAATCAAAACCTATCTAATACATTATAGAAAAAAAAAATTCAAACAGACATCCTGCATCCGTACCATACTCGTCCGTAACATCCTCATCCGTAAGATTATGTCTTCAATAGGATTGAATACTCTATGAAGAAGTTACCTTATTGAAGTACAAACATATTTTGAAGTGTTAACTAAAATACATCAGTTATGGGTATGACTGTAATGGGCATAATATGTAATTATCCTGTATATTAATACTCGACATCTATTTTACCCTCTTATCTTTAGAGTTATATAGGTATATATCACTGATCCATCCTTTAATACATTCCACCCTCAACGGATCAATACAATGACCAAACTAAAATAATAAAAAACAAAACTTAAAGTTACACTTAAAAAAAAAACTAAAATAATAACTGAAACATAGTAAATCAATACCTAAATTAATAAATAAATTCATTACTACATTAATTAATACATTAATAACTAAATCGATAATTAAATTCATAATTAGATCTAAAATAATAACTGAAACAATAACTAAATTTAGTGTAGTAAATCAATAACTAAATTAATAACAAAATTTAATACAAGAATAATTACTAGAATAATCACTAAATCAATAATCAAATTCATAATTAAATCAATAATTAATTACATAACTCAGTTCCAAGAACCATTTCCACAAGCCAATAGAACAAAATAATTGTTGGACTTCATATTACATTGCATAACTAGAATCTATTACTGCTTTTATAACTGAAATCCTAACTAGAATAACCACTGGAACCAAATTAATAACCAAATTAATAACTAAATCAGTATCTAAAACAGTAACAAAAACATTATCTAAAACAGTAACAAAAACAATAAATAAAAAATAACTAGAACAAAACCAAATTTAAAACTAAAATAATAACTGAAACAATTACTAGGATAATAACTGAAACATTAAGTAGAACAATAACTAGAACAATAGTTAAATCAGAATCTAAATCTATAATCAAAATGATATCTAAGTTCAAAATAACTTCCAAAAACAAAAGGAAGAAAATATACAAATACTTAATTATCATGCATTCTTTGCTTTCATTTCCAAACTCATAACTAGAATTCATAACTGTTTTCATATCTAAACCAATAACCTAATCAAAAACTAGATTAATAAATAAAACAGTAACAAGAACAATAATAACGACAAAACTAAAAAATACTTAATATTGTATCGTAAAATAATATCTAGAAACATAACTGAAACAATTGATGTCTAATAACTTTCATTTATATTTCGGTATATTCGCACGACTTTTATGTCGACGAACATTTATATTTCCGTTGTTGATATTTTGTAGATTTTAGATACTTAACCTATCAACTTATATTTAAACTTATATATTATATTAGAATATCTAATTACCACTAAGCATAAAGTAACATAGAGTACGCTTAGATAATTTTATATTGGAATCTAATTTTAAGGCCCAAGTTAACATCACAATAACCAAAATAATAACTGTAATAATCAACAAATCAAGAATAAATCTATAATGAAATCTATCATGAAATCTATAATGAAATATATAATCTATAATGAAATCATAGCCAGATCTATAACAATTCCATAAATCCACAATAGTTCCATTCCTAACTACATGATCAAAAGAAATCATTATCTGTTCTACTTTAGATCTATAAGTTATTGCTACTATCAAACAACTACTTCAATAAAATACGAGCTCAACTTATTTGGTAGCTCATTTACGAGTACTGCGTTTTTTCGATTTTTTCTCACTCAAAAAAAAAAAAACTTCGCGCTCCCAGAACTCATTTTAAAACTGCAACGCCGCATTCACGATCACATTGGTAAAAAGCACACGCTATGGCGCTACCTATGAGTTTCAGAACTGGAATTGGACGCAAATTGCTGCAAACTCAATAACAGAGTCAACAAAGTAAAACTACCAAACAAAGTCAACTAGTAAAGACAACTAAGAAAGTCAACTATCTAAGTCAATTAACAAACTCAACTATCAAACAATTTTAACTATCAATTAACAAACTCTACTATCAAAATCAACAGTAAGCTACCAAAATCAAATAAGTAAGTACAAAAAAAATAATTTACGAAAATCTCGTATATATCGTATAAGTAACTATAATATAGTAATATACTAGTATAAGATATCAACATTACTATACTTTTTTCATCATAATAACCAAATCTAACTATAAATCTTCCACTATTAGATTATATATACACTCTATAATAGATTCTACTCTTCTTTTAATCAGTGAAACTATAAATTCTAACACTTTATTATTAATCTTTATAATTTTACTAGAATTACTTAGTTTACTTTTTATTTTCATTTAAATATAATACCAAATACTATTAATTTAAGTAAATTATAAAAAACTACTAATAATCGTAATTTCTCAACTCAAAGTCATTTAGATCACTATTATCAATCATACTAATCAATATAAGTAGTTAGTTACTTCAGTAATTATAGTACCTCTTCCTACTCTTTCTATAACTTTTACTTAAACCTCCTTAACTACTTATTTAATAAAACAAATACACTTTCCAATCTTAGATACAGTACTCTCGTTTTAAAATCGAAAGAAAAAAACTTTAATTTTAAAAACAGTTAAAAAAAGTCAACTATCAAGGTCAGAATAAATCAAAGTAAGGTATCAAACTCAACTAGTTAAGACAAAAATCAAGGTCAACGAAGAAAGTACACTATCAAAATAACCTCGACTAGAAAAGTCAATTAAGTCAACAATCAAAGTCAACTATCAAATTAAAGTCAACTAAACTCAAATAAAGTCAACCAAATTCAACTAGTAACAATTAACAAACTAACTATCAAACAAAGTAAACTATAAAAGTCAACAAATTAAACTATCAAAATCAACACAGAAAAGAAACTATCAGAATCAACTATTAAACTCAACTATTAAACAAACTCAACTATTAAACAAAGTCAATTATTAAAGTCAACTATTAAAGTCCACTATCAAGTTACCAAGAAAATATACTATCAAAGTCAGCTAAGAAAGTAATTATCAGAGTCAACTATCAAATTCAACAAGATCAACTATCAAAGTTAACAAAAAGTCATCTAACACAGTAAAGTCAACAAAAGTCAGGTATCAAAGTCTCCTATCAAGAACAACTATAGTCAACTATCAAGGTCAACGAGTAAAGTCAACGAGTAAAGTCAACTAATAAAGTCAACTATTAAGGTCAATAAACTTAACTTTCAAACGAGGGCAATCATTAAAGTCAACCATCAAGGTCACTTATCAAAATAAACTATCAAAAGTAAATTATCAAAGCAAACTATCAAAGTAAACTGTCAACTATCAAACAAAGTCAATCATCAAAGTCGATCATTAAAGTCAACTAAAGTTAGTTAACAAAGTCAGCGATTATAGTTACCTATTAAAGTAAATTATCTAAATCGACTAAGAAATTAAACTATCTAAAGTCAACTAAAGACAACAATCAGACTCAACTAATAAAGTCTAACAAGGTCAACTAGAGTTACCCACCAAAGAACTATCAAAGTAAACCACCAAAGTAAAATATCAGAATCAACCATCAAATTCGAATCTACTAAGAAAGTAAACTATCAAAGTCATCTGACAAATCATACCGACAAAGTATACTAACAAATTAAACTCAGAAATTATACTATCAAAGTCAACTATCAAAGTCGACTAATAAAGTCAGCTACCGAAGTCATCTTTCAAACAAAGTAGACTAGGAAGTCTACTATCAAAGTCAGCAAAATCCAACTATCAAAACCAATTAATTAGGTCATCTATTAAAATAAGCCTTTAAAATCAGCACTTAAAGTCAAAAATTAAAGTCAATTAACCAACTCAACAATCAAACGAAAGTTTCACCTATTTAAATCAACTTCCAAGTTCAACAAAACTAAACTAAAGTTTACTAAAGTAAACTAAAGTAAATTATTAACATAAACTAATAAAGTCAATTAGCAGAGTCAGCTATCAACAGAAGTCAACTGTTAAGTCAACTATCAAAGTAACCTATTAAAGAAAACTATCAAAATCAACTTTCGGATCAATCTAACTAAGTAATCTATCAACTAGGAAAGTAACTATTAACAACTAACAAGTTTAACTTAAGTCAACCATCAAAGTCAATTAACAGAGTAAAGTATCAAACAAAGTAAGTTCTCAAAGTCAACTAACACAATCAACTACTAAAATCAACTATCATAGTCAATAGTCTTACTCATCGCGACAGAAAGTTAGTCTTTTACTAGAAGATTTACGTTACAACAACACAAAAATTAGTTCAAAGAAGGTATATATAGTCTACACCAATATTTCTAATTTAACCCCCGTCAAGTTGTTTCGAATTCATTACTGTCAATCAGGTATCCCATTCCCCTCAAAATTCTCACATTCAATACTACTTTATGTTACTTAATATTCATTAAAAGAATATCTTTCGTAAACTTTTATCTTTTCAATAGTCATTTACTCAATCAACTAAAAAAGTAAGATAAATACTTTTCAGGTGACTTAACCTTTAACCTAGTCCACATTCTCTTTCAAAAACATCTAATTAACCTACTTTACCTTAAGCTGTACATCTTCATTCTTTTTAACAATTATCGAAAGAATAACTTTCATCAACTTTTAATTTCTCAAAAAAGATTTTTACTTTTTTAATACTCATTCAAAAACTTTCAAGTCATTATCCTCCAAAATCAGGTATCGTAGTCTTTCTCGGCATTCCACATTCAGCGCTACTTTGCTTACTAGTAATAAATACTCTAGTTATCTTCAATAATTACTAAAGTAGTTTTAGTAAACACATTTTTCCTTATTCAACTTAACAACAAAAAATTCATAGGGTAACTCAATTTTTACTGACCTAATCTTCATTCTTTTACAAAAACTCCAAATTCCATCTACTTTTTATTAGTAAGAATTCTTAAATTATTTCAAAGAATCGATATAATTTATATTCAAGAATTGTCGAGAGACTTACTATCATCAACTTTTCATCGACAATCTACTCATCATTCAACTTAACAATTAAATACTTTTCAAGTAACCTAACCTGTATCAAATTAGTCCACACTTTCTTTTGAAAACTTTTAATTCTAATTTACTTTTCATTAAGTTCTCTTTCACTTATCCTATCAATTATTAAGAGAATAACTTTCGTCAACTTTTATAATCATAAACCTAATAACCCCCCAGTCAAATAATTTTAATCTACAAAATGAAGTATCCTATTCATTCTTAGACTCACATTCAACCCGTTTTTTCTCACTAAAAATCTATTATTTCACTTATTCTTAATAATTATTACGGTAGTTATTCTAATAAACTAAGAATTTTTCCTTTTTCAACTTAACCATATAGTCTACAAGTAACTTTACCTTCATCAACGTATCCATTCTTTATCATAAATACTAATTCTAACCTACATTAAACAATTATTCATTTAATTACTTTTGATAGATTTCAGAGAATTAAATCATTTTATTTTCGATTAATTATAAGACAAAATACTAACAAGTTAGGTTAAATATCAAAAAGACTAGAACAAGGTCTTTCACAACTATAGGTAACCCTAACTAGATACGTAATAAACAGAATACACATATTACAGTATTCTCTTCTAGTCAAATAGCTTAATCTCTTCCTTTTTTATCATCTAGAAATACAAGGTCTTAGTCTGTTAAATCCAAACAACAGTAATAAGTATTTTTTCATCTCTTGACAAGATTTAACAACTCAACTACAATACAAAAATTCCTATCTACTTAAAGATACTTTTTAATTACCTATAATCCTATAAGTTTATAATTATTAACTAATTTTATAACGAAAGTCCATAATCAAATTCAATAACTAAGTCAACAGCCAATTATATATCTAATTCAATAACTAAATCATAACTATGTCGATTATTAATTCCATAACTCAATAAACAAGTAAATCAATTACTTGAACTAGACTTCAAAACAATTCCCATAAATAAAATTAAGGAAAAACTCCACCAATATATTTGTACAAAAGTAGGTTTTACTTAAAAAACTAGATTCCATAACGAGATTTTATAGCGTTTTCATAACTCTTTTCATAACTAATTTTATAACTATTTTAATAATTATTCAATAACTAATTTTATAACTACTTTCATTTTCATAACTAAATATAAATATTACTGCTCCACCATAACCAAATTTTTAGTAACTAACTAAATCTCAAATTGAATAATTAAGTAATCCATCACAGTTCACATAACTCATTCTTTAATCAAATAAGTCCTTTTCCATAAAGAATTTCATTGCCAAAACAGTATTATTTACAACACTCCTACACTACCATTTACACAATTAATTCCATGAATAAAATTAAACGATTAGCTCCCCATAAACCATTCCAATTCAATTTCCACAATAAATCTATAACCAAGTACACAACTAGATTCCTTAATGAAATTCAACAACTAGATATGAAAAAGTGATGCTCCATAACGAGGTTCCATTAGCAGATTTAATACAGTGTCTTTCCATAAGCAAATTAAAGAAAATAATAATCAAATGTCAAAAATATACCACACTAGTTGTTCATATGTTGATTGTTAAAACCGATTCCATAAGGAGATCCCTTAACAAAATTCATAAAAGTATTTCCATATCCAAAATTAAGAAAATTTGTGAGCTAATTTTTTATCAAAATTAGATACCCTATATCCATAACTAGATATAATATTCCGGAACCAAAATTTCAAGAATGTACTAGTTACGTATTTGGTCTTAATTATTTTCCAACACTAAACCCATAATTGATTCAATAATTAATTTCATATTCAATTTATATTCAAATGTTGATTTATGACCAAAATGTCAAAATGAGCAAAGCGTTATGACTTTGTTGCCAAGTCAAAACAAGTATTTCTTTCATAATTGTTTTCCAATTTTTTCATGATTGTTTTCATTATTGTTTTCAAAATTGTTTTCATAATTGTTTATTTGAATTGCATGATTAAATTCCATTCATAGATTAATCATCAATGAATATTTCTTTCAATATCCAAAACAAATTCGTTATGTATTGGTTCAGCACGAGACGAAACCGATCGTTATTTTACTGTAATTACTGATTTACTATAATGGCAGTTACATTCATTCAATAAAAAATAATACAAATGTTGTTGTTTATAATTTTTCTGATTTAAAGGATAATCAATTGATTAGATTTTTGAGGTTACAAAAGTTAAAGTATTTTCTATTTTTGATGAATGTCATCTCATTGATGCTGAATATGATTTACAAAAGTTAAGAGAAATAAAATTTGAATTTTTTAATTATTTTTGTAAAACTTTATATTTATCTGCTACACCAACAAAATCAACAATTAATAAATTAAATACATCATTTGCTACAAATATAAATATTATCAATTATATCAATGATTTTCCATTTGAAGGTGTTTCATTTAATACAAAATCTGTTGTAACTGGTGATTGCAAGGTACTTGAACACTATCAATCAAACATACAGCATTTACTATAGTCATCAAATCTCAAAAGATATCAACAAAAATCATATAATATTTGGCACTCTGACTTGTTATCCTGGTTTAATTATTGAAAACATCAAATTCATTGTCTTTAGTGGGTACATATAATAGATAAATGAAACAATCCAAGTGATTGAGAGATTAAGAGGTTCTGGTACTGTTTATTCTTGTTTATTGAAAGATTCAAGTTATCAAAATCTTCTCAAAAGTGACCATACACCAACAAATTTGTAAATTTTATAACATCAATTATTGGGAAAGGTATGATGAAACAAATATTAACAAACGAAGGTATGTGTTGGAAGAAGTTCAATCGAGGAATTTCATCTGATCAGATCTGTTGGTAATTTAAAATTAAATTCAAACTCAAGTCATTGATTACCTGATGCTACTAAAGTCATGAGCCTCAAATTAAATTCTTATAATGTTGTGTATCATCCAATGAAAAATCAATGGTTTTGCTCCTGAGGATAATGTTTTTGCTAAATTCCCATGGCTAAAAGTAGACAAATATGCTGAAGCAATAATTGCTAATTCAAATTCAACTACAATAAATACTAATAATCAGTTTCATGATGAAGTATGTATAGATTTGTCAACTTTGAACCATGGAAATTTAAGAAAAAAACTATCCCTAGGATCAGAATATGATGAAAATTTTTTTGTTGAAAACACTCAAATGTATATTGATATGTTCAAAGTTAACAATTATGATTGAATTGTATTGATCTAACAAACTTTACAAAATTAATTGACAATCTAACAGATAAAAATTTTGTCCATGAAAAATTGAATCAAGCAAATATACAATTGGAAAGAATTGAATATGTTAGTTCATTATTTGAATCAATTGGTCTGTGTTGTTGTTTATTTGGTATTGATAAAATTTATTTGAAAAGAACTATTTGAACTTGGTAAGTGGAGAAAATTTTTTGGGTCATTCAGTTTTTTTAAAATGACATGAGTACACATCTTCAATAAAACTTAAATCATAATATATAAAACCCAAATAACCATTAAACCTTAACATTTTATTAATAATAAATAATCCACCAAACATACCAAATGATTTAAAATATATATCACTCAAATAACCATTAAACCATAACATTTTTACCTACTTCATGTTATTTTTCAACACCACACTTAACATTTTTGGGTAATTCGTGTGTTCATTGTGGTGTTGAAAAAAACTTGAAAAAGGAAAAAAATGTTATGGCCCAATGTTCATTCGAATATTATATATTATGTTTCATTCAAATTTGACTGAAGATGTGTACTCTTGTCATTTCATTTCATATTTTTTATCCAATGGTTCAATTCATTACAACTGGTTCATGCTTTATATAGACATATGAGTGCTGACTTTGTTGACAAATTTGGATTTGATATTTCTATTGTTTAAAGTGAGTAATATGTAGTGAACTTTTTTGAATTGAAATTTATAAACTTCTAATCTTATTCTTGTTGTTGTAGATTTAGTTGTTTAAAATAGATGATTGTTGATATGTGAGTATATTAAACTAAACCTTCCTGAGTCTTAATTATATAAGTAGGTACCTCCTACTGAACTGGAGGGAACCTTGATGATGTACTAAGATGTTGCTTAGTTATCTAATCAAAATAAAAGATTTAGTCGAATTTTTTATCTTTTTTATTGCTTAAATATTTAAATCTCAACAATCAGCTGATCCTGCATGTTGAGCTTTTCTCTTACAATATGCACTACTTACATCCATATTTACCAGAGACAAATTCATTAATTTTATCCTGGACAAATTTGATTATTTTCTACAGGACAAAATTGTCAGTTTTGTTTCTTGATGTACCATACATATTGTACGAGGTCAACTCAATACTTACCGACTTTAAACAGTTAACCTTTTGTCTGCATCTGGGTAGCCTGATCCCCCATAAAATTACCAGCTGTACAATATAGAGAGATCGCACTTACATTTCTTGAGTTAAACGTTTCGTGGCATTAATGAGTCATTTACAAATCAAGTCTACTGTCCATTACAAAGCATTTTTCGCCAACTCGACGACCATCTGCTTTCTAAATCTGGAAATTTGATCTTGACAATGGTATAACGGTAGATTAGCAGCTAAGTGCCGAATACACCACTTCGCAAATATATTACATCTCTATGTTTAGAGTTAAGGCTTTGGAAACTTTTAGTCTTACTGTTTTATTGAACATCTACGACATCAGCAAAAATTAGAAACAAATTATGACGCCATAACTAATAACATACTAGCTATCCCATTACTAATATCGAGCCAGATCAGCATTCGACTGAAAATCAAAATCTTTTTTGCCACAACATACAAATTAATTAAATAGCATCTGCCATCTCATCCTCATCACTTTTAAGCAATGGACTCAAAATTTTCTTCAACAGCTCCAAGATTTCAGGCGTTATTTTATGACGCCATTCTTGTTGACTTCGTAATAGAGTTTTTAAAATATTGGCGAATTCCCGTTCTACTTCCGTCTCTTCTATTTGTTCAAATCTTTCAAGAGAAGATGAAACCAGTTTGAGTCGTGATAGAAGGTCCAAAAAGTGTTCTTCAGCCAAATCTTCAGCATCATTAACAAACACTTCATTATACAACTGTACAAGAATCTTAACATTTGTGACAAGATTATCTCTCTGATTGTAAATGAAATGTTTAAGGGCAATAAATACATGGGAAGTCCTGACAGCGTCAATTTCATAGTTTTCTATTATATGATGTAAATATTGAAACCTCAAGGGTAAATTCATTTCTTCAACATTTTTTAACTCATCTATTAAAATATTGTTCTTCATCAAAATCGCTTTAATGAAAACGTCATTTATTTTGAATTGCACGTTGCTCCCTTCGAACACTTCAGCTAAATCCGCATCTAACTCAATCGTATATGTTCTATCCAATAGTTCTTTTGACAGCAAGACATCCATCAACTCCTCCATTTTGTGCAATATAATGAACCCACAAACAGTTGGTTCTTGCAACTTTTGAAATAGTAATAACGTGTGATAGCTTGTCTTTCTTATAGTACAAGTGTTTCGTATTGGTAGTATATACAACTCTTTCGAAATCTCATTCTTCTCATAAAACTTATAATAAGTGTCATTTAGTTTTTCACATATATCCTCGATACTGTCATTCCTTGTCATCATTTTAGCCAAATTTGACTTGTAAATTATCGATTCATTCATCACTTTATCTATCAATTTTCGCAGATCTTCGTATTCCTCTCGCATCTTTTCTTTACAAATAGAATGAAGGACGGATTCATCTAGATTGTAATTAATGACTCTTAATGCTACTTTTAATATATATATATCAGTTGGTGATTTCGTTTTTAAATCATGATTATGCTTCAAGTTCAAAGTCATTCCACTATTGACTTCAAAATTGAGACTGAAAGGGCAGGTTCGATTTTTACATCTTACTTTGTACGAGTCTCTAGCACCTTTGAAAGTAATTGAATGTATTAAAAAGATTTCATGTATAATTGAAGTATAGCTTCTCAAATCTAGTTTGTTACTTGTCCAATGAGTTTCTGCAAGATACAAGTCGTGCTTGCTAATAATGTCAATGTACGGTTGAGCTGATCTGAGTAGGGCTTCTTCCTCAGTTTCTACTTGGGCGTTGGACATCAATGAAATTGTCTGATCTCGTTACTTGTATGTTTCGAAAAGTAATTAACTTTATCTAATAATTATGAAAAAACAATCGATTATAGGTCGAAAATCAAATTCCCACCCTCTCGCCCCAAGGGATTCTGAAACTTTGAATTTTTGTGATACAAGTATTGTCGTCGTGTAGACTGCTAATTAATCTAAACTATAGACTTTGTAATGAAGTTCTTTAAAGCTGAACTTGTTGTTCATTCAATTTTCAATCTATAAAAGTTAACTACATTTCTAACTAAATCTATATATTGTTGTCTGAAATAGCTATGATTCCTGCATATTGTAAATAGCTATATCACAATTTTCTCTGGTTTCTCTCAATTTTGATTAAGCGTTCAATAACAAGATAGACTTACAGTTTTTTTATTGTATTTCAAATATTACTCATCTAACAATTTTAAAATCAAATTAAGCCAAGCATAATATAGATTATTTCAAAGATTCAAAATATCTTCGCTCCCAGATTCTTCCAAAAGTATCAAAGAGGACATTCCAAGCTATATAGAATTCAATTCTATCATTCTAAATGTTTTATTCTATACATCTAATTAAATCATTTAATGCTTTTAAAGCATTCCCACTTGTGATTGATTTTTTAGCTAGACTTACACCGTCTTTCCAATTATCAGTTAAACCAGCGACATATGCAAGAGCAGCAGTGTTCAATAAAATATAATCTACTATTGGATGATTATTTGAAGAATTAACTTTAAACTCATCTGAGTTTTGACTCAATATTAATTTTAAAATTTTAGCATTTTCCTCTGGAGTCCCAGATCGTACCGAGTCTAATGAATGCTCTGTTAATCCAAAATCTTTTGGAGAAATACGATCTCTTTTAATTTCACCATCTTTTTCAACTAACCAAATTTTTGTAAAACCGATCGGAGATATTTCATCTAATATACATTCACCAAATACAACCATTGTTCTTTTATGTACATGACTTTCTCTTGCTAGTATTGAAGCAGCTCTTGCATAACTTTCACCCAATTTTTCACTATAAACTCCCAAAATTCTAGATTGTATCGGTATTGGATTGATCAAAGGACCTAAAATATTAAAAATTGTGGGTATACCTAACTGACTCCTCACATTTGCAACTATTCCCATACCTGGATGAAAAGATGGAGCAAATAAGAAACAAAATTTTGATTTTTTAACAATTTCTGGTAATGTAACAACGTTTATCTTGGAAAGATCAACCCCTAAACATTTCAACAAATCACCTGAACCTGAAGATGAAGTACTAGCTTTTCCACCATGTTTACAAACTGGTAATCCAATACCTGCTGCAACTATAGCAGATGAAGTTGAAACATTGAATGTATTCTGGCCATCTCCACCAGTTCCCACTATATCTATATATCCATTTTCATCAATTAAACTACTATCTATAGTTTCAGCAAATTCTATCACAGTATTTACTGCTGCAGCTATATATTCAGATTCTTGATCTAATCCTTTTTGTCTCAAAGCTGTTAAGAAGGCTGCAATTTGAATATCTGATGCCAAACCTTTGAAAACAAGTTTTATAACAATTGACAAATCGGACGGAGTAAAATTATCTAGTAGAATCGATTTGATGTAGGGAGTCAAGACTCTGTTATCGAAAGTCATGGTTGATTATGGTTGATTATGACTATTAGTCAAATTTGAAAAATTGTAACAAAAAAAAAAGAAAATAATTTTTATGAATCAATTTCTCCACACAAGCTTAAGATCAACACATTCGAAATAGTCAACCACTTATTCATTTATCAAACACTATACTTGGAACCTGAAACGTTTTAAACTAGCTACCCGTTGAAGTAGCTTATTATGATTTTGTTTTGAAAATGAAGATCAACACGCATTCGGTTTGTGGACCGACTAATAATGTTTAAACTGATTTCCAGCATCTTGACTCAAAGCCTTGACGAATTACGGTAATTGAATTCGGTTTATGTATTTCGTCAATGAAAGGGTTTTGACAGGAATAACAAGTATCGGACTGAAGTGGAAATGCTCGATATCATTTTTACATTAAAACAGAACACAACTTACCTTTTTATTCGGGGCAGTTAACTACAATGTGCATTCAAACAAGACTCAAATCAAACTATCATTCGTTGTTTTACCTTTTACTTACTTCCTTATCAACTCCTAAATAAGAATCACAAATCGCCCAACAAGTAAAATCTTCATCTGGTACTTCAAATTTAAAAGATTGTTCTAAATGTGGTAATTGAACCTTTTTGATAGCAAATAATTGATTTGTTGAAGCATTACCAATAACTAACCACCAATATTCTTCTTTACCAGTATTAGGAACAATCAAAGATTCCATCTCTTCATCTCTTTCCAAACTTATTATTAATTCTTCATCAATTTCATAGTTAAGTTTAATATTTGGATATTGATTTACAAACATAGCAACCTCATTCAAGTCATCATCCGATAGTTGTAAAACTTCATCTCTTTCATCATCTTCCAATGCCATAACATCATAGACGGTTTCAACATTATGCTCTTTACATCTTGATAAAATGTGTTCATTAAACTTCGGTATTTGCTTTAAAATCGTATCAAAAGACCAAACTTTTTGATTAATCATTTGTATAATATCCATTGCAATCATAGCATTTAACAAACCTTCACCAGATAAAACATCAATACAAGCATTTAAAATTTTGGTCAATTTTTCAATAATTGATATTTGATCTTGTTCCAATTGTTTGGGAATTTTAATTCTTGAAATATAAGCTTGAATCAATATGAATGTCTTATCAAAATCTTTCATTGGCATTTTTCGAGATATACTTTTCAAAATTGTTTCTTCACCAGTTCGGACTGGTACATGTAAAATTTTACTAATTGTCAACAAAATTTCTTTCAATTTACTTTTACCTCCAAGCTTACTTAATAAATTCAATGTATCAAATGATAAATTGTAATGTGAAGCTATCAATGCTTTATTTAAAGGTTGCATATCTTCAATAAACTCATTACTTTCTAATTCTTCTAATGTATCTTCAATTAAACCAGATAAATATTCAGAAATTCCCAATGATGAGACATTTTTCAAACCATAATAACTAGGGTTACTAATCAACCTTCTGTAAAAAAAAGTATGTGTCAAAATATCGATGCAATCTTGTCTTTCTTTTAAAAGTTTATTGACAATGCCATCTATAAAAAACTCATACATTGATGTAGCTAAAGCACTTTCAACTACTATACCAGTATTAATAAAGGAGGAATAATATTCAATCATTTCTGAGGATGTAGTAATTGAAACTTTTTTGGTGCTTTTATCAATCATATTGTATATATCAACAATACCGTAATCAACATATCCAAATTCATCTAAAATTTGTGTTCCATCAATAACCACCAATTCTGATTTAGGACAAGATAGGTCTTTTCGAGTAGTAACTAATGCATCTTGATAACTCTCCTTTACATTATTGATATTTTCAGGTGCTGTGAAAATTATACACTTTCCTTCAATTGGTCCCATTTTTGTATTAAAGTTTATTTCCTCAAGTTTTACATCTCTCTCAGAAGCAGCAAAATTAATGATATCTGTTTTTGATACGTCTAACCACAGACCCATATCACGAGCATCAATCAAGGGATATGATATACCAATAATCCTAATATCTTGAGATAAAATTTTGATTCTTGTAATTAAAAATTCATAAGTTGGTTCACTTTCAATCAAGTGTAAATCATCAAAAATAAACAATTTTATATCCTTTAAATTTTTCCATCTTCTAATAAGTCCATAGAAATGAGCAGGTGAAGAAGATATAACTCTATTACGATTGAAAATTTTAATATCTTTCTTTAAATCACCTATCAATCGAGCTCCAACTTCTTCAGAACCAATGTAAACAATTCTTCCATTGACATCATTCTCAAGAGCATCTTCAACCATTTTAGTTTTCCCATGATTTGTACCAATAAATGCATTTTCTTCAGCAGTTAAAAGATCATAGGTTGATGTCTTTTCAGTGAAAAAAGTCTTGTCTTTGGGATGTATTACATCAGTTACCAATGAACGTTTCCAAGTGCAATTAACCCATTTAGTACTTACAAATGAAACCATCAAATTTGGTAAGTCATTATTCAATACATAAAATTCAAATATTTGAGGTTGCTCATTCAACAATACTTCTTTGTATTGAATCAAATTACCATCACAGTCGTCCAAAAATAAAGCAAATGGCTCAACCCCATTGTCCCAACTAGGTATACTTTCAACTTTAATTAATAAAAATTTATCAATAGTTTGAACTGTATAATTTATATCTAATTTTGGAAATTTTTTCATATACTCACCAATTTGATTTCCTTTAAGATTTAAAATTTCAGCTAATTCCTCAGTGGGTAAATTAAAGTATTGATACCATGGTAAATGTGATGATTCAGAAGCTTTTATTATAAAGTTAGGTGCTGATAATTGTCTCAAAGGAGAATCACTAATCCATAGTCGATTTTTCACCATTTTTGATAAATTTAATATAATCTTAGCTAATGAAGACCATTTCTTGTTAATTGCAATTTCATAAAGTGCGTGTAATAATCTATCAGCTGATTGTTTAATATATATCATATCAGAGACCAAAGCATATCCTTCCAAACTCAATCTGGAGATATAAGTTTGTAACAAAATGTTAACTTTAGCTAAAGGTTCAGTGGGTAATTCTTTAATTGGTATAGGACATTGTTCCATTAATTTGTTTATTTCTATTCTTTCTTCCCTTCTCACTGGTATAAATTGAAACTCATCAGAATGAGAAAAAACTCTAATTACATCACTTTCTGTATGCCATGATTTCAATAAATTGTTATATTTACTAATTGTTTCATAACTGATGTAGTGATAAGAAGCAATTTTTCCTAATTGAGTAGGACTAACTTTGTCTTTTTCACATAAAATCAACCCATGTTGAAATAAGACTGTGAAGGCTGCATGTATCAAATTCAATCTATCAGGATGATCTTTTACAAACAAATATGTATAACCCAACCAATCAATACCATCTTCGAGTGATTTTATTGTACCAGCAACAATTTCAGCATTGACATTATCAATTAATTTGGTCATCAATTGTGACTCAATTGGATATTGTTGATTCAAAACAGCTAGATAATATTGAATTTTGTCTTGTGTTGTTATAATAATACCTTCACCATTCTTATCATATCTAGGTCTACCAGCTCTACCAAGCATTTGAAAAATATCTTGTGGTGATAATTGAGTCCATCCACCTAATTCTGGTGAATAAATTTCAGTTCCTTTTATTATGACGGTATGAGCAGGTAAATTAACACCCCAAGCTAAAGTAGCAGTAGAAACAAGTCCTTTTAAATGACCTTGAGCAAAAAGATCTTCAACTAAAGTTCTATCTTCTTTAGTTAAACCAGCATGATGAATACCAAAACCAGCTACCATAATTTTACGAAGTTTATTATTACTAACTCTTTCACTTTCTTGTAGTAGTATTTCTTTTGATGTTTCATTTATATAATCATTACTAATAGTATCAACTAAATATTCAGCAGTTGTAAATGTTTCATTTCTCAGATGGACAAATATTATAAGTTGTTGATTTTGTTCTAATACATTTAAAGTTTGATCATAACAAGCTTCATTCATTGCTGTTTTTTTCTTAACTGCATTTTGTTCCTTTATACCAAAAAACTTTTGTTCCAAAGGACATGGTCGATAATTAGAATCAAAATAAAAAACACCATTTTCTCCAGCTTCAATAAATTTTGCTACATCTTGATAATTAGGTAATGTTGCTGATAACCCAACAATTCTTACATCATCTCCACTTCGTAGTACCCTTGATACAATACCTTCCAACACTGGACCTCTTTGATCATGCAATAGATGAATTTCATCAATAATAATTAATTTTACCAATTTTATATATTCATGATTTTTTCTAGTAATAATATCCCATTTTTCTGGGGTTGTAACAATTACATTTGTTTCTTGTATTTGTTTCAATGATAATGATGAATCACCGGTCAATTCATTCACAATTAATCCATATACTGAAGTCAATCTTCTTTGAAACTCTCTCATTTGTTCTTGTACCAATGCTTTCAAAGGTGCTATATAAACAATTTTAAATTCATCTTTCCGTATATGATTACTTCTATAATTATCGATAGTTCTTAACATCGTCAACATTGCAACATTTGTTTTACCTGCACCAGTCGGAGCACAAATCAATAAATTTTCATCACTTTCAAAAGCCATGGGGAAAATTTTAGATTGAATTTTATTAAATGTAGTAGTTTCATTGCTTGGAAAAACTTCTCTTGCCCATTCTGGTAATTTCGTAATTGGTAATAATTCAATTTCTTCTGTTGGTGTAGTATTTGGTGGAATTGTAATAATGTCATATTTCGGTAGTTTTTCTTGAAAAGTTCCTTTCGGTAATGCAACTTTTAAATCATTTTCATAAGTCTCGGGTATTTTTCTACTTTGTAGTCGTTTTATAGTAGTTTGAATATCTATGTAGTCTAGTATCAAATAAGTTAAATTCATTTCCTGCATTTCTTTAAATAAATCTTCTCTGTTTTCCGTTTGTAATCTTTTTGAAAATACTATTCTCCATCTATTGTCGATGATAGTTTGAAAGTCTCCTGTAAGATGTCGAAGTTCACTATTTAGTTTTGAATCAGACATAGTTTTATTTTGCAATAAATTATAAATCTCATCTGCTCTTTCTTCACTCAGTAAATTTCTCCAATCAAATGTTTTTACATTATTTCCCTCCTCTTCAAATTCATGCTCGGATTCAATTTCTTCAACTTCCTCATCCTCATCTTCTGACTCATTTATCTCAACTGCTACAACATCAGTTTCGTCAGATGATTTATGTTTTGATAAAATGTTTTGGTATTGAATTGCTAGATTTATCAAATCACTTAATTCTTCATTTTGAATAGATATGTTTAGTATTTGATTAATCTCCGATCTTTTCGTCGTTATTTGAATATTTGAACTTAATAATTCTAGTAGTACTTCAACAGCAGAATTTATGACTTCAGGTGATGAATCTAATAAATGATTCCGTATTTTATCTAAAAATATATCATATATATTGTCTAACTCATTGTGATTTTGACTTTGGTCCCTATTTATCTCCTGCTCTTCATATTTCATTATATATGATGATAGTAATATGAATGGTTGTAAATAAATTAAAGTAAACATAAAAAATCCGATGTTTCAAATAAACTGCGCGCGGAAATTGTTAAAAGAGATAAGTTAATACAACCTAATATTTCAATCGTTATCTGAATATATATTAATATTACTTACATTAATTCATTTAATTTAATAAACTTTATTTAAGAAATCTTTCTTTGAAAAATCCCAAGAATCATCAGAAATTCTTCCTCTTAAAACTGGAATCTCGCTACCTGGAACATAAACATCTTCGAATAAAATATCCATTTTAGCTTCTGGTGGTGGATCAGCTTCAGCAGCTGCAACTTGTTCATCAACATATTTTCTTGCTGCTTTATCATATGATTTAATTTCATCTTCGGTTGCAATATTTTTTTCCAATAATACAGCTTTTAATCCTGCAATTGGATCATTTCTTGATCTCATATGTTGAACTTCTTCTCTTGTTCTATAAGTAGTACCTGGATCAGACATTGAATGTCCACCATATCTATAAGTCTCATACTCTAATACTAATGGTCCATTACCTTGAGTAGCCCAATCTTTTGCAAATTTAGAACCTTGATAAGTTGCTAAAACATCCATACCATTAATTTTTAAACCTGGAATATATTGACCTCTTTTATAATATTCAGTCATTGCTGAACTTCTTGCTGCTGAAGTACCCATACCATATTTATTATTCTCACAACAAAAAATTACTGGTAAATTCCATAATTTTGCCATATTATAAGCTTCAAAAACTTGACCTTGATTTGATGCACCATCACCATACAAATCAAAACAAACAGCTTTTTCACCTTTATATTTATGAGAAAATGCTAATCCAGCACCTAATGGAACTTGAGCTCCAACAATACCATTACCACCATAAAATCCTGGAGCAAACATATGCATAGATCCACCTTTACCATATGAAATACCTGATCTTCTTCCCATTAATTCTGCTAATACAGATTTTACTGAAGCACCTCTCATATGTGCAAATCCATGACATCTATATGATGTAATAACAGTATCTTGTTTACTAATAGCATTTTCAATACCAACTGCTATAGCTTCTTGACCAACTGATAAATGACAAAATCCTCTTATTTTTTTGGCTTTATATAATGCATCTGCTGCCATTTCCATTCTTCTTATTACAATCATATCTTTATACATTTTTAATAAAGTTTCTTTTTCAGTTTCAAATTCTAAAGAAGGAATTTCTAAGTTATAACCTTCAAATGATGATTCTGGTAAAGTAAGTGAAACTAAATCTGAACCATCTTTAACTGATGGTTCAGTTGCCATAGATCTTTTGAGTACATTGAGTGACTTTGAGCGTGTTGAATTCATCAACTGTCTTGTAGTTGATGCATTGACAATACGACTCATCTTGTGGATGGATTGAATTATATTTGTTGTTGTTTGGTTGGTGGTGATGAATTGATTATATTGTAGTATTGAAAATTAAAGTCCGGTTTCTCTTCTCTTTCTTTATTATCTTTTTGAACTTTAAAAATTGAAATTTTCGGTAACAAAATTAAATGGTTGACAGTATTCCGTTTTTAAATAATTAAGTACGGTCGGTGATTAATTTCCGGATATTTTTAGAGAAATCTTTCTTACAATCGACTAGGATTTACAAACGAATTTATCAAAGTTTCAAACAGACTTTGTCACTCAAAAGCATTAATATGTTCAAGCCATAAATTGTTTCATTGAATCATAAATGCCATTTTAAAAACATATATTAAAATTTTAGTTAGAGACAAAATATTTATTGTGCTAGTTCGTTAGAAAAGTATTAACATCAATATTAAATCAATACTAGTTGAGCCCGTAGAAGTTTAACCGCAATCAATTGAAACAGTACTATCTAATAAAATCGAGTCATTAGTAGAGGCATATGCTGAACCATTAGAACCAATATAACCATATTCCAATCTTCAGAATCAAAATTAGTTAAACCTTAGAGCCATTTGAAAATTAGTTTAAACCTTTGAGCCAGGTTCACTAATTTAGGCTCAACCAAATTTGATTCCAAAGATTGGAAGTGGAATAATAATTCAATTAGTTCAACATATTGATGCTAGTAATGACCCATGATGTAAGCATCAACCAATTTAAAATACTCAACATCTACTAATTAATATAAAAAATTCAACATCAATCAATAAACGACGGTTGAACATCGTGATCACATGATAAAAACCTGGAGTTTGAAGTACTTTTTTTAGTAAAATTTCCTATGAACAAACATCATCTTTTTATAAGATTTAGCTGATTCCTATATTTGACTCATCAATATGAACATAAAGATTTTTTATAATTCCAATTAGATGAATTCAAATTTTTCCCCTGATTAAAATTTTTTGTTTACTCTCCACCACAAATGATGAGGCTCATTAAAATAATTTCCTAATTAAAAATCTTGAAACAAATTAAATTAATTTTTTCTTATGTTAAGTTAATTTATCGTCTAAATAGTAATAATCATAAATGAAATTATAAAAAGGGATAATTATTGAAAAACCTGATAAGCAACACACATAGTTTATTCAGCGTTTTTGATATCAAAACCAACAACATCCATACATTACCACGTACCAATAACATTCAAATCATCACGTTAACCATGAAATCATTCACTTCATCTTCATCTAATATATCATCATATTCATCAACAAATTCACCTTCTCATTTACAATCTTCACCTTCACCATCAAGAAAAAATTGGAAAGCAATACTACGACCAAATAAACACAAACTGGGAAATATCATTAATACAAATATCAATACTAATAATATTTCAGATTATGATTATAGTTTAGCTTCATCAAAATTATTTCCAACTTTATCAATACAAGAATCATCAAATAATAATAAATCACCAATTTCAAATATTTCAACTCCAACTTTTGATAATAATATAAATTATAAAACTCCAAATACATCACCAATAAAATTAAATTCTAGTCCAAGAAATCAATTTTTACCAAATAAAGATCCATTTGATTTTGGAGAACTAAATCAATCATCACAAATTCAGATGGATGGATTAAATATATCATTTGCAAATATTTTAAATAATAATAGTCCACAAATTAAACAAGAAACAAAATTAGAAAGTCCAGAAAGTTTGAAAAGTAATAGAAGTAATTTTTCACAAACAACTTCACCTTCACCAGTAGTAATAGAAAATAATTGTTTTATATGTTCAGAATTATTACTGAATGTATTTCAAAGTGAAAGAGTATTAAAATTAAATTGTGGAGATTCTGTTCATTATGAATGTTTTAAAATTATGTTTTCAAAGGAATTAGAAGAAGTTGATAGTAAAAATAAAATTATAAAATTATCAAGCTTATGTAATGGTAATATTTGTAAAGGAGAATATACCATAGAAATAGATAATAAAAAGTTAAACTTAATGTCAAGAAGATCATCATCATTAACACCAAAAAGACCAGCTCCTGCACAACCTAAAAGAAATCTGGAAATTAAACAAAGTATTAATTTTGAGGCATTAAAATCTACATTAAATGATGTTCAAAGAAAACCAAGTCTGAAAAGAGATTCAATGATTAAATTAAAATCACTGAGACAAAATTCTATAAAAAGAGAATTGCTGAAACTGAAAAGAGATACTAGTGATTTTAGCTTGAGATCAGTTTCACCTGTTACTACAATTTCAACAATAATGACTGAAACTTATAATCCAAATGATTTTGATGATGGAGAAATCGAAAATATTATAAATCAATTAATTAAATTTTTATTAGATAATTGTCCAAATTTTAATTTATCTAAATTATCTACATTAGGTAAATTAAGAGTAGCAGATCAATTACAAATTAAAATTAATAATAATTTTTTAATTAATTATTGTTATTTATTTGAAAATTTTATGATAATATGGAATGAAACACAACCAATTTATTTTTCAATGAAAGAAACTAAAATAATTTCAAAAGGTTCAATAATAACAATACAAAATCCTGAAAATTCCATATCAATTAAATCAGAAATAAATTATATTATTGAAAAATGGGCTATTGCTTTAATGGATTTAAATTTAGAATTACCAGGAAGTAAAATTACAAATACAATACTTTTAAAACCAAAATTACCAATTTCTGAACGTAATTCAATGGGGGAAAGTATTTTCATAGATCGACCAAAAAGTTTAAATTTTAAATTATTAGATACAGTTGAATCAAATAATAATAATTCAGATAATAATTCAGATGCTAATTCAGATATTAATTCAGACGTAGATTCAGATATTGATTCAGATGATGAAATTATTAAAAATGTTCTAAAAGATAAAAAACAAAAGCCAATTATTGATTTACAAGATTTACAAAATTTAATATTGGAAATTGATGAAGCAATGTTTTAATAATTTTTCACATCCATAGTTCACCTAGACCTTATTCAAAATTAATACATTTAAAAGACAGTTTCATTATCTATTTTGTGTAATAGAATTAAAATTTGTGTTTCATCCTCGTAAATTTTATATTGTAGTTTTTCAACCCCACATATATAATAGTAGTGCTACATTAGCGCAAACTACCCTAGTTTACTTCGATGATCGGATTGATGAAGAAGAGGCATATAACGGAACAGCGTCTTCTCTTTTTTTCATCAATTGTTTGCTCACTAAGTTTTCCGCTTGATATATGAAAACTTTGTATAATTTCTTCGGACTAAATTTGATCGGAAAATTAGAATCACAAAGTTAATTAATGTAAGTAGCAATCAATTATCAAAACTCAGAAATTTTTCAACTTTAAAAGTAATACTTTTTTACAACCAATACCACCAATTGAACAACCAAAGTCATATATGGATCAAACTATCTTATTCAGGTTATCAAATCTTGGAACACCAGTAAATAATGAAAATATAAATAATGGAGTTTTAAGTTTACCTTCAAATGATTATCCTAAAGATTATAAACCAGGTGATATTATATTTAATTTACAATTTCAATTAAATGCTGCGAGTAAAGTTTCAAGAAATGGAAAATTTTATATAAATGTTCCAAATTCATATGATGAAGAATTTGATAGATATAAATATAGAGAAATTCCTATTGATTCATCTTTCCATGAAGATATTAAAATTGAAATTCCAATATATAAACCAGGTGCTTACAACTACTATATAAAATATGAAGATGAAAAAGGAGAACAGACCACAGAGAAATATTATTTCAATGTTCCACCGCATTTATCAATAAATGGACAATTTGTTCCATTTAATGATATAAATGTTGAAACAGTAATATCAAAATGGATTGGATCATATGATCGTTGGCCAACAATTTTTAAAAATATTAAGGAAAAGGGTTATAATATGATTCATTTCACACCGTTACAAGAAAGAGGAGAATCAAATTCTCCATATTCCATATATGATCAATTAAAATGGGATCCAACAATATTTGGTAAAGATGAAAAAGATGCAACTAAAAAAATTCATAAAGTTCTAAATGATAATGAATTATTAAGTTTAACTGATGTTGTATGGAATCATACTGCAAATAATTCTGAATGGTTAAAAGATGCACCAGATTCTGGTTATAATCAAGATACTGCACCACATTTAATACCAGCAATTGAATTGGATGAAGCACTTTTAAAATTTAGTGAAAATTTAAATCAATATGATTTACCAACATCTATAAAGAATGAATCTGATTTAAGTCAAATTGTTTCCAAAATAAAACCAGAAGTATTAGATAAATTAAAATTATGGCAATTTTATGTATTCGATAGAGAACAAACATTAAATGAAGTTGAAAAATCAGAAACTTCAGATATTGATGTCTCCAACATTGATAAAAACGATTTAAAACAAATTTCATCATTTATATTAAATGATCAAAAACCAAAATTAGGTAAAAGATTTGAAAATAAATTAAACATTAAAAGATTTTCATCAACTTTAAACAAGTTATTTGGTAACACAAACAAAGCTGGAGAAATTATTGATATTTTGAATGAACCATTATACGCTGAATATGATGATGATTTAAAAACTATTCAACAACAAATAGGAGATAGAATTAAATTTTTAAGATTAGATGATAATGGACCAAAATTGGGAGAAATTACCAAAAAGCATCCATTAACTGAACCATATTTTACTAGATTCACAGATAACTCAGGTAAAAAACAAGCATTAGCAAATAATGGATGGATTTGGGGTGGAAATCCACTAGTTGATTTTGCATCGGACAAATCAAAAGCTTATTTAAGAAGAGAAGTTATAGTATGGGGAGATTGTGTTAAATTAAGATATGGATCAAAATATGAAGATTCCCCCCAATTATGGGATAGAATGATTGAATACACCAAAGAATCAGCAAAAGTATTTAATGGTTTTAGAATTGATAATTGTCATAGTACTCCATTACATGTTGGAGAAAGATTATTAGATGAAGCAAGAAAAATAAATCCAAATTTATATGTTATTGCAGAATTATTTTCTGGTTCAGAAGAAATGGATAAAATATTTGTTGAAAGATTATCTATAAATTCATTAGTTAGAGAAGCAATGCAAGCTTGGAGTGTTGGAGAATTATCAAGTTTAGTTCATAAACATGGTGGTAGACCAATTGGTTCATTAACTTGGTTACCATTAAGTGAATTTTCATATCCTGCAACAAAAGAACCAACAACAAGAGGTGGTTATACAGAATTAGAAATTCCAAAAGTTTTAACAAGTTCTGCACCTCATGCTATATTTATGGATTGTACTCATGATAATGAAATGCCAGCTCAAAAAAGAACTGTTGAAGATACTTTACCAAATGCTGCATTAGTTGCATTTTGTTCTTCTGCAATTGGTTCCGTCTATGGTTATGATGAATGTTATCCTCATATTCTTGATGTTGTTAATGAAGATAGATTATATAGTTTAAATGATTCAAATGGAATTGGTAAAGTGAAATCAAAATTATATAAAATAAGAAATGATTTAGCAAAAGAAAGTGAAGATATTGCACGTGATCATGAAATGTATATTCATCATGAAGGTCAATATATAACAATTCAAAGATATAATGCAAGAACTGGTAAAGGTTGGTTTTTAATTGCAAGATCTAAATTTCATCCAAATGAAACTGAACAAATTTTATCACCTTCAACATTAGGAGGTACTAAAGTTAAACATGAATTTAGTTATACTTTGAAAAAAACTGGTGAATATGAATCAAATAAAGAATATCTTACAGGTATACCTGTTAAAGTTGAAGAAATAGAAGAACCAAAAGTTGATTATGAAAATGGAGATAGTATAATTCATGTAAATTCTACATTTGTTCCTGGTTCAATATCAGTTTTTTCAACAGAAATTCCAGGTGTTGATATATCATTAGATAATTATGTCAAAGAAGGAGCAATTGAAGCATCATTAGATTTAGATTTATATGACTTAAATGCATTATTATATAAGAGTTCCCCAGAAGAATTAGATGCAAGTGAAGGTAAAGAAGATGTTTATAATATTCCAAATTATGGTAAATTAGTTTATGCAGGTTTAGAAGGTTGGCAATCAGCTTTAAAACATGTTATATGGTCTAATAATTTAGGTCATCCTATATGTGATCATTTAAGAGAAGGTTCATGGGCTTTAGATAATGTTGTTGAAAGATTAAATAAATATGTCGCTAAATCAAAAAATTTAGGTAAATTTCAAAATTGGTTAAAAGAAAGATTTAATGCTGTTAAAAAAGCTCCTTATTATTTAAGACCTCATTATTTTGCATTAATTGTTGGTATTGCATATGAAGCAGCAAGATTTAGAGTACTAAGACAATTTAGTAAACAAATTCAACAAGCTACAAATTTTGTTCAAAGTTTAGCATTAACTTCAGTTCAAATGGTTGGGTTTATGAATAATACTTCTTTAGTTCCCAATAAATCAGTTCCTTGTTTAGCTGCAGGATTACCACATTTTAGTAATGATTATATGAGATGTTGGGGTAGAGATGTATTTATATCATTTAGAGGATTATTAATAGTACCTGAAAGAAATGAAGATGCAAAACAACATATTTTGGGATTTGCTAAAACTTTAAAACATGGATTAATTCCAAATTTATTAGATGCTGGTAGAAATCCAAGATATAATGCAAGAGATGCAGTTTGGTTTTTCTTACAAGCAATACAAGAATATGTTATAAATGTTCCAAATGGTATTGATATATTAGATAAAAAAGTTTCAAGAAGATTTCCATTAGATGATACTTATGTACCAGTTGAAGAAGCATTTAAATATGAATCAACAATAAAAGAAATCATATATGAAATTTTTGCAAGACATGCAAAAGGTATAAAATATAGAGAACATAATGCTGGACCAAATTTAGATTCTCAAATGAAAGATGAAGGATTTAATGTCCAAGTTGGGATAGATTGGGATACAGGATTTGTTGGAGGTGGTTCACAATTGAATTGTGGTACATGGATGGATAAAATGGGAGAAAGTGAAAGAGCTCATAATAAAGGAATTCCCGGTACACCAAGAGATGGTTATGCAGTTGAATTACAAGGATTATTAAAAAGTTCATTACGTTGGGTTAATCAACTTCAAAAAGAAGGTAAATTTGATTATAAAGAAGTTGAAAAATCAAATGGTGATAAAATTTCATTAATTGAATGGGAAAAATTGTTACAAAATAATTTTGAAAAATATTATTATATACCTGAAGATTCAAAAGATGATGAGAAATATGTCATTGATCCATCGTTAGTCAATAGAAGAGGTATATATAAAGATTTATATAAAACAGGTAAACCATATGAAGATTATCAATTAAGACCAAATTTTCCAATTGCAATGTGTGTTGCACCAGAATTATTTACATCAGAATTTGCAAATATAGCAATAAATAATGCAGATAAAATAATAAGAGGTCCAGTAGGTATGAAAACTTTAGATCCATCAGATTATAATTATAGACCATATTATAATAATTCAATAGATAATGATGATTTTGCAACATCAAAAGGAAGAAATTATCATCAAGGTCCAGAATGGGTATGGAATTTTGGTTATTTTTTAAGAGCATTTTTATATTTTAAATTTCCCACCACAAATTCATTAGAATTATTTACTTTATTAAATGATAGAATTCAATATCATATAAAATGGTTAAAAGAAAGTCCATGGATAGGATTAACTGAATTAACTAATAAAGATGGTGAATTATGTAATGATTCAAGTCCTACTCAAGCTTGGAGTAGTTCTTGTTTACTTGATTTATATTATGATTTATGGAATGATAAAAGATATAAAAAGTAAAATAGACAATTGATTATAAAGTTGATAGATTATGGTATAGATTATAAATAAAATAAATAGACATTTTTATAAACAAATCTCACACGACTCTTATGGCTGCAAAAACAAAAGTATATTGCTAGGATAGTTGATTAAGAGATAAGTACAGTTCTCTGATTAAAGTTATTCCACCCGATCGGCACTAGAACCGTCTATAAAAATGAATTTGATGGTCACTTTTCGATAGTTTAATGCTAAAGACTAGGTCATCAATCGACTTAATTGGTGTGATGGCTGTATTAATTTTTAATACCGATAATTTCCGAATGACCGGTTGGTAGCAAGATCCGAATTTTGATTTGAATTTGCATCTGATATCTTTTAGGAAAGCCATAGTAACTAGATGAGTGTCTATTCAATAACACACAACACTAATTAGCAGAATGCAACTGGAGGTTGCTTACAACTTCCTGTTTATGACCGCTCAATTGATCGGAATCAAATGTCCTATCAGTCTGTGTTTTTGATAAGAGTTACTTAGAATGACTGTATGCATTATTACACAATATTACTTCTATAATAATGTTCATATCTCGTAAAAATTTAATTGAAAAAAAAAAAAAAAAAAAAAAAAAATTAAAATTTGAAGTTCGAGAGAAGATGACAAAATTAAGGAAATAGGCTATCGTCGAAACTTCGATTAAGTGGATTCAATAGACAGAGATTATGGTGGAGAATTCAGTGGAGAAGAGATTCTTGTCTCGTTTAACCTTTGTGGCTCCTATTGATTATAACATTATTTTTTCAATATAGTTATAACATCTTCGTCTTCTAATTCATGACTTAAACCAACAATTTGTGGTTGATGCTTAACTGAGGTACCATAAACTAATGCATTTCTAAAGTCCTCTACCAAAGACTTGTGGATAGAATTACAAAAATCTTCAACTGTGCATCTATCACTCCTCAAAACAACAGGTTCACTGAAATCAGGTAATTTACCTTTGGGCTTTGTGTATACTCTAACTAATTTCAATTTTGACCACATTACTTCTAACAAATCATCCAAATTCCATCCATTTGCCGAAGATATGGGAACAGCGTCGGGTATTTTGGTTAATAGATTCAATTCTTCAATTGAAAATGAATCAATTTTATTTAGCACGTAGATTGCAGGTATATATTTTCTTGCTTTATATTCAATTGCATCAATTAAATCATCAACTGTTGCGTCACATCTAAATGCAATGTTTGCACTATTTATTTTATATTCAGACATTACTGCTCTGATTTCATCATTATCCAAATGTGTTAAAGGAACAGTGTTCGTTATATTAACTCCTCCTCTTTCCTTTTTCGTTATTACAATATTTGGTGGTTCTTTATTTATCCTTATCCCCATTCCTTCTAATTCATGTTCTATTATTCTTTTATGTTGTAATGGTTTGTTGACATCAAGGACCAAAAATAATAAATTGACTGACCTGGCAACTGCAATAACTTGTTTACCTCTACCTTTACCGTCTTTTGCACCTTCTATAATTCCTGGTAAATCCAACATTTGTATTTTGGCACCTTTATATTTGATAGTTCCTGGAACAGTAGTTAAAGTTGTGAATTCATATGCAGCAGCTTCTGAATGAGTACCTGTTAACTTTGATAATAGAGTTGATTTACCAACGGATGGAAAACCCACAAACCCAACTGTAGCAACACCAGTTCTCGCAACATCAAAACCAACACCTCCTCCTCCACCACCAGAAGATCCATCTGTTAACAACTCTCTTCTTAATTTGGCCAATTTTGCTTTTAGTTGACCCAAATGAAAAGATGTTGCTTTATTCTTTTGTGTTTTGGCCATCTCATCTTCGATGGCCTTTATTTTTTCAACTGTAGTCATTTTGAATAATGTAGAGGTGTTTGATATACGAATGTATAAATCTTAGTTGATAGATGATTCAAAATCTAAATGATGATCTCATATTGAAAAATTATGGTCGTGTGATTTAGACTGAAAAATTTATATTTGATTCTGACACAATAACAGGCATCAGTAAAAAAATATATAGTATGAAGCAAAAAAATACAACCATAATTCACAATTAAATTAATACTTCTCAAGTAACAAACCCCATATAAATCAATAATACAATATGGGTAAAAAGTCGAAGAAACAAGTCGAAGATATTTGGGCTGAGGAAGACGTCCCTGAAGCCGAAGAATTTGGTAATACTGAATCTAATACAGCAGAAGCAACGAATCCAGATCAAGAATCAAATAATGAAACTAATGGTGATGCTCCAGAAGAAGCTTCAGCAGATGATATCGCCGGTGATTTTTTAGGATCTATCCGTAAAAATAAACAAAAGAAAGCGCAAAAGGAAGAAGACAAATCTAAAGCAGAATCAAATGGAGCTCCAAAAATTTTATCCAAAAAGGAAAAAGAAAAATTGAAGAAAGAAGCTGAAAAGCAAAAGAAAAAGGAACAAGCTCAGAAAAAGAAGGAACAACAAGCAACTAAGAAAGAGCAGATTAAAGAGGCCAATAAACAAAATGCTGCTTCAGTTTCAGCGTCAGCAACACCGGAACCTGAAGACACAAAATCTGAAGATCAACAAGAAAAATCTAAACCTGCTAAAAAAGGTGGTAAAAAAGCTCCAGCAGGTCTTGCGGCATTGAGAAAACAATTGGAGTTGAAAAAGCAATTGGAAGAAGAACAACGTAAAGCTGAAGAAGAAGAGGAGAATCAAAGATTAGAAGAAGAAAGATTAGCCAAAGAAGAGGAAGAAAAGAAAGAAGCCGCTAGAGCAGCAAAGAAAGAACGTGATAGATTGAAGAAAGAGCAATTAAAAGCCGAAGGTAAATTACTTACTAAGAAACAAAAAGAAGAGAAAAAATTACAAGAACGTCGTCGTGCTCAATTATTACAAGCCAACAATGTTTCAGTACCTGGATTACAAAAAGAAGCCAAAGATGGTGAGACTCCAAAACCTAAAAAAATAGTTTATGAAAAGAAGAAATCATCAAAAGCGAAGACATTTATTCAAAAACCTCAACAACAAAAACAAACAGAAAAGAAACAAGAGGAAGAAGAAGGTGATGAGCCAGTGGTTGACGATTGGGAGAAAATGGCTCTTGACGATGACGAAGCTGTTGAAGATTGGGAATCCGCTGCTGTAGAAGATGCCAAAGAACAAGAAGAGAAAGAAGAAGAAGAGGACCAGGAAGAAGAAGACGAGGAAGAAGAAGAGGAAGAAGACAGTAAAGAAGATGAAGAGGCTGAAAGGAAGAGAAAGGAAGCCGATGCAGCAGCCAAAGCTGAATCGGAAAGACAAGCAAAAGAAGAACAAACTAAACAACAACAACAACAACAAGCACAAGTTACAAAACCATCCACGAATAATACTGCATCTTCAACAGAAAAAGAATTACGTTCACCTATATGCTGTATATTGGGTCATGTTGATACCGGTAAAACCAAATTATTAGATAAAATCCGTCAAACAAATGTTCAAGGTGGAGAAGCTGGTGGTATCACACAACAAATTGGTGCTACTTATTTCCCAGTTGATGCTATAAAACAAAAAACTGCAGTCATGGAAAAATATGAAAAACGTTTCTTTGAAGTTCCAGGTTTATTAATTATTGATACACCAGGTCACGAGTCTTTCACCAATTTAAGATCTCGTGGTTCATCATTATGTAATATAGCCATTTTAGTTATTGATATTATGCATGGTTTAGAACAACAAACTATTGAATCTATAAGACTTCTTAGAGATAGAAAAGCTCCTTTTGTTGTTGCATTAAATAAAATTGATAGATTATATGATTGGAAAGAAATTCCAAATAATTCATTTAGAGATTCATTTTCAAAACAAACTAAATCTGTTCAACAAGAATTTCATAATAGATATGAACAAATTAAATTAGCTTTAGCTGAACAAGGTTTAAATTCAGAATTATATTTCCAAAATAAAAATATGTCAAAATATGTATCTATAGTTCCTACTTCAGCTGTAACTGGTGAAGGTGTTCCAGATTTATTATGGTTATTATTAGAATTAACTCAAAAGAGAATGTCAAAACAATTAATGTACTTGTCTACTATTGCTGCTACAATCTTGGAAGTCAAAGTTGTTGAAGGTTTTGGTTATACTATTGATGTTGTTTTATCAAATGGTATATTGAGAGAAGGTGATCGTGTTGTTTTATGTGGTTTAAATGGTCCAATAGCGACAAATATAAGAGCTTTATTAACACCACCACCATCAAGAGAATTACGTATTAAATCAGAATATATACATCATAAAGAAGTTAAAGCAGCATTGGGTGTTAAGATTGCTGCAAATGATTTAGAAAAAGCTGTTGCTGGTTCTAGATTATTAGTTGTTGGTGAAGATGATGATGAAGAAGAATTAATGGATGAAGTTATGGATGATTTAACTGGATTATTAGATTCAGTTGATACTTCAGGTAAAGGTGTAGTTGTTCAAGCATCAACTTTAGGTTCATTAGAAGCTTTATTGGATTTTTTGAAAGATATGAAAATCCCAGTTATGTCTATTGGTTTAGGTCCAGTATATAAAAGAGATGTTATGAAAGCAGTTACAATGTTGGATAAAGCTCCTGAATTAGCAGTTATGTTATGTTTTGATGTTAAAGTTGATAAAGAAGCAGAACATTATGCTGATGAAAATAATATTAAAATTTTTAATGCTGATATTATTTATCATTTATTTGATGCTTTTACAGCTTATCAAACAAAATTATTAGAAGCAAGACGTAAAGAATTTATGGAATATGCAGTTTTACCATGTGTTTTAAAAACTATACAAATTATTAATAAAAGAAATCCTATGATTATTGGTGTTGATGTAATTGAAGGTGCAGTCAGAATTGGTACTCCAATTTGTGCAGTTCGTCAAGATCCAGTAACAAAACAACCAAGTATAATGGTATTAGGTAAAGTTTCATCATTAGAAGTGAATCATAAACCAGCTGATTCAGTTAAAAAGGGTCAAACAGCAGCAGGTGTTGCAATGAGATTAGAAAATCCTTCATCAGCTCAACCAGTTTGGGGTCGTCATGTTGATGAAAATGATAATTTATATTCTTTAATTAGTAGAAGATCAATTGATACTTTAAAAGATCCTGCTTTTAGAGATACTGTTTCAAGAGATGATTGGTTATTAATTAAAAAATTAAAAACTGTATTTGATATTAAATAGATAATGGGTTAAAAATAATTTTGCATTTAAATCTTTATAGGTGTGTAAATATAATAAAAAGTATAATTTTTTGAGAAGAGTTTGTAGTATTTGTAATGGTAATTGGTTTGACATCTTTTCTTGATTTTTGGTTCATTAATGAATTTACTATTTGTTGCAAACACTGTCCGACTAACATATGCTTACAAAGGTCACTTTGTAGCATCTATTGAATCGGACATTGTCAGCAAAAATGATTGATTAACCAGAGACTAAAACATTGTGACATTACAACGTTGGGTAGCCTCTCATCAACTAGGCCAGATCAATTTTGGTAGAACTGGATTCGAAGAACCATTGCAATCATCCAAATCAAGTCAAAATCTGTTAATACCGTATTAAGATAGTCCTTTATCTGTACATTTACTTTTCTCTCAGTTTGTAGTATATTCAATCTCGTGAAACACTCTCACCAGGGCTCCACGGCAAGGAGAAGCTATGACAATTTAAATATGGGGGCAGATAATTATTTATCTAAGAATAACTTTTGTCTATGAATTACCAAACTCCACTAAACATTGATTTGGTTGCTATTCCAACTTTGCTAAAGATATATCTTGTTTCTTTGCCTTCACCATTGACCCATCTGGTATTGTTAACTTAAGATTTGCTTTAACCTTCTATACTTGATAATTCATATTTTCCTTAATAGCATGACTATTATGCCGCTTGATAAGACCCTCAAGCGTCATAAAAATCACACTATTAAAACAAATGTAAATAATCAACCAAGCACTAATTTTCCTTATCAAATCCACATCTTATCATTTTGAAATGGGACGGTGGTATCAATTATTTTCAATGTTTTTCACTAACAAGGTATTCCTCCACATTGAATGCTACAAATACATTATCCCCAGAATATAATACTGTAGAAGTATAAGAATGTTGTTGGATTCTATTAGTTGAAAAATTGTTGCGCGATTGGTAGTGGTTAATTTTTTCAATAATCTCATAAACTCGCACCAATTAAATTTTACAAATTCATCATTAGTCAAACAACTCTTAATTACCAACCACTACTTATCCCAATTCATAACACATTAACACATACACACACAATGCAAGATTTACCACCTATAGGAGGGTACGATCCAATCCAATGGAAAAGAAATTTACCATCAAGAGGTTTCAGTGGAACAACATATTTTTGGGGTATATTCACAATAATGTCATTTGGATTTTATAGATATTATAAAGGAGTAAATGAACAAAGAGAATTAACAAGAGAAAAGAAATGGGCAAGATTTTATTTAGAACCTTTATTAGTTGCTGAAGATGATAGAAATTTAGTAAGACGTTATTTTGCTGAAATTGAAAGAAAAAAATTAGTTTCTGAAGATATTAAAGATCCTGAATTGAAATCAAAAGTTGAAAAACCTATTTATAATGATGATAGTAAATTTAGATTTCCTAGATATGGATTTTAAAGGAGTATTGAATGAGAAGAGTAGAAAGAGAAGGAGTTATGATGATTTGGAGGGAATATTTTATGATCTTGAGGATTATGTAATGTATAAATTATCTTCAATGAAGGGATTGTAGACGTTTCAATGTAAATTAGTATATAATAAAGGATAGACAAAGCATTGTAGACTATGTTCTCTATACCAAGCTACTGGTCCAAATAAATAAATTTCAAAATATTTCAAGCGCAAAAAATATTCTATATTATTTACGTTTCACATTTAATTGATCTATGCTTTAATAAAAGAATAGCATCTACACCAATGAACCAGATATAATGTCAATTAAATCTAATATAAAAAAATTATCTTCACTACAATATGCACTAATACTGCTTAATATAATTTTTAGACTATATTCAGCTTTGAATATGATAATAATGGATTGTGATGAAACTTTTAATTATTGGGAACCTTTAAATTTATTAATTCGTGGATTTGGTAAACAAACTTGGGAATATTCACCTGAATTTAATATTAGATCTTATGCTTATTTAATTCCATATTTTTTTACAGGTAAGTTTTGTCAACTACTAAATTTAAATTCGGTTCAAATTTTTTATTTTATACGAATTATTAATCTTGTTGGATTTACTAGTTATTGTGAAATTAAAATGTTTTGGACTTTGAATGACTTGAATTTAGGGAATATTGCCAATTGGTTTTTATTTTTGAGTTCAATTAATGTTGGAATGAATCATGCAGGAGTTGCTTTATTACCAAGTTCATTAGCTTTACAAACTGTATTATTAGCTAATTCTTATATATTAAAAAGTTTTAAACAAGATAAAGAATCAAATTTATTGAAAGCTGTATTTTGGTATTTTATTGGTGGGATTTTAGGATGGCCTTTTGCTTTAGCTTTAGGGTTACCTTTGGGGATTTTTGTTTTAATACAAATAGCTTATCAAAAATTAAATTTTACTATATTATTTAAAATTATTGGAGTTTTGGGATTAGTTATAACTCCAATTGTAATTATTGATTCAATTTTATTACAAAAATTAGTATTTATACCTTTAAATATTGTATTATATAATGTATTTGGAAATGAAGGAGAAGGACCAGAAATTTTTGGTACGGAGCCATTTAGTTATTATGTTTTGAACTTATTATTAAATTTTAATATTGTTTTACCTATTGCAGTGGTTGGAATCTTGATAAATCCATTCATTGCGAAGCTAAAAAGTTTTAATTGGTTATTATCAAGTCAATTATTAATTTGGTTTATTATATTTGGATCTCAACCTCATAAAGAAGAAAGATTTATTTATCCTATTTATTCATTAATTATATTACTGAGTTCAATATTTATATCAAAATTTTTTACAATTTTAAAAAAATCTATAAAATTAAATAAATTTATTTATTATTTATTACAATTTGGGTTTAGTTTTACTGTATTCTTGGTATCAGTATTGAGAATATTAAATTTAGTTGAAAATTATTCTGCACCTTTAAAAATATTTGAAACTGTTAGTCAATTACCAGAACCAGATAATTCTGATATTATAAATATTTGTATGGGTAAAGAATGGTATCATTTTCCCACATCATTCTTCTTACCAAATCAATATAGATTAAATTTTGTTGAATCTGGTTTTGATGGATTATTACCAGGAAATTTCCATGAATCTGGTAGTCTAATTGATTCAATTACATATATTCCAAAAAATATGAATAATAAAAATAAATTTGAAAAAGATAAGGTAATTGACTTACTGGATTGTGATTATTTTATTGATAATAATCAATTAAATAGTATACCACAATTAATTTTACCAAGTTTAACTGTTGACAAGAACTGGAAATTAATTAATCATGAGAAATTGATTAATCCTGATGGGAAGCATAATGTGATTGGGAAATTAATTTATATTCCTCCCAGTTTAAGAAAATACATACCATATAAAGTAGAATATATGGAATTTTGTCTATTGAAACGAATAAAAAAGGATATTGATGATCAAGTTTAAGGAGAGTTTATAGATAAATTAGGGTTTAATGAAAAGTACGCATATTATAGAGTTCATCGAAGTAATTGTTTTTAGTTTAAACTTGAAATATCTCTCTTTGAATTTTATGTATTTTTGAGTTATACTTATTCATCATAAAATTCATCTAAAGCTTCTTTAGTTTTATAAAATCCATCTTTTGCTTTAGTTAAAGCATCTTCAATTGCTAGTATCCAAAATTCATCATTTGTTTCATCTTTTGAAGTTTCTGGGGTTGTGGTTTCTTGTGGTTTTTTTGTATCGGGTATTTTTGATGTTTTTGATGATGTTGTTATTTTTGAATCTTCTACTACTTTACCATTTATTTCTTCTTTTTCTGATTTAGTGGTAGTAGTTGTGATAGTTGAATCTTTTGAATCTTTTGAATCCTTCGTTTTAGTTTCATCTCCTTCTATTTTTTTTGTATTTAAATCAATAGGTTTAAAATTATCAAAATTATTTTTATGACCATAATTTTGAATTCTTTCACATTGTTCAGATATAGAAGTTAATCCTAAAGCAGCAGCACTTCCCTTTAAAAAATGACCTTCTTTTGATAAATCATCTAAATTAGCAGCGTTTATAAATTTTTCAATTTTTTCAAAAGTTTCTTCAACTTGTGATACAAATGTTTCAACTAATTGTTTTGAAAAACCTTCTTCATCTTCATCCATTTGTAAAATTTCTTGAAAAACTGACCAATCAATTAATCCTGAATTTTTTAATTTTGTTTTTGAATCTATTGATGATGACATTGTTTATTTTATTGAGTGTGTTTGATAATATATAAATTGTGTATAGTGGAGATTAAAACAGTGCTATTGTTAATCTAAATTGAATGTATGGTTTGAATGAATTTAGTAACTAGTATTTATAAGTTGATGATTGATGAAATTGATTGAATGGTGGTGGCAAGGTTGGAAATCAATGAAAGAAAAGTAAAGTAATGTTTTTGTAAAAGGGGACCAAATATGTTGCTTAAGATTTGATTAAATGTTTTGACCAAAAAAAAAAGACAAAAAAACTAAAAAAAAAGAAACAATTTGAATGAATGATGACTAGTTCTTCTAATCTGAAACACTTTTTTGCCTTCCTGAAGTTCTTTTTAGACCGATAAATGTTGATAATAAAGGTAAATAAAACCGATTGTAAATAGTAAAGAAATTTATAAAATATTGTTGATTAAAGAAATGGACATAAAGATATTTTTAGTTCAAAAAAAAATGATTAGAGAAAAGTGAATCCAGAATAAATTCATCATTGTGTATACGAAAATAAATAAAATAATATTATTATAATTCATTCTCAATTCATTCTTGATACAAGTTCATGAAGATATGTAGATTGATATGGAGATACATCTGATTAGGATGTGTGAGAGATTATCTAGAAATAGCATCACTTGAAAGGTTTGTTGTATCTCTTAATCTTGAATTGTTCCGTATTGGGCTTTAAAATTAAACTGTCTGTTTGACATAGAGATTATCAATTTTAGTAATTTTGAAATTTTTTTTCTTCTGTCTCTGGAAAATATTTATGAAATGAACAGCTTTTTAATACACACCATAGGTTTAAATCCAATTCACCAATGAGTTTAAGGAGTCAAAGTTAGTTGGTTAGATACTTATCACTGACTTTAGAGTTAGATTTTGAGTAAAATATAATAGCTTTTAACGATTTGGCGAACTTTTGCATATTGGTGTTTTTTTTTCTCAATTACGTCATAGGTAATCAATATTATCAAATTTATTATATATTTAAATCACCAAGTAATATTTCGGTTAAGTAATCAACAACAAATTTATATTGATCAACACAATAGAATTGAAAAATAAAGTCGATAGGCTAAGATCGATAGGAAGAACGGATGGGGACGATTTTTAAAAACAACAATAGATATACAAAAGTTTGATTGAAGACACACGCATAAAGGGATATACCTAATTATCTTTAATAAAAAGATCTAGATTTAAATAATTCAACATATTTGCTATTAAGCATTAGGTCAATTATGTATGTTGAATGATTTAAGTCATTTTTTACGAGTTTGTCTAAGAAATTTATTATCTTTGTTCAATTTTATATTCTATTGTTTTAACTTTAATTTTGAAAAATTTGATGAAATTGAAACAATAGATTTACATTACGTCAGTACTTTACTTCTGAAAAATGAAATTAATACTCGACGTCGGGGTAATTTTGCTCTTGAGCTTGGTACGCAAAAGATCTGATCAACCGACTAGATTAGATCGAAAATTAGGCTAAGAACTCTGTGCTAATACTATAATTCGTTCTCAAAGTACACTCTCCAATGCTTTGATCATAGAAGCATGTAATTCGTTGAACAGGTAGCCTATGAAATGAAATATATATTGAATTTGAAGTTTGTGAAAAGAAAGGAACAATTTTTAATTAGACTTACTTCCTCATTTGATAGGTACAATTTTCCAACTCTTGGAGAGTATATACGAATTTACTTACTTATTGGAATTAACTTTGTTGTATGTATAGTTTCGGTTATTGCCAAATCAACTTTTCTTGATCTAAGTATAAATGACACAAAGTTATGTTTCAAGTAGATATGGCTTAACATTTTTCGAGACCTCGATTTATCTCGACATACAAAGCAACCGTGACTATTTGAGCTATTCAGCGCTGGTTTAATGGGACATATTAACGTGTAATACTATGAGATACTTCTTTAATTTTAGAATTAGCAACGATTTCTTGCAAGCAGCACGGTATGAAGATTAAGTCCTCTTTTTAAAACTATGTTGATCATCGAGTCATATCTGCTCATTCTGGCACATTGCTTTCATTGGTATCTCTATTCATGAAAATTCAAATTGTGTGGGTCGAGTCATTGTTGGTTGATTATCAACAAGTCCAATGCATCACGTTGTACATTTTCACCACGGCATATTTGTAGAATTTGGTTGCAAAACTTTTGGTAAGGCGAGAATTAGAAAGACAAATTTAAAAAGTTTACGAACAAAAAAATTCGGTAACTGAAGTAAAGTCAAGTACTTATAAGTCTTATATGGAGCAGTAACGTTTATGTTAGACTCTTCGTTAAAGTACATAGAGGTGTTAAAATAACAAACGTTGGACTTGCATATTTGTCAATTCTTTCATAATACAAAAATCAAGTCACGTGCCAGACAATTGGTAGACCAATTAATATAGCATAAAATTGCACAAAATCTACCTATATTTACAAATCGTCTTAAATAGGACAACATTAATGAACATCGAAATTTAGTTCTATTTTAATGATAATTAAATTGAAAAATGAGAATCATATAATGAATCAACGTAAGCATTAGATTTGAGACTAAAGCCTTTCATAAATTACTTTTAATTTATGGATTGCTAGACCAATTTTAATACTCATTCTATTCTTTTCATTTTTCAATCATTTGCATTCCTCAAAATAGTGTTCACTCATTTACTTCATTCATTCAATATTTTTGCATATATATTACTACTTTGACTTTTTGATTTGATTTACTTTTTGCATTTTGTTCAAACCAATTAATATAACATAATAATTAATGTCAATTCCATCATTACCATTCAAAGTTAAAACTAAAATATCATGGCCAGGTGAAGAATCTGGTGATTTAGGTTTTATGGAAAATGAAATGATTCATGTATTATCAATAGTTGATGAAAGTTGGTGGAGTGGGAAATTGAGAAGAAATGGAGCTGAAGGTATTTTTCCAAAAGATTATGTTGAAATTTTAGAAGATAAACTGTCAAATAATTCATCAAATTCAAATTTAGCAACACCTATTAAAAAAAATATCAATGGGAGTTTCAACAACATTCAAAATACAAAAAATGATAATTCAATGATGAATTATAAACTTGGTAATTTTTCATCCAATGATATGCCTACGCTGCAATCTTATGATAGATTTAATCAAACATTTGATGGACAACCTTCACGATCCAATAAGTTAAACAATAACTCTAATAATAGGTGGTCTTTCAACGAGCATGCAAATAGAAGAAGTTTGCAACACGATGATCTTGAAAGAGAGCACGAAATTGAATACTTTAAACGTATGCAACAACAACAAAACTATCATATAAAATCACCAAATATTCAAGATCAACGAAGGATTCAACAACATAATCAATCAGACCCAAATTTATTAAAACATCATCATTCTCAGCAAAATTTCACAAGTCCCAAATTTAAATCTAATTCATATGTTGGGATAAATGATCCTAATATCGCATCTCAAATGTATCCCCTGTCTCCATATTCAAGAAAAAGTAATAGAGTTCCAAAAGAGCAAGAGATTTTAAAAGAATATGAAGAGATAGCTAAAAAAAGAGCTGAGTTAGAAATTGAGTTACAAAGATTGAAAAGAAATAATGAACAACAAGCATCAATAAAATCACCATCACCTTCACCTAATAAAAGATCATCACCTACAAGATCAAAGGATGATTATTCAATTGATTCATATGGAACTATGAATGATGAAAAACGATACCAATCTAGAGATGATCTTAGTAAGAAAATGTCAAAATACATTTCAGATGAAGATGAAGAAAAAGATCATACATTGCTAAACTATATGAATCGTGAATCAGATAATGAATCTCCTCCACCTCCACCTCCTCCAAAACATTCAATGATTGGAAATAATTATGAATTGACCAAATCTCAAATGAGAATACCTTTCGATGGTGATGATTTTAAAATTTCAAGTAATCAAGATCACAATAATAACAATAAATTATTTAATGAAGAAGATTATAAAAAATTATATTTACAACAAGAAGAATTAAAAAATTCAATAAAATCATTACAGAGTGATGTCATGAATTTATCAGAATTAAGTGCAACAAGTGCTGGATCTTTTATGAGACATAAATATGAAAAAGAATTTCAAGAAAGTTCATTAAACATGAGTAAACTCAAATTAAATGAAGAAGTCGAAGAAGAAAGTGAAGTTGATGAAGATGAACTTGAAAAATTAGAATTAAAATCAAATGTAATGGAATCAGTATTTGAAGATAGAAAAAAAAACAATAATATATTTAAAAAATTATTAAAAAAATCAACTCATGAACAATTAAATCCAATGGAAAGAAAATTACAATTACAAGATGAAATAGATATTGCAACTTATAAAATGGATATAAACAGAATGAATTCTTTAACATCAAAAGAAAAACAATTAAGAACTAAAAGAGTTGTTAGAAAAGAAGGTAATTTAGTAATTAAACCATTAGATTATGTTTCAGAAATAAATACTAATGAAACAACTCAATTACATGGAGGAGGTGAAGAAGAAGTGAATATAGAAGACATAGATTTTACCAATATTAATTATGATAAAGTTGAACATTTTGTATCAAATTATGAAATGACTCATGATTTAAATGATTTTATTTCAGATGTTTCAATGAAATTTTATACATCAAATTTAAATAAAATAAGAGCAATATTATTACATTTATGTAAAATTAAAATTATAGAAGAATCATCAACTATACTGCAACAAAAACCAAAATTAATAGATATTCAATTAAAAAATGAAGCATCAATTTTTCAAATTAATTATATTTTTAAAAAAATATTAGATGCTTTAAAAATACCATGTGAAATTGTATTAGGATTTTGGAAAAAACCAAATGAATTTTATCATAATGAACAATATGTAATTAATCATTGTTGGTTATCTGTATTAATTCAAAATCAATTTAAATTAATTGATATTTTAAATTTTCAAGAACCTGAAATTTGTAATTTAATTGATAAAAAATATAATGAATTTTATTTTTTATCAAAACCATTAAGTTTAATTTCAACTCATATACCTTCAATAATTGATTTACAACATGTTATGCCACCAATTGATCCAAGTATTGCATTTTATTTACCAAGAACTTATTCAGGTTTTTATTTAAATAATTTATCAATTTTAAATTTTAATAATGCTTTAACAAGATTAAAAAATTCAGAAATTTTCGAAATTGAAATTTATATACCAATAAATATTGAAATTTTTACATTAATTAAAACTTCAAATTTAACAACAAATGATTTAACATTATGTCAAATTAAATGGATAAATAACAAAAGAATTGCCAAAATAAAAGCTATATTACCTAAAAATGAATCAATTGGAGTATTACAAATTTTTTCAGGTCAAAAGGGATTACAAAAACATTTTAATAATATTCATCAATTATCTATTGTTATACCATTAATTCATGAAGGTAAAGAATTCCCCAAATTAAAATTTGTTCAAAGATTTCCAACTGTTCAAAGTTTAAATAATGATTTATATATAATAAAACCACAATCAAATAAAATTATATTTAAAAATTCTTATCAATTTGAAATTGAACAGTTTCCAAGTTTTGGAATTACTAATAATTCAATGATGATGATACAAGATTTTAAAATTGTTATTGAATCTCCATCAGGTAAATATTTTAAATTAATTAAAGAACAAGAACAAGATCAAGAAATTGTACAAAAACCTTTTGGTAAATATGTTTCAAATATTAAATGTCAAGAAATTGGATTATATAGAGGTTTAGTTATTGGTGATAATGGTAATAGTTGGTATGTATTTGCTCAATGGGAATCTGTTAATGAAAATGGATTAAGATAGTATAAGATTATTGAATAATAAACAATAATTGAAAATATTTCATTCATTTTAAATATTTCTTGTCTTCGAGTAGGTTAGTCTTACACCTCCCTTAGCGAAATTTGTAATTATTCGTTACATCCAAATTTTAAAACTGTACATCTTTTTAATTAATTATAGTCTTGCCCCACAAAGATATGATCATTCCACCGTATGAGCAATTATGTACATCCACCCTTGTTGTTAAAGATTTCACTTCTTACTAATCTAGCAGATTTGTAATTTAACGACTTATGTTTACTTTGTTTCAACTCATTTTCATGTTCAATTTGTGGGGTTGTTTTAGAGTGTGCTACCAGGTTTTGTTTCAAGAATTTTGCAATGTTTTCGATAAACAAAACGAAACAACGGAAAATAAACGATACTTTGAAGTATCTTTTTCGTAGTGAATTAATTCAATTTTCCAATAGAGCAATTGATGATAGTAAAGCTGATTTTAGCCAGAAAGAAGTTAAACTGTGTCTAATTATGAGAATTTATCTGAACATGATTTTAATATTGGAAGAGCGTTGTTTATGGTCCCAACAATTCATTTCAAAAAAAGTTTCTCATACAATTAACATTTATTCTATGATTTTGTACTGGCTCATACAGCTAGTTTGAGCATGGATAACTTATGAGAATTAATTACGATTTTCAGTCATGGTGCGATTGGAACCTCAAATGTTGCCTAAATATAAAGTTCGTCTCAATCGATTCAGAATTTCCCAAATTTCAGAAAATTGTATTGGTGCTTCTTCTCAACTGTTCTAGTTAAGGAGTTATTCAAGATTTAAAAATCTGTGTTGTTGCAAAAATGAAGAAAAATCATTAATAAATACATGAAAATGTCTAAATTTGGATCAGCTTGCCATACAAACACTATTTAGAATGATATGGAATTTCTGTTTAAAATGCTTTCACTTTACATAAATTAATTTGCAATATTTTACGTTCATTGATGTAAACCTGGAGCGACAGTTCATATCACCCAAAAAATTTTTTGGCTATCATGATTTTTAACTACTGCCTGCTTGCCCATATAATTTTGCAATTTCTCTCATACTAATGTTATTCAAAATTCTACAAAGTACAATAACTTTCAGTATTTAAAACTTATTCGTTGAACTTGAAAATTCATCTGTTCTTGAGCAGGGAAAAAGGTGCAATAAAAGTGAGGAGCAAAGCGTATGGTGAAAATACAGACGCGAATGCTTGAAGCTAATTATCATTATCTCTATTCTAGTTTTGCAACATGTTATTCCTTGAGGTTTGCAGTTATCTAGTAGTATCTTAGCTCAGTAATAGTATGATAAAGTGCTTTCATTTTTAACTATTCATGTTCTCTTATGATTTTTAAAACTTCCTCGCAAATCATGGAGTTACACACTAATTTCATGTCACGAATTTCTTTCAAAGAATATTCAAATTCCAATGATATGTTCATCTTCTTATTTTCATTCAAGTCCAATAAACCTTGTTCAGTGAAAGTTAAGTCCTTGGTCTCAATTGTAAAGGCAGTGTTTTCAAAAAAGTATGATGGCCATTGACAAGATATAATTTGGTAATACTCAGGTGAATATATATTTAAATTACCTGACTTGAAAAATACCTCAAGAGAATCTAAATCCATAAAACGGGGCCACCAACATACTTTCAAACTTGGATTCGTGAAATAAAGTTTGGCAATTTCAATGGCATATTTGTCATTGGCAATACCTGTACATACTATTAATTTGTGTAATTTCGATACATCAATAGATTTCAAATCTAGTAGATGTGACGATAATAATAAATTTCTCAATTTTGGTAGATTTGCATTGGTTAAGATCTCTACAAATTCAAACTTATCATATTGGAAAATATCATCAAAAAATTCATTATTATAGTGAATTAATGTTAATGATGTGACCTCTTCCGTATGGAAATATTTCTCCAACGTAAATAACCACTTTTTTGGTTCCAGGTTGGGTAAAACCCATTCAAGTAATCTGAGTTTACCCCAAAATAACAAATCAAGTTTTTTTAATTTGCAATTTATCCTATTCAATTTTTTAAGTAAAGTTGGATCTGTAAAATCGACTAGCATTGGAAAAGTAAGATTTAACTCCTCAAGTTTTTTAAAACCATTGATTTTGTTGAATAAATCAATACTTTTACCTAAATCATAATCATCTCTGTATTTTTGTATCGCTGTATGGGATGGCTTAAAATGGAATTTTAAACTTCTGAGATTATTATACAAGAATCTATATGGCCTTCGTTTCCTTTTGTGTAAGAACAATACATCTCTGTAGAACCCTTTTAAATACTTGTTAATCACAAAAGTTATACCTTCTAAAGTATTATACGTATTCTTTGTATCATTTAGTTCGAGTTGGTTGTTTGAATTTCCAAAACTAATAAAATCGATTTTTTTAAAATAATTAACAATTTCTTTCAATAATGCAGGTGGTGCTGTTTCATAGTCGAATGAATTGTTCTCAAAATGTCTTATACAATGGGCGTCTTCAATCCTAAGATGCTGAATATATTGGTACCTATTGATTTTACCTTCAATCAAGTTCATGTAAAAATTATATGCTGAGATCACGGTAAATTTTTTAGTAAAATCATTTGATATATTTTTATGAAATCTCCAACTTTCTTTCGTGCAACGATTCAGATATATATGGATAAATTTATATAACTTTTTTTGACCAATTTCATAAAATTTGGAATGTAATGGCATTAAATTTAATACCATGTGATGATTTATTTGTTGGAATATAGTCTCCAAAACTTCATATGGAAAGTATACTAGCTTTTCCATATTTTGAAAGTCATGAATTAATTGCTTGTTGATTATGTACTTTTGATATATTATTATTTTTTTTCAAATTTTGATACTAGTTTTTGGTTCAATTAGCATTAGTTATTCAATTTAAATAATTTTAGGAAACATCAGTTTTCAAGACTGAGACAAAAATTGGCTGCAAAAAAATGAAATTGCACAAAACAAAAATAAAAAAATAATGATTTTATTGCACAAATTTAAAATTAACAATAAAATGCAAGACATATTAATTTGATTTCAAAAAAAGTCACCAACTTTCATTCAAAAACAAGTCAGCTACTCTCATTCAATTTTTGTTGAGAGAGTTCGAACATATATATTGCTGCACGTGAATTCAGTACTAGGGAGAAAAATTTGTCCCCATTTTTAGTTGTAAAAGGTACTTTAGTTTTGGACATAAACATTTTACAGATATTAAGTCACTGCTAATTAAAAAAAAAACCACACTTATTAATCAACCCTATTTATCTATATAAACAATCCCTTCCCATAAATACCAAATAAAATTTGTTTCCTTAAAAATCTAAAACTTTTCTTTCTTTTTATACTTTTTCTATAATGAATGTTTTGAAGGAACAGTAGGTACAATAGAAAATCTTTTTTCATTAAATGCTAATCCCATTTCTTGAACATTTTTTTGATGTTCAGGTTTTGTTTCAATAAACCAATCAATTTCTTCTTTATAAGAATATAATGAATATGTTGTACCATAAGGATTTGTTTCTAATTTATATAATGAATGTAATGGAACATCTAATGTTACAATATCTAAAGGTTGTAAATTTAAAAAATAACTTATTAAAATTCTCAAAACAACTCTATGACTTATAATTAATAAATGATCAGTTGTTCTTTCAATTTCAGTAATTAAAGGTCTTAATCTTGTTAAAACATCTAAATAACTTTCTCCTCCAACTCCAGGATATCTATAAGTTAATTTATTATCTAATCTTTGTTGAAATTCTTTTGGATATTTATTTTGAATTTCTTCATATGTCATACCTTCACATTTTCCTGCTCCAATTTCATTTAACATTCTCATTTGTTTTATTGAATATAATGATTCATTAAAATATTCTCCTGTTTCAACTGATCTTGTCAACATTGAAGTCCAGACACAAAAATTTGGTTCTGTAGGAATCATAGTTACATCTTCTTCTTCTTGATTTTCATTAAATATTGAATTATATTTTAATTCTAATCTTGTTGAAAATCTTTCTAATTGTTGTTTTCTAAATTCTTCTCTTTGAAAATTCATAAATTTTGATAAAGCTTTTGAAAATTTTTTACCTCTCTTGGTTAATTTTGAATCTCCACCAATTTTACCATTTACATTATCTTTACTTTCTCCATGTCTTGTAAGCCAAATTTGTCTTTCACATAAATTAAAATTTAATAAAAAATAAATAGTTTGAGATGATAAAAATCCTTGGATATTAAAACTAACAACTTTTTTACCAACATCAATCATTTTAACATATTGAAATCCTGGAATTTTTTCTTCTTCTTCATCAATAGTTTCATAAGCTTTTTCATAATTTTGTAATCTACCAACAAAATCTTTTAAAGCAATTTCAGGATCCATTTTTTTATAATCAGGTCCACTTAATTTTAATCTTATATTATTTTCAATAATTTGAGGATCACTACATATACTTTCTAAAAATAAAACTTTTAATTCTCCTTTACTTCTTTCTTGAATTCTTTTTAAAACTTTTTTTCTTCTATGTTTTGTTGAATTTGTTGCATCAAATATTCCAACTGATCCACTACCTAATATAACATAATCTAATAATTGTTCTAATGTATCCATGGCCCATTTTTCTCTTAATGTTGTACTTGCTTTATTATTTGGATTAAAAAAATTTGCATCATGTTCTGCAGAATCTTGTTTAAATGATGTTAGGGCCTTTACATCACTGTTATTATTATTATTATTATTACTAGTTCCATTTATTCCATTTTGAATTGGTGACTGAGCTTCTGTTGGTGTATGAGAATCAGGTAATGGATTTTTTTCAGGTCCTGCGTTTAATTTACTTTTCCTTCTTGTATTACCAACATTAAAAACTCTACAATCATGTTGTAACCAATTTAAATATCTTGTTAATTTATTTGTTATATATGATTTACCTCTTGCTGGTAAACCAACCATAACAATAACTAATTTTGATCCAACATCAATTGAAGCAATTTTACCATCTGGTGAAGTTTTTGAAGAAGTTTGACCAGGTATATTTAAAGTATAAGTTTTTCTTGCAGATGGTGGTGGTTTTGTTAATAATAAATTTTTTAATTGTTCAATTGATGGAGTTTTTTCAAATTCTTCTTTCATATGAGAAGGAACATCTTTTAATAATTTTGCCATATCTTCAGTTATATTTAATTTTTTATTACCACTGGGTATTATTTCTTTATCTCCATATTTTTGTTTTTGTTGTTCTTTTTCAATTTCTAAATTTCTTTGTTTTTTATTTTCTAATTCTGAATTTCTTTTTTGATTTAATTTATGTTTTTCAACCTCAGTTATTGAAGTCATTGGACTTATCAGACTTGAACGATTAAATTCATCAGATATAAATTCAGAATTTTTAAGGATATTAGGAGTTGATGATGCTGGGACATAAGTTGGTCTTCTTATATCACCTGTAAATGTTGATTGAGTACCTACTAATGAAGCACCGGCATGAGCTGCTGAATTTCTTGCTCTGTTCATAGATTCAGTTTCAGAATTTGAAGATGATTGATCATCCACTAATTCAGATAAATTTAAATGTGATATGTTTTTTTTGGATTTATTTAAATCTTTTTCGTCTTTTGTTGTTTGTTTTATATTTTCTATAGTTTTATCATTTTCTTCCTCATCGTCTCCTGAATAATTTTCATCTTCACCATCACCAAATTGTACGTCATTATCATCTCCATCATCATCATTCCTTACTTCTGGTGATCCAACATGTGAAACCATTGGAGTATCAGTTAATGGACGTTTATTAAATTCCGGTAAAAAACTTGTCGTTGAATTATTTGAATCACTATAATCTAATAATTGAGAATCTAAAGATTTTGATAATGCTAATTTTTCACCACCATATTGAAATCTTGGTGATTTATTCATTCTATTTCTTTTATTATGTAATGCAACTGATGACATTGCTGGTGATAAATTTGCTGGTGATGGAGTAACACTAGTTGTAAAATGTGCTAATCTTTTTGAATTTTCTTCATCATTAATTTGTTGATTATTATGTAGATGATTTCGAGTTATTTTTTCTGATGAATGTGAACCATTAAAATCAGGTCGACGTAGGGTCACATCACCTTGTTGAAATTTATCATTATGTTCAGTAGATGATAAGTCTTCTTCTTCTTCATCATCATCTTTTCCATCACTTGATTCATTATCTGTATTATCTATTGAAACATTTGAAGAAGAACTTGTTTCATTTTCAAAATTTTGTGATGTATTTTTAGAATTAAAATTTGAAAAACTTACTTTTTTTAAAGATCTTGAGTGTGATAAAACTCCATTACTTATTGAATTAGATTTTTTTCTATTATATGATGATAGCAAAGGATTAGCATTGTAATCAGGGGAATGAAATGATGAAACTAATGGGTTTTTGTTATTCGGTTTAGGATTTTGTTTATCATTTTGTTGTTTAAAGTTAGATGCAATTAAATTTCGTATTGATTCATGATGTTGATGATTCGTATTTAATGATGAATTTGAATTCAATGGTTGTGGTCTATAATTATTATCTTCTATTAGTTGTTGTGATGAGGACGTTGATGATTGTTCTTGTTTCGATTGTGTATGATCCGATTGACCGCTTTTATCTTTTAATGGAGATGAAGATGAGTTAATTGAATTTGTATCCTTTGATATCGAGGACATCTAATTGAAATTAGAAATATGTTATGTCTCTATTATTGATATTATCGATTGATTAGTTTCAAAGACTAATATTGGTTTAGTCTATAATCTTTTGTTTTATTACTTCTATAATTTATGATGATATTTTAATTTTTGTTGTGTAAATGGCAACTTACTCAAAAAAGAAAGAAAATTTGGTAGTGCTATTATTATTATCTATTACACTAATTATAATAAATTACTTATCAGTTACTTAATTACACCAAATAAGAAATTAAACAATAAGTAGATCTATCTTATTTCTTATTTTATTCAAGAACAATATAAACTGAATGGCTTATAAATCTACATGTGAAACTGTTTGGATCTTGATCAATTTCTGCGAAGTGAAACTTTAAAGAAACTAACATTGAATCTAACTTTGTATGATCAAAAAAAGAAAATAAAAGTTTAAAATTATAATGACACTTTGACATTATTATTATTTTTTATTAAGCATATATTTTCTTTTCCATTGGCTTTTATTAGTAATTTATTATGGTGGGACTATAACTGGTTCCAAATAGATTGTACTAAAATTTTTCGAAAATCAAGACCAGGGCTGCCTGATGAGATCAATCAATTTATGAAACTTATTTTGAAACATGTTTATTTGAATGAAGTCAATATTCCTCAAATAAGTGAAAATTTTAAGCTCGTGCTTTTAATATTGAATAATATTATTAATGGTCTTTGTACTGCATATTGTAGTAACTAACTCGGAGTTTTTTTTATGCTTTAAGACTTCTTATATGAAGAACATCAAGTGTCAAATAGTTTGTTGGACCTTATTGCATTGTAATTGGAACTTCCATAACTCAACCACCAACCCTCAAACTGTTTTAAAGAGGTATGATATTTTACAGTTCAGCTAAAAAAGACATTTGAGTGTAGATTTTATTTTCTTTCAGTTCTCATTTCAACGATAGAAAATTTTTCAAAAAAAATGCAAATGAATTGGATTTATCATCAACATAGGTTTCAATTTTTAATACGAACTGGTGTTTGTTTAAGCATATTCAATACGCTTATTTGATCTAAACTTTTTCAGACCATTTATCTCGAAACTCATTACACAATTTAAAGTAGTTTGTATGTATCAACATGTTACACAAACTAAAATAAACCAATTTTTAAGCGGCTTTTTTTGGTTAATTTTATTTTCGAGTTTGTGTTAACTAAACTTTCAATTAACTCTACACAAATTATAATGCATGCTACCAATCACTATCATAAATTTCAATTGATCCTTGACAAAATTTAATTTATCCCTTGTTTTCTTTGTTCCCCTTAATATTTTTGCAATTTCGCTCAAAATGTTTGTGCTGGATTTAATTTCAAATTATTGTTTACAACAAATTACATTTCCTAAATAACTTAATTTATATTAAGCAATTTTCAATTTGATGTCAGAAGACTTGAAAAAATCAATCAATCCAGGATCAAGAAATGATTTGGATAATGAAGCAGATGTAAAAATCAAAAATGGGTCTTTGACAGACGTGGCATCATTAGGAGATCTTGATCTAAATAATCCTAGACACAAACTTTTTAAACTTTTGTTTGAAGAATTCTTTAAAGATGAAAATGTTAATAAATTACTTAATGAAGTATTTCCAAACGTGCAAAGAAAGAGGAAGGGGGTCAGAAATGCTGTGCAAGAGACAGTAAAGGAGACAATAGATGGGACAGCAGATAAAACAATAGATGAGACAACGAATGATGAAACAACAAATGATGAGACAACAAATGATGAGACAACAGATGATACAAATGATGAGACAATAGATTATACAACAGATGATACAACAGATGATACAACAGATGATACAACAGATGATACAACAGATGATACAACAGATGATACAACAGATGATACAACAGATGATACAACAGATGATACAAAGGAGACAAGAAGTAAATTAAATCATGTTAATGATCAATTATTGCAAACTTTGATTGATCTAAAACAAATTTTACAACTATTGAATTCCGACGTAAAGAAAGTATCTGAAAGATTAACTATATTAGAATCACAGTCTGCAAATGAATCATCTTTGAACAATTTATCCGAAAGATTGGCTAGATTGGAATCACAGTCTGCAAATGAATCATCTTTGAACTATTTATCTTATAGATTGGCTACATTGGAATCACAGTTTGCAAATGAATCATCTTTGAACTATTTATCTGAAAGATTGAATAAATTAGAATCACGGTCTGCAACTAAATCATCTTTGAACGATCTATGCCGAAGTTTTTATGATCAATTAGATGATCAATTAGATAATCTATCCGGAAGTTTTTCTGATCAATTAGATAATCTATCCGAAAGTTTTTTTGATCAATTAAATTCCGACGTGAAGAAAGTATCTCAGAGAATAAATAAATTGGAATCACAGTCTGCAAAGAAATCATCTTTGAACAATCTATCCGATAATTTTTTTGATCAATTAGATTCCAACGTAAAGAAAGTATCTCAAAGATTAAATAAATTGGAATCACAGTCTGCAAAAAAATTATCTTTGAACAATCTATCCAAAAGTTTTACTGATCAAATAAATTTCAACTTTAAAAGAATATCTCAAAGATTAAATAAATTGGAATCACAGTCTGAGTACGATCTACCCGACAGTTTTCTTGATCAATTAAATTTCGACTTTGGGGAAGTATATCAAAGATTAAATGAATTGGAATCACAGTCTGCAAATGTATACGAAGGAACCTTTTCGGGTGTATTGTATTTAGACTAGGAACCATAATTGCTAATTTAAGATTATATTACAAAACAGGTATATAGAAATTTTTAGTTGGGAATTTTCCCTCTAGATATAGATTAAGTTTATTGTTTACTGTTTAGCAAGCGAACTACTGATCTAATAAACAATTAATAATGAAAAAAATACTGTTTTGAAGAAGCTTTTGTATAATCAGAAACTGAAATTCAAAAGGAACTCTAATTATATTTCCAAGGTTTTGATTTTTCAGAAGATGGACAACTGGTAACTGGAATACTAGATTTTCCAAAAATTTTTTCAAACTTAATCATAAATGGAATTAGAGATATTTATAAGATTGACAAAATGTTCAGAATTCAATGTATATAAAAGGGTAGTAATGTTCCCACCAGATTTTGGGCAATCAATTCAGTAGAATATTTCCAAGGAAATGTTCATTATATTTATAGAAATGTTATGATACATCCCTAATCCTAATAGAGGATTTTGTTGGTTAGATTTAGCAAGAATGATAGTTATTAATTCTGATTTACAAAATGATGATATTGAATCAAAATCCAATTTCGAATTAATTCGTCAAGGAATGATTGCTAAATGATATTTCGGCAAATTGCAACTGTTTTGTCAATTTTACTGATAAATGGATTGATATTTGGAGTACTTTCATAAGCGATAGAAAGTCCGTTTTTCTGTGCCTTATCAAAACTAGATCCACCACTATTTCAATTGCAAAAAAATCCGACGAGTTGATTCTAACTAAATAAGCTTTACTATTGGAGCTGAATAAATATGATAAACTAGATATAATTTAAAATCCCACATATACAATTCAAACAAGTTTTAAAAGTCATGGAAAAACACGAAAATTTCAAGAAGAATGAACGTTAAAACAGTTGGCTTTTTAAATGCATAATTGAGTTAGATCATGAATTAATGCAATTATATAGAAAGACTCGGTCAAAATCTAGATCAACAAGTTTCTAAGGTGAGAAGTTACAATAACTATATAGCTCGATGAGTGATCTGTAATTAAATTAAGAAACAAATTATAAATTTTGAAATAACCAATTAATACGATATTTGTTTCAGAAAGGTTACGTAATGATGATTAATAATTTATGAAATATCATCAAGATTCAAATGATAGTCTGTTCTTGTCTCAACTACCAATAACTTTGAAGAATCACCTATTTATTAAATATAGATAAATATATATATGTATTTGTTTAGTTTTATTCATAATTAATCCCAAGGCTTAATGATTTTTTAAAAAGCAAAGTCTTTCCCTGCTCCATTGTGCAAAACGAGCCTTGATGAAGTAAGAATTTTGTGATAAGTAAGGTTAAAATGGAGATGAATAAGAGTTAATTAATACTTTTTTGAATTACCCTTACCACCATCTGTTTAGTAAACTAATTCCCTCTCGCAGTTAAATTATCTCACCAAACGTGAACAAATTTTGAAGAATTTCACGTAAATAAAAGTTTGAACCTAACATGAATATAAGGGATAGCTAAAAAGTTCGTAGAATTTTCAAAATTAATCCTGTAAGGAATATATACTCGAGTCGAAGAATGGTCTATTATTTAAAATAATTCATTAATTTAAAGGGATTTATACGAAATATAAGTAATATACTCAAATTAAACAAATAATGAAGGAAAAGAAGATGATGATGGAGCCGATAATTTGAATAAATATATATACTTACAAACTGATTCGGTTATTATTACTAAGAGAGTCTGAACTCAGCTAATAACAATTATATACATAGTAATTAGCTCGTTAGTCAAAATTCGGAGATTATAAAAACTTGAAACAAGACAGACATTGGATAAAGAATAATAAAATTTAAATTTCCCCTAATTGAGCTCTAGACTCTATTTCAAATACAGTTTTATAAAATAGGCTTTAAAATAAATTTTAACTTAAGTGCTTACAGATATATTACTGAGAAAACTTAAATTAACCAATGAATAAAATAAATCTTATTATTTTTCAAATTAAACTTTAGAAATATTATTTCCGTAGAAAGAACAACCTATTCTGATTTAATCCTTCCGTTCGGATTAGTGGTATTCAAGTATTCCGACTTCTGAGTGTTTGGACATTCAACGCAGTTAATACTGGTTGTTTAACACCAAAGACATCAAGTATGATATAATTCATATTCTGATGATTGAAAATAATCGTTTATTTCAATCAAACTAATTTTAAACTTTTATTGTTTTAAATCTAGTTTTGATCGTATTTTAATTTCAAGTTTTGTGTAATATTTTATACTTAAAATTATTTTTGTTCTATAACTTTCTTTTATCGTTTTCTAATTTGTTACAAAGTACACTACTTACTTAGTTTTGTATTTTTTTGATCTGTAATACACTACTCACCATACATTTTATTAATATAATTAAAATTTGAAACAATTACACTTCCTTTTGTTCTTTCTACTTAGCCCAGCTTAAAAATATCATTTTGAACTGAAGATATATCAATTGAATTCACAATCTAATCAATGAATTGTTCATTCTTATGTTGTATATCTCGTATGAAAGATTACCGTAACATACTACTCATGAATTGATTGATTAGACTATAGATTATGAAACAAACTAATTATTATTATTAATGTAAAGTATATTAAATATTAAAACACTTAACATTAAAAACAATAAGAAATCATGTATTAAAATGTCTCACTAATTAAATTAATTCTTTTATTACTCACGTTGTTCAAATCTTGTTTTTTTATCTTATCTATTAGTCTATCTACTATAATAGTATAGTAACTTAGTATTGACTATACAAACCTCTAGTATTAAGATTAATCATAAAGATCAATTATCCTTTCTAGCTTACCGTTGATATCAACTTCTACTCACTGCCACCCCTACTACTCCTACTACTACTCGAACTATCTCTTGTTAACTATAGGTAATGCATGTATCTCTATAATTAATATTCTTAAATAGTAGTGGTTATTATACTATTTTAATATTTTTGTATGAACACCACAGAAAACATACGTTTAACTAGTATAATACAGTACTAATAATATAGTATATACCTGTATAATACTTTTTTACTCCAAATTTCAATTTAAATAATATTTAAAATTAAAATAACAATAATAATCTTATTATTAATTTTATCAATTTATTTATTTATCATCATTCTTTTCATTCAATAACTTCAATCACATCCACTTCCAAAATATACTCAATATTCAATCTAATCAATTAGCCACATCAATTGTCAATCAACTTACAACAATCAAACCAACTATTATATAACAATCTTTTATTATTTTTCAACTTAAAAACTCCACAATTAAATTTTCAATCGTCTAATAAAAATATATATTTCAAATTTAAAAATCAATCAATTCAAAGAATAGGATTTAGTCCTAATTTACAATCAATCTTCAACAGTTATTCAAAGACTTAGTTTAAGTTTTTATATCAATTCACAATTAAAAAATAGCAAAAACAAACTTCAATCTAACAATCAATTTCAACCATAGAATTCAAAATGTCACTGGATTATTATCAATCAATGTTTGAAACAAATACTGGAAGTAATCATAATAGTACAAGTAATAATTCAATTTATAATACAGTATTTGGAAATTCAAATAATATTAATACAAATCATTTGAATAATTCAAATAATTCGAATAATATACCTAATAATGATTATGAAGATTTATTAAGAATTGATTCTTTAAATTCAACTAATAATTATAATTTGTTTGATAATAATATGAAAAATAAATTAAATTATGATATAAATAGTTATGAATTGCCATCAATTACAACAAATGATCAAAATTCATCACCAACAACTTCACATAAATCAACAAATTCAATAACAAATTCATCTTCTTCTTCTTCTACAACTTCATCAGCAAGATCATTACCTTCAACTTCTTCAACTACTAATACAACAAATCAAATTATTGATTCTTTACAATTTAATGATGAACAATTCTTTAAAAATAATTATTTTCAAAATACTTCTATAAATAATGATTTAGAATTAATGAAACAAGAATTTGAAAATCATGAAAAAGAATTTATAAAACAAGGTGAAAATTTAAATACAATTAAACATCAAGAATTTTTAAATGATATAATGACTGAAAATAATAATGGTAATAAAATTAACGAACAACAACAACAACAACAACAACAACAAACTCATTATACTTCTAATGTACCTTCAACTCCAGTTTTTAATCAAAATAATTTTGCAAGACCTGTTCAAGGTACACATAAAAGACAAAATTCAAATACTGTACCAATTGATCAATTAACTTCATTAAGTTTAAGAACTCCAATAACAAATTTAAAACAATCTATGACTCCATTAAATTCAAATTTAAATTTAACAAATCAATTAAAAGAAATTTTACAACCAAGTTTTGATCAAATTGAAGAAGATGTTAAACAATTTGAAAATAATAATCAAATTGAAAATTTAAATTCACCAAATTCTTTAAATTTTCAAGCTCCACATTTACAAAGTCAAATACAGCAAGAAACACAACAGCAGTCACCTCCACAACCATATCAGAATCAAAATCAACATCATCATCAACAAGTTCAAAATTCAGCTTTATCTTTAGATCGATCAATAGTTAGTCTAGATCCAGAAACAATAGCTGAATCTGCAGCTGCAGCAGCTGAAGCTTGTTCAGGTTCAACAAGAAGTTCAATTGGTTCATGTGATGGAACAAATGGTAGTACTAATGGTGATCAAAATGATTTATTAAATGATGAAGGAACTATAAATCCTTTAGAAATTTTTAATAATAAATTAACAACATCATTAAGTTCACCTAGTTTAACAACTATTTTCGGTAATAAACAACAATTATTATCACGTCAAAATTATCAAAATCAATCTCAAGCACAAGCTCAAGCTCAAGCCCAAGCTCAAGCTCAAGCTCAATTACAACAAAGAAAAAAATCATTTCCACATCAATTAACTCAACAACAAATGCAACAATTGAATGCACTTTCTATTAAAAATCAACAATTAAATCAACAGCATCAACAATATCAATCACAGTCTCAAAATCAAAATCAATCATTAACTTCACCTTTACAATCTAAATTTATTCCACCAAATCATAATAGAAGTGTATCAACATCTCATATTGATTATAAATTATCAAATGATATTTCATCAAATTTAAATAATTGGTTTACAGGTTTACCAAATAATAATAATAACAATAGTAATGCAATAATTGATGAAAATATTGATTTAGATCCTTTAAGTTCAATAAGAGTTCCAATTAAACCACCTTCTAAAACAAGATCATATTCTTACACAAATGGTATGCATAGTAGTAGAGGTAATACAAGAAGAAATTCTATACAATTTGGTCAAACTAATGCTGGTGGTAATAATTTATCTTCACAAAATTATATTAATTTCTTAACAAATATTAATAATGATTCTACTTCTTCAATTGATCAATATCAACAATTACAACAACAACAACAATTACAAACATCTCCATCTCAACAACTGTTGCAACAACAACAAAATGAAATCTTGGTATCATCAAATTCGACTACTTCATTACAAAATTCACCAACAAATTTATCTAATTCTACATTTGATAAAATTAAAGAAGAAGATCTTTTAAATATTAATAATGCAAATTATTTAATTGATTCAAATAATGAAATTAATTCAACTCAACAAAAGAAAAAAAGAAGAAAAAGTTCAATTGCTCAATCTAAAATATCAATTCAACAACAACAATTATTACCAAGTGATGATAATCCAATTCAAAACTCACCATCGATTTCTCCAACATCTTCCAATATTACTGCTCCAACATCTAAATCAAAAACATCAACCAAGTCAAAACAAAAGAAAGATCCAAAATCAGTAACCATTACAAAAGAATCAACAATAACAAACCCAGAAGCATCTTCAGATTCATCACTTCTTACAACCTCCACCACCACCACAATTCATCAAAATAATCAAGGATCATTTCCATGTTCAGATTGTACAAAACAATTTAAAAGATCAGAACATTTAAAAAGACATATAAGAAGTGTACATTCAAATATAAGACCATTTTTATGTAAATTTTGTGATAAAAAATTTTCAAGAAGTGATAATTTAGCTCAACATTTAAAAACTCATAAAAAAATTGATGAAATGGGTAATAATTATATTATTTATGGAAATGTTGGAAATCATAAAAGAGATAATAAAAAAATTGGTAGTAGTAAGAAAAAAGGAGTAAGTGGTTAGGTTTTAATGAATTTGGAAGGAGTTTGGTAAGAGTTTTGATGATTTGGAGTTTGAAAATGAAATTAGTTGGGAAATTGGTTGGTTAACAAATTTCATGATTTTAAAGTTTGATTTTTAAACTTTTTTTTATTGATATTAGGTATTAATTCAATTCGTATTTTTTTTTATTTTTAGTTTTATTTACTGGTTAAATAATGATTTTATAGTTAATTAACATATATTTGTTTACATTTTCTTTATTTAAGTTTCAATTATTTTAATCAGTGTCTTGATTAGTACTGTTTTTAATTGCTATAACGCTATAGTATTGTCATTCTTATATTGATACGTTTTGAGTCATACATTCTAAACTTTATAAATCTACATGTCCAGAGATTATTCATAATTTGAGAAACTGAATTAAATTAAGAAGATAAGTTTTCAAATTTGTAATTTCATATAAAATGTTTCGATTTTACGATTGTATCATACAAAATTAGAAAAATAAAATTGCATTTGGTAGCAAAATCTGAAACATGATTATGGGTTGTAATTTCATGAAGCGCAAATGAAAATTATAGTTAGTTCAATAAAATTCGGTATATATTCCGCAATTTGTTAATCCCAATGACTACATATATGATCTATGTATTGGAAAAGTTAATTAATTCTACCTATCTATTCTCTCATGCTCTGATCATCATTTATTTCCAACTCTATTCATATTAATTTTTCATTGAACAGCATATGGTCCAACCGTCTTAACTTTGAACCTAAAAGACACCGTAATATCTAGGACCGTGCTATTAATCTGCTAACTAATCATCTACTAGGAAATCACTATAATGAGTTCAAAAACGTAGGGAAAGCACAGCCATTCACTCTAACCCAATTAATTGTACACTTATAATTGGATTAGAGCATACCTAACACGCAATATTGCAAATTCTAGGGAGCTAGTGGTTTAACATTTCTTGAAAGATGCAAAATAGCCCTGTTTTATCACTATAACAATTTACTCACTAAACGGATTGAACTTGAGTTTAATTACTTTTGCAAGATCCGATCTGAAAATGACCACTACGCCACGTCAAAATTCAGATTTGGCGTGGCGTACTTGTTTTTGATTGGTAGCAACTGCCCAAACTTTTCATTTGATCTTCTGTTCGAATCTTAGCATTTGGTGACTCAATGTCTCATTTTGAAGCTTTCTGAGAAGGCTAGGATCAATTAAACTTTATTATCTACAATTTGAGGTTGAAAGAAATTAGCGATTACCAATTTGGGCCAATTAACGATGTTTCTATGTCAGTTATTCAACTTCTGATTTTTAAACCCTACGTTAAGTTCTAATTGGTCCCAAAAAAAACACACACTAGCTTTGTAGCTACATGTTGAGCAATGGAAGTATAAGAATTTTGTAGTTGTTTGACCACATCAAATGGGTATAATGCCGGAGTAGTTAGTAAAAGAGCTGTTATTATTTTTCATGATCAATCTAGCTCACCTATTTGTTAATAACCAATACTTTCTAACTTTTACCGAAGAAGGTAGCTATATAGTATCTCTGGAGATGCTGCGGTGGAACCTTAATTTGACCTTGCAAAGAAAGACTCACGTACCTTAAATAGCATTTACTGCCATTATTTTTTCAATTTCTTAGGTATCAGCCGTGAACGATTTTTTAATAGGGCTTATAGGGCTGGGCATTTTCATTGATGTTGTCTGATTTGGTCCTTGTGACTTTTACATTTTTGGTTATCTGTAGTTAACTCTTTAAAACTTTCAAACATTAATTTTCTTTATGTCTTGATTTCACTAAGTGAACAACTCATGCAAATTTTTGATTTAGCTTTTAAAGAAACACCCGAACAATTCTCAAACTGATCATTATAAACAACCTTAGTATATAAATGACACTAAGCGATAGCATAATTAGTTATGTTTTATGACACAGGTTGTTTTCCTACACTTACTCAAATAGTTTCATAAACAAGTCATAAGTTAATTAAAGTAATCGATTCATTCATCCACATGTAAACAGTTCCACAAATAATAAAATACAAGGTTAGCTTACATTACTAAGTCCATAATTTCAAAAGCCTCTTCATCGTGAAGAGTATCAAAATTCGGGTTTATTATAGTTATCGATCCGTTCGTGCCATCTAAAAATTTAACCTTTCATACAGAAAAAACCGTTAGAATGTGGTTTTAAAATTGCGAAACAAACTTTAAAATTTAAATTATTAATAATTTAATAGCAAATTAGTAAGGAATAGAATTTAAAAAGAAGGTCAAATAATTGAATAATGGAATTCGAAGCCATGACGTTTTGGTCTAAAAATTTTATATACATTTGACTATATTTATCAAATATGTTTTCAATAAATTTTATCAGATAATTTCAATCTTTCTTCTTGAGAGAGATGCCTCATAGATTTTTAAGAGATAGTTTTGCAGGGAGGATAGTTTATCATTTATCAGGACACAAATATTTCAAACATCCAGAAGAAGAGGATGATTATGTGATACCTGAAAAATATTATAAGGACTACCAATCAGAAAAAAACAAAGGTGATGATTTGAATGCAAATGATTCTGATGAAACAATTGAAAACCATACAAGTAATAACAAGGAAAAAGATTATGAAGAAGAAGATAAGCATTTAATAATTGTTGACTGGGAGGGACCAAATGATCCTGATAATCCAAAGAATTGGCCAACATTTGAAAGATGTTTTTTTATATTAGAAGTTGCATTTTTAACTACATCAGTTTATATGGCATCAGCTATTTATACTCCAGGTATATTAGAAATTAGAAAAGAATTTCATGTTGGTCAACCAGTAGCAAATTTAGGAGTTTTTGCATTTGTATTTGCTTATGGTTTAGGACCAATAGTTTGGTCACCAATGTCTGAAAATGCAATATTTGGTAGATCATCAATTTATATTGTTACATTATTTATATTTGTTATTTTACAAATTCCAACTGCTTTAGTTGATAATATTGCAGGATTTGTTATATTACGTTTCTTAGCTGGATTTTTTGCAAGTCCATGTTTAGCAACTGGTGCTGCAAGTGTTGGAGATGTTACTAAAGATTTATATTTACCAGCTGCATTAGCAACTTGGAGTATTGGAGCAGTTGCCGGACCTTCAATGGGTCCATTTTTTGGAGCTATATTATCTGTTAAAGGAGGTTGGAGATGGTGTTTTTGGTTCATGTTAATAGTATCTGGTGCTACAATGGTTGTATTATTTTTCTTTTTACCAGAAACTTATGGACCTACATTATTAGCTAGAAAAGCTAAAAGATTACGAGCAAGGACGGGAAATGATAGAATTACAAGTGCAGGGATTTTAGAAAACGAAAGAAGAACTAAAAGAGAAATTATGATTGAAACATTTTGGAGACCAATTGAAGTCACAATTTTAGAGCCTGTTGTATTTTTAATTGATATGTACATTGCAATGGTGTATAGTGTGTTGTATTTGTTTTTTGAAGTGTTTCCAATATATTTTGTTGAAACTAAAGGTTTTACTATTATTGAATTAGGAGTTTCATATTTATCATTATTAGTTGGTGTTTTAATTGCTTGTTCAATTTATATTCCTGTGATTCATCATAAGTTTACAGTACCACTTAAAAAAGGTGAAAAATTATATCCAGAAGTATTTATACCTATAGCAATAGTTGGAGGTACATTTTTTGCGGGAGGATTATTCATATTTGGATGGTCAGCTACTACATATACACATTGGGTTGGTCCATTATTTGGAGTAATGTGTACTTCTGCGGGAACTTTTTTAATGTTTCAAACTTTGTTCAATTATTTAGGTGCTTCATTTAAAAGTGAATATGCTGCATCTGTATATGCTTCGAACGATTTAGTGAGGTCAACAATTGCTGCAGCATTTCCCATTTTTGGTGCGCTGATTTTCAACAACACAAGAATTCATAAGTTCCCAGTGGCATGGGGGTCGAGTATATTGGGCTTCATTGCAACTGCTATGATTGCTATACCAATTTTATTTTATTTGAATGGACCAAAACTTAGAGCTAGATCTAAATACGCTAGGTAGAGTTACTCAATTAGTGAGGATAGAATATACTATATATAAATATACATAAATTATTTTCAAAGATTTTCAATTTCTCATATATAATAGGATTTTTATACAACCAAAAATGGTTGCAAATACTCGGTTTCAAGTTAAGGGTCGTGCGAAGATTAACAGAAACTCGATTTCCGATATGGGAGAATCAAATTGTTATAGAGTATACCAAGAACTATAGAGAGGATCAGACAGTTTCTTTTAATTTGAATTTGCAACCGACAAACCTGTAGCTTATTTACTTCTCGTGCTGATTTAATCATGTTCTTGCTAGTAACTTAGGATGATCGGTTTTATGGATAAAAGATTCTGTCGGCTCACCGGTCTGAATTTTTTCAATAAGGTTTCGTAATTACGTACAAAATCACGGGATAAAGATATTACTCAAAACCAAATGAATCATAAATCTAAGTTTGCCATTTACCCTTAATTTCCATGAAAGTGGTAAGAATTATGATGAATGTGTCAATAGATACATTACGTTAATTCAAGAGGTATATGTAGCGTTAAAAAATCTGGATTATTTAAATTCTCTAATTTTTTATAACTTTTAATATTTCCATCACTTTTTATTCTTGTTTCATTGTGTTTACGGTTCAATTACTCATTTTGATTAAGATCCACTAGTCAATTTGATAAAAGATACTAATCAATTGCATAATAGTTAGATCCGAAACAAATATTGATAGATAGTTTCTACTAAGTTAAGGATAAAATACAATATTTCCAACTAATTTATTACTAATATAAGTTTTTAGTGGGCTTTTTCAATTTCTATTTTTCTGTGAAGAAAAAAGCAATATTATAGAAATTTATTTTTAATACTACTACAAACTCAACAAATTAATCTATAAATTTTTGAAATTTATCAATTATATATCAATTGAGTTTGATTAATATAAGTTTCATCAATAAATTAATCATATTAATTGATCAATTGATTCCGTATTAAATTCCAAAGTACAATTGAATTCACTTTTTCATTGAATATCCGAACATCGTTTATATAATAATTGCGATTCCGGAATGACTTCGTTTGGAAAATATTTTACTTTCATCATTGCAGGAGCTAGTGGTGATTTAGCAGCCAAAAAGACTTTCCCAGCATTATACGGATTATATAGAGAAAAGCAATTGAGTCCTGATTGTCAAATTATTGGATATGCAAGATCAGATTTAAGTCAAGAGAAATTTCATGAAAAAATATCACAACATTTTAAAGGTGGTGATGAGCAAACCAAAAAAGATTTTTTAAAATTAACATCATATGTTAGAGGAGCTTATGATACAGATGAAGGATATAAAAAATTAGAAAAAAGATGTGTTGATTATGAAAAAGAACATGATGTTAAAAAACCGGAAAGAATTTTTTATTTAGCTTTACCACCTTCAACTTTTACAGAACTTTGTGAACACATTAAAAAAGATGTTTACCCTAAAGATGGAATCATTAGAGTTGTTATTGAAAAACCTTTTGGTCGTGATTTAGAAACAGCAAGACAATTACAAGAATCAATTGCTCCATTATTTAGTGAAGATGAAATATATAGAATTGATCATTATTTAGGAAAAGAAATGGTTAAAAATTTATTAGTTATAAGATTTGGTAATGAATTATTTAGTGGAGTATGGAATAAAAATCATATTTCTTCAATTCAAGTTAGTTTTAAAGAACCATTCGGAACTGAAGGAAGAGGTGGATATTTTGATAATATTGGTATAATTAGAGATGTTATGCAAAATCATTTGTTACAAGTATTAACTTTATTAACAATGGAAAGACCAAATTCATTTGATGCAGAAGCTGTAAGAGATGAAAAAGTAAAAGTATTGAAAGCTTTTGATAAAATAAATGTAGATGATGTTATAGTTGGACAATATGATAAATCTGAAGATGGTTCAAAACCAAGTTATTTAGATGATAAAACAGTTGCAAAAGATTCAAAATGTATAACTTATTGTGCTTTCACTGTAAACATTCATAATGAAAGATGGGATGGAGTACCAATGGTTTTAAGAGCTGGTAAAGCTTTAGATGAAGGTAAAGTTGAAATTAGAATTCAATTTAAACCAGTAGCAAAAGGAATGTTTAAAGATATTCAAAGAAATGAATTAGTTATAAGAATTCAACCAGATGAAGCAATTTATTTAAAAATTAATTCCAAAATCCCAGGAGTATCAACTGAAACTTCATTAACTGATTTAGATTTAACTTATAAAAAACGTTATTCTAAAGATTTTTGGATCCCAGAAGCTTATGAATCTTTAATTAGAGATGTCTTACATGGTAATCATTCTAATTTTGTTAGAGATGATGAATTAGATGTTTCATGGAAATTATTCACCCCATTATTGGAAGCTTTAGAAAATACTCCAAATTTAAATTTAGAAAAATATCCATATGGTTCAAAAGGTCCAAAAGAATTAAGAAAATATTTATCAAAACATGGTTATGTATTTGCTGAACCTGGTACTTATCAATGGCCATTAACTGAACCTGATGTTAAAGGAAAAATTTAATTAGAGGTAATGAGTTTTTAGTATTCTGCAAATGGAAATGAATTTTTATAGAAGTAATGTCTAAATCAAATGTAGTTTAAGTTTAGCTTATATCCATTAATATTTTGCTCTTCTACATAATCTAGCTTTACAGAAATCATCCAAAAATGGCCAGAATTGAAAATAATCAAACAAACTTCAATGAGGGTAATGGTAATAAAACTTTTAATCAGACATCCAAAGGAAGGTCATTTCGACGGTCACTGACATACATAGATTAGGTTCGTATTGTATGCTACCGAGGAAACTGCGAATGTATTGGTATGTTTTCATCATTTAAAAAATTTTTATTCCATTGATCCTTTCAAAAAGATTTATATTTTCAAAATGAACCTTTTTCTTTGTTTGTAAAACTCAAATCACAAGACGGATCAAAAATGTTCCTGCCTTGCGACTTTAATTGAAATTTGAAATCCATAAAATGAGCATTAGTATTGGAATTTTTTTGTTTATCAGAAATGTAGATACTGGCAAGTATAAGCTGAATGATCCGTTGATTCGCAAGAAATCAACTAAAAATCAAACAACAAGTTATTGACGTTGTCTGTAAAATCATAGTCGAGAATCAGACCAGGAAAGAAGTGAACTAAGTTTCATCATTTAAACAAAATCATCCAAATACAAAAACACCAATTTATGAAACATCATCATTACTTAATGAATTAGACTGAATTATTGATAACTAATTTGAATTTAGTATATGGATCAATCAATCCATAAATCCAAATCATTTTCAACTTTAACAATTGATTGATGATATGCAAGATCTATAAAGTGAGTTCTCTTGTTGTCGCATGATGGTTGAAAAGAATTATTAAGAAGTAAAGAATTTTTTCACATCTTCTCAATGTTTTATACTAATTTTTTTTTGTATCACAAAATTTGAAGAAGATACATTTCTTTACCCGGACAAAACTTGCAACCTAGTGTTATAGTAGAACTATGAACTAAGTTGTTGAATCAAATGAAGTTCTTAAAAGCAAAAAGGATCGAAAGATTAGAGAACGAATTGGAAAGATAATCATCTAGATCTGGAGGTGGATTATAAATTGAATCTCACCACCCACCTCGTGGGATCTGCAAATCTCTTGATCTTTCTCAAATTTCAAAGATTTAGTATTTACGATCATAACCCACACCTTTTAGACTAATCTGTGAAAAATAGATGTTTTAATCTTATTCATTCTACAAAATATATCAGACTATATTAGCCAAATAATAAATTTGGATGAATTTGGACCGTGTCATTTAAAAACGTGGTAGCGAGTGTTGCAAATTAAAGTCCTCGTATTTAATTGAGTTGTTTAGCAACACTTTTTTTTTTTGTTTTTGTTTCGAGATAAAAACTATCTTACAACTCATAAGTCAAACGTGAAATACAACCATAATACTATTTAATTTTAAAGAACCTTGCTGTAACTACTTACTAACCTGATTTAATAAGATGTCATTCAATTTCGCAGTATAGGTAGTCAGGTTTTGTATAATATTTATTTATCAACTACAAATTTTTGCAGAAGATTTTTAATTACACTAACTTGACGTATTTCAAATCAAGAAAGATAGAATCATCTTCCAAGATAAAATGACTGACTTGTTTGACATGGATGGAGTTGGAATACCTATTGAAAATGGATTCAAAAATTTGAATTTTAGAGATAGAGAATTAGAGCCTGTTTCAAATCTAAATTATAAATTATTAGACTCACCGGATCTTGACAACTTCCCAAAACAAAAAGACGAGAGTGACACGGATAACCATGATATTAATGATTATTTCCCATCGCAGAGCAAACCAATACATATCGATAGTCAAAGAAGTACTTTTCAAACGCAACTGCAATTTCTTGAACCAGGTAAAAGACCACGCAGAAAGTCTTCTATTGTATCTTCATACGAAATTACAATAGGGAAAGAAGATTACATTTCATCAAGTTTAATCGTGGATAATACACCAAGGTTGTCGGGTCTATCAGAAGAAAATTTGAGAACATTAGAAGTTTATAAACCTAAACTAACTGATTTTGAACCTATCAAAGTTTTGGGTAAAGGAAGCTACGGAAAAGTTTTACTTGTGAGAGACTTAAGAAATGGAAAATTGTATGCGCAAAAGCAACTTTTAAAAGCATCAATGATTGTTAATAGGGAAGAAGATGATGATGAAGAAGAGACATCTGACTCAATCGATCCAAATAATCCAAAATTTCACAACAAAAATTATCAAAGAACTTTAAATGAAAAACAAATTTTGGAAATTGTCAATCATCCAAATATTGTTAAACTATTTTATGCCTTTCAAGATAATAATAAATTGTACTTAATATTGGAATATTTACAAGGTGGTGAATTATTTCATCATTTATCAATGGAAAAGTTTATGAGTGAAAAAAATGCGGCCTACTACCTAGCTCAATGTAGTTTAGCATTACATTATTTACACACGAGAGTCAAAGTAATTTATAGGGACTTGAAACCTGAAAATTGTATGTTAAATTCAGATGGAAATTTAGTATTAACAGACTTTGGATTAAGTAAAGTCGCATCAGAAGAAGAGAAATTGAATTCAATGACTGGAACAATTCAGTATATGGCTCCGGAAGTCATATTAGGTGAAGAATATGATTATTTGGTTGACTGGTGGAGTTTGGGTTGTGTCGCGTTTGATTTATTAACTGGGTCACCACCATTTTCTGGTCTGAATCCTGATAAAGTTTTACAAAAAATCAAAAATTCTAAAAAGACATTAAAATTCCCATTTTATTTAAGTACTGATGCAAAAGATATATTGAGAAAATTATTACAAATTGATCCAGAGAAAAGATTCAATGTAGATGAAGATTGGGAAAAATTCAAAAAGCATAATTTTTTCAGGCATGTTGATTGGAAACATTTGGAAAATATTGAAACTGTTCAAGTACAAGATTCAGATAATTGTACACTACCACCAATATTACCGATTATCACAGACCCTATATTAGCTGAAAATTTTGATTCAGAGTTTACAGAAATGGATTTTACTCCTCATCAAAGTTCCAAATATTTAAATTCAACTCCTCGACAAGGTACATTTTATATGAAAGACTTTTCATATATAAATCCAAAATTCATAGATATCATACACAAATAAAGTCAACAGTGTCATTTGCTCTGTTTCGAGATTGAATTTGTATAGATAAAAATTTGTATTATTAATTAGACTTACCTATTTATTGAAAAATATACTTAATAGAATTAAATTGACTAGTAAAATTAAATTAATGAATAATTCACTTATCATGATTATTCGGTAATCCAATCCCTTTGAATAAGAATGAAGATAATTCAAGCAAAATAATTTTAAAACTAAAATAATTGTAGAATTAATGATTAAGAAAATGTAATGTTGATGTAAAATCAATAATCCAATAATTTCAAATTCAAAAAATTGCTTAGAAATATAATTAATTTGATCTATCAAAATCCAATACCAATTTGTTTTGATTAAAATTTGGCCATACTTTAAAAACCAATTATCCACTGGAATTGAACTCATCATTGAATTGAAAGTTAAATCGTAGTAATAAGACACGTAAGTTTGAAAATCGTATGAGATTTTTATTGATTTTGAATCACTTTGAGATGATTTGTGATAACCTGTATCGCTGAATGTCGGTACCTCGTTTAAACTGTAGTATGATAGTTTTGTTTTAAGCAAAGGAAATCTTTCATTTACTAACGCGTTATTCCCAGTATGTGATAGTCTCGGCTTAGTTGCATGGTCACCAACTGGTAACAATGGTGTGCATAACCACGACCACCAATTTATAAACTTGATTATGATTTGTAATTTAGAACTGTGTTCATTGGATTCGAATATACTCGATTCGGTGTTGTTGGGGTGAGTGTAATTAGCATTGTTCTTATTCTGAAGGCAAGCAATGTTACTATTCTTATTCAAATGATTACTTTCTTCATCAATATTTTCATAAACTTCTGCGATATCAGGTAAAAAATCATCAATGTTCTGACTGCTTGTAAATTTTGGTGACAGTTCGGTTTCAACTCGATTTGCCTCTTCCTCCTCAATTGCATTGAATGCCATTGCTATTGCTGTATTCAAATGGAAGCTATTCTTCGGTGAAACAGAATATAATTTGTCTAATACATTCGATCTATTCAATTTTGCGGTACAGGAGTCTTTTAAGATTTGAGAAGAAGGTTTAATGTGAATTATTCTTTCTTTACAATCTTCACTTACTTTGAACTCATTTGGTAAATGGTAATTTATACTAACACTTCCTTCAGCAAGGTGACTATTAACATCGATTTGATCTTGTTTGACGAAGTACGGCATTTGCAATTGGTCATAGGGCTTATTTTCCTCATCTTTCGAAAATAAATCTGATGACTCAACTGCTTGAATCTTTTTAAATTCATTCCATATCGTTTGTGCGTCATATGCTTCATCGACGTTCTGCTGATTTTTAGTAATTCTTTCAGCTTCCCATAATCTAAAATATTTCACAAATACTTTATATATCTCATAATAATGTGTAGGATTATAATAATAAATATCTAGCGACGGTAAAAGGTAACCAATCGTGATCAAGCATATATCAAGTTGGTTGCGTATTGCATACTTTGAGTCTTCCCTCTTTCTCATCCATAATGCTATGATAACAGAAACTAATTCCAAAATGGGGAAATAGAATGACTCAAAACTGGACTTTTCTATAGTTGCAAAAGCATTATTTTTATGGTGGAATAACTGATTCAAGAACTGAATTACATAATTTGTGGCAAATATTATAAATCCAGTCAATAAATTCCTGAAAACCCTGCAAAATTCGAGCAAATTGGTATAGTTTTCAGAATCATCATGTTTTTGCAGCCATTTTTCAATTAAATATGATCCATCAAGTATAACGAATAAAATAACAATCAAGACTAAACAAATTCCATAATATGATCTTGTGTTCATATAGCTGAACAGTTTGGAAGATGTTACCTTGATGCTTTATCTATCAATTAATTTTGAACTGCGCTGACTTCAAATTTGAAACAAATGATATTGTACAATGTTAAATTTGTATTAGTAATTATGATTATCTTGATGATGATTTGTTGATATTTTTTACAAGACTTTGTAGCTAAATATTTGACAAAATTAATACTGCATATACCATATTCTAAAAAAAGCGAGTGTCACAAATTATTTAAGAGTGGATCAAACTTAGGCTGCTACAAAAACTTAAGTAATTGATTTGATTTAAAGATTGGAACTTTCAACTAACTGAAAATACGAATTTTGGAAAGCAGATTTAAGTGAAGTGAAGGATTTATAACTTTTTCATTTATTTATAATAGTTTGCCCCTTGATACAACCAAAACATATTATGACCGATTCAAAGCAAATAATACCCTTAGAATCAAATCCTACGATCTTTACAGAATTAGCATATAACTTAGGTCTTTCAAAAATACTACAATTTCATGACGTATATTCACTAACAGATCCGGATTTATTGTCTTTTTTACCACAACCTATATTCGGAATAATACTACTATTTCCATTAACTGAGAATTATGAATCATATAGAGCTCAACAGGATTCATCAAAACCAACTTACGAAAACGAAAAGAGCAAGGACATTTTATGGTTAAAGCAAACGATTGGGAATGGATGTGGATTATATGCTTTACTACATATTTTAATCAATTTACTGAATGATTTGAACTTATCGAATCTGCAAATAAAGTCTTTAATATCTAGTTTGGAAAGTTCAGATTTATCAGTTGAAGAAGTAAGTTCAATAGTTGAAAAGTTAGAAGCTAGTTTAAAAACAGATGAAAATTTTGGCACGAAAGGTCAAACTGAAGCTCCGCCGGCAGATTCACAAATTAATTTACACTTCATTACTTTCATAAAAGGAAAAGATGATCATTTATATGAACTAGATGGAAGACGAAATGGCCCAATCGATTTGGGAAAAATTGATGATATAGGTAAAGACAATTTGATAAACGAACCAAAATTAGTTGACAAAATTCAGTTTTATATTGATAATGCAGATGGGGCGAACAAGCATAATTTTGCAATTATGGCATTGGGCCCCACTATGGATTAAAAGAATAATTCTAGTTACATAAGTAGACTAAATTTTGTCTGTTCACAATGTTGTTTCTTCGCATGAATCCTAACACTCAAAGTTGACCTTTAATATCTATTTTCGAAATCTTTTTATATAACTCGGTAACTCTGACTTTTGCAGCAGCTGCTAAAAATTCTTTCACGCAAAATCCAGCAAGTTTATATTTCTTCAAAAATGTGTCACATTCGGCCTCATCTTGAAAGTTCAAAAATGTTTGCACAAATTGGACATTGACTTGTCTGTAACTATTACAGATAAGGTAAAGACCCGAGATTCTGACTTTTTCAAATAAAAATTGTTTAATCATTGTCAAGGCAACCTCTAATTCATTGAACTTTTCAAATCTTTTCAAATTGTTAAAAAACATGCAACAATTATTCAATAACAAATAATCATTGCATTTAAACAAAGTTGTAATAAATTTGAAATAAATCAAATCTGAATTTTTCTTCAAAAAACCTTTGTAGTCTTTCAGGATTGTCATTCTCAATTTACATATTTCACTATTATTTCTCGTAATCATCATATATATGACCTTGTAACAAAGTAATTCAACTTCAGATCCTATAAATTCATTGAGTGATTTCAGTGATCTTTCCATGTGATAGAGATGTCTCAACTGAGTTTGACATTGATTAAATTCACCCAAATCTCCATTTTGAATTGAAATTTTGGCATTAGTTTCGTATACCTTTATGGTGAACTCGTTTTTCAAATGTTGAACAGTTAAATCCTGTCTTATTGACTTAAATTGATTTATTAAATAACCATATGCATCTTTGGGATCCATAGAGTTAGCCTTCTTCATCACAAAATCAAAACTTAATTTTAGTGTTTCCTGCAGTCTAACATTTCTTGGATCTGGCTCTGAAGTTAATCTCAAATAAGATTTTTCTAGGTTAGTACTGAGCCCAACAATTGCACCACTCTTATTAATACTTTCCGTATTGATAGGGTATGTGGGAGTTACGGTTGCCGTATTGTCGAATCTTACTGACCTTTGACGCTTTCTTTCATCCGAGATATAGTCATCAGTCAAATTATTGCTTTTGATCTTTGAGTAGGGCATCATCTGAGGTACTTGAGCAGCGTTAGTGTCAATATATATGTCGCCGCTACCGCTTATAGGTTGAATTCCACTTGGGATAGGAGGTAGCTTGGGTAAGTTTGAGGATTTTTGATCAGAAGATTGTTGGAAAGTATTGGTGATGGCGTGGCCACCAAGGTCTGAGGGTCCATTATCAACTTCAATAATTTCCACTTCATTAGAACCACTTTCGTTATTTGAGTGAAAATTTTCCGGAACATTTTCTGGCACTGTTGTTGAAACATTACTTCCATATTCTTGAGAGTTTAGAGTATTGATATGTTTTTTCTTCAATGGTTTTTTACATGCTAATATTAATGGACCACCGCCATCAAGTAGTGGCACTAATTGATTTGACCAGTCATTTTCCCATAAAAGATTCTCATCTTTTGCCTGTCTTATAAGGTCCACCACTTGCTGTTTTGCAATTTCATGCTTCCTTGGGTTGATCTTTTCCTCCATTTTTGCTAATTTTGTTTCAACAAACTTCAATACCTCCGGTGAAAGGTCTTCTTGCCAAATTTGGTTTAAATCATTATTTGGTCCATTTCCGGAACCGTCTTGACCAATTACATTAGTATTGGACTGATTGCTATTGCTAAGTATAGGCTCGATACAATCAACCGTTTTTGGATTCAGTTTGGTATTAGCTTGAGTGCTTGATTTACTCTTGTTTTGTTTTTTCAGCTGTAAATTGGATGCAGTTGTGTTATATTGAACTTTTCGTTTCTTGTTTTGTAATGGTCTGCTTTGCAGGTTCCCTAAAGTAGACAGTGACGGGTTTTGAGTAGGTGGAAAATCATCCTTGATTTCTCTTCTTGAAATATCACTATAACTCATAGGTTGCAATTGTTGAGCTTTAATTGGGTTTGGTGGTAAATAAGAGCTAGTACTCGGCTCCGATCTAGGCAAATTTTGTTTCCAACTTTGATCCCCCGATTGATCCCCATTATTACGTGCCCAATCGTTTCGTTCACTCCAAGGATTGCCCCCATTTTGATCTTCATTACTACCTCCCCAACTACTGGTTCCTTGATTCCAACTAAATGCCGAATTTGTATTCAGTTGAGTGCTGTAATCCATGTTTAGTTTTCTTTTGCGTTCTTGAGTAGGAGTTGCATAAACACCATCACCTTGTTCTGGTCTTGTCCTATTCTTGCCTCTATTTCTAGGTTTCTTTTTCTTCAAACTCGTCAGCTGTACTTCGTTGTAAGTTGACATTTATAAGTATGACGTGTGATTGTGAAATGATTAGAGATATAATTTTAATTTCACTGTTTCAAACTACCGTTTTTGATATTGATATTAACACAAGTGAAAATAATGACTATTGTAGATACTATTATGTTGTGAATATGAGAGAGATTGGTTTGTTTTGATGTGTAGATGATGAGATACTTATTTTAATTCGTTTTCTCTTTTTATACTACGTGTATTACACTATTATATTTTTCTCCTGAAATATTTTGTAAGTATTGGCCAAAAACTACACTTACACTCATTCATCTTTTTGATGCAATAGTAAATGTAATCAAATTGAAAAACGTCAATGATGAAATATGAAAGCGCAAAGGAAGAGCTCGATACGTAGAGAGACAAATAAATTATTCATAAAACTAGTTGAATGTGTGTCTCATTAATAATCAAGAACAATTAAGATATTTATCCTTATAAATCCAACTATTGCCAATACTCTTTACTCCAAATAATTCTGAACTTCTCAACCAAGCGGCGGCTTTGAACAAATCTTTCTTATGATTCTTTGTCTTAGTTGTCCATATTTCACCCAATTGTTCCATCGCATCTACGTTTCCTAACGATGCTGATTTTGATAAGCATATAATCCCATTCATTTCATCATCTTTTGACATTTGAATATTATTTGAAAGAAGATATTTACCTAGTTCATAATAACTCAATGCTAGCACATCTGATTTGCTTTTATTGTTTGAAATTATTCGATTTATCTGATTTTTATCAAATTTTTTGAATGTTAAATAAAGCGATTCGGGATTTGATCCATTACCATATGGATCCGTTTCAAAAGTGTTCCTCAAATCTTTTATGATTAAATCGACAATTTCTGTAGGAGTAATTTTATTTAATTTGACTATAAGATTCGATTTGAGTTGTTGTTCTGTTTCATGATTCCCTTTACCGTCCACAGTGCTCACCAAAATGCATTTGCATATCCATTTTACGGAAGAAGCATAATTTTGTTTCAAACCATATCCATATTTTAATGCAATCGCATAATGGTACATCGCTTTCGGATAATTGAATGGATCATTTGCCAAAATTTGTAGTTGATATGAAGATTCTCGATGATTTCCCTTGCTCCTCAATTCCAACGCAATAATAGATTTTTCCTTTGGTGTCAAGTCTGCAGACCTTGAGTTCGACTTGTGAAATGTCGATTGTGTCAATTGAGTTTGTATTTGAGGTTGGGAGATCTGCGAAGATTGCTCTTCATTTTTGATGTTATCATGCGAATTCCCTCTAGATAGCATGAATATCTCATCTCTAGACGTGAACATTCTAAGGGGTTGACTTGGTATAGATGCACTGTGGGACGGTTTAGTTCCAAAATCAATATCTGGATGATCTATAGAATTATTGCTGGGTATTGATGAATTAGATGTCATAGACGATCCAGAGACACTCCTTTGTTGAGTTTGAAACAAATGTGGCGGTGGTCTTGTTTGATTTGATGGATATAAACTCAATTTTGAAGTTGTTTTTGCCAAATCATCTGTATAATGGTTGAACATATCTTTGTTCAGAGACTTGATTGCACTAGATGATGATGAAGCTGGTAAATCCTCAACTGATTTATAATTCAATGACACTATTTCCGAAGAAATATCTTCTGATGTTGCATTGTTAGCAAAGAAGCTTGAATGTTTCGGGATAGTTTTTAGTTTTGCATATGAATTTGTGTCTCGTGTGTTTATATTTGGACTTGCTGTATTGTATCTTGAGGATGAAAATTTCAAATTGTTGCCAGTTACATCTCTTCCACTTGAATTCTGACTACGAGCATTGTGACGATCCTGATTTCTTAATTTAACAATTGAACTTAGATCATTGTGTCTATTTTGATTTAAATAATTGTTGTAATAGTTTACATCGTGGTATCTTGAGCTTTTAGGGTTAAGTTGACCATTACCCAGATCTAACAGTCGATCACGGTAGTTTGTTGATTTGTTTGAACGCACAGATGCTGTATCAAAATCTAACCTGTCTAGTAATCTTTCATTTGTTGCCACAGAATCAAATGAGTATATACTTTCCAAATCTGAATTCAAATTTTGATGGTTTTGTTGTTCATCCATTAACGTTACGCTTAAATGATGGTTCTAGTTTATGTATGAATCATGAGATAAATTTTCAAGCTATGCTGAATCATTGAATGATATAGAAAGTACGAATGACGAATTTAATTCTCCAGTTAAATATTATAATTTGTAATGTAACAATGAAATACTGAATATTGAAGAAATCTCCAATAGTCTACGTAATTGTTTTGATATTTTAATCTAAAAATAAATCAAGCCTGAAGGGGGTAGACCTAAAATTTAATGCGAGACAAGTCAAGCACCGATTTTTGTGGAACGCGTACGACCTTGGAATTAAAATCAAAAAAAATAAAAAGGCGGAAACTGCTCGTATCTAGCTTTTCACGTGTGTAGTCACATGGTGCAGATCTATAAATCTATTTTTAACAATCTACTAAATCTTACATAAGTCTATATTAAACATAAGCCTACATTATCTTGCATTATTTAAACCATTTTAACTCAACTTTTTGAACCTCCCACTGTATCCCTTCAGATAGCCAATAATAATATAATTTTTTATTTTTTAAAGCATTGATTATTATATGAATTGCCAAGAGCTAGATATATGTCTTCTAATTTAAATCAATTTAATTATTTTGATGGATCAACTCAAATTTATATTATAGCAGCAAGTATTGTAACTCCTTTGAGTTTATTAATAATATTCAAAAATTTCAAACGTTATAGGAAAACACATGAAATATATAGCTTGTTAAGTACTATCTGTCTAATAATATTGAATTTTAATGTTTGGGTGTTTTTAATATGGTCATTACATCAAAATCAAGGAAGATTGAATAAAACTCCCTTACATAAAGACATCTTACATCAAAAATTTAATCAAATTAATATACCCGGATTTTCCTTTTTAAATTTTCAAAATAAATTACCATTAACTAGTAATGGAAACAATGATGGGAGTAACGATGAAGAATTAGAAGAAAAATTCACTTGTTCATCCATTCAAGTTGATAATCAAGTTCCAATTGAAGTAGGTGAATTAATTGATTTAAATAAAAAAGAAGATTTGAAAATGATTAGGGATCAAATCAAAGAATTACTACCGACTGAAAAAGCTTATAAATTATTTTTTCAAGATGATAAACATCAACTGGAGGAAGAAATTTTGAAAAATAAATGGTTTAAATTTTGTGGGAGTGCAGTATGGATGAGTAAATATCAAGTTTATTTTATGGTAAATCGAATCATTTATACTAAAGATCTGAGAAAAAATTCACCAACTATTTCAATATTACATGGACAAGTATTTGATAAAAGTTGGAAAGAATTAAAAAATTATAAATTTCCAATATCAGATTTGGTATTTCCAACAGTTCTACCTCATGAAATAGATTTAGGTAAAAGATCTAAGAAAGAAGTTATCGGAAGTGAAGATCCAAGGGTCATATTAAAAGAATATATAAAGAATGAAGAATTGTTTCAAGAACCAGTGATTGTGTTTAATGCTAGGAGTACGGAAATAAATTGGGCTCGAGCAATGCATACTTATCAACCATTTACCAATGCAAAAAAAATTACTAGATTGACAATTAAGAATAAAAAGATAAGTTTTAGAGAAAAAAATTGGGCACCATTTTTTGATAGAGATGCTGATGATAGTAATGGCAAATTTATGAATTTTATTTACAATTTCAACCCTTTAAGAATTATAAAATGTGATTTATCTAATGGTGATTGTAATCGAATTACAGGACCTCCATTTAATTCTATCCTGGTAAATGATAATGCAGGTAAATTAAGAGGTGGAACCAATATAATTGAAATACCACATGATTATTTGCCTTCAAATAATATAACCGGTTCAAGAAAATTTTGGATTGGAATAGGAAGATCTCATATAAATGATTGTGGATGTGTACAAGAATTATATAGACCTCATATTTTTCTAATGTCAAGAATGGCGGCTAATGAAAAATCATTCCAATTAGATTATGTTAGTTCATTAATTGATTTCAATATAAATCCTGAACCATGGTATGAGAAAAATGCAGAAAAATCAGTTGGAACATGTCAAGATGGAAAATCTGTGCTTATACCGAATTCAATTTCGTATTGGGAATTTAATGAAAAGGAAAATATAGATTACATGGGTATTACTTTCAGTGAAGCAGATAGAACTAATAAATTGATTCATATTAAAGGGATTTTGAGATATATTCATGCATTATTCAAGGATTCTTCTGATATTGCAATTACTACTAATGATGGAGAAAATGAAAATTATGAAAAAGATGAGAAAAGTAAATTATTAGGACTGTGCTCTACTTATTTATCTAACGATTATTGTGAAAAGGCAAAAGAACTTTTGAATTGGTAAAGCATTTAAGTTTTGAAATTATTTAGATGTGTATAAATTTGTAACGAAGGAATGAGAAATTAAATATATTAGTTAAGATAGCTTGTAGGTAAATGTAAACTCTTTCGTGATATTACTAATTGTTTAGAAAACTTTGGAAAAGAACATTATCTATATTGATTTTTTTCGAAATAAACATTTTTCAATGATAAAATTCTCTTTATGCAGATTTATCTTCAGGTGGCATTGAATTACCTCTTAAAGTTAATGGATAATGTTGATCAGTTTCTCCTTCTTCATTATCATTATCATCAGCTCCTAATCCCAATTTAAATCCAACATAATCATCAGTATTTAACCCTTCTTGAGCTTCTTGTAAACTTCCTAAATCTCCTGGTGTCATTAATCCAACTTTTGATCTTGGTGAACCTGGTACAGATAAAGGTCTAGTTAATTTTAAATTAGATGAATTATTAAAAGGATTAGCACCATTTTTAAATTTATCAGGATAAGCTCTTTTTAAACTTAATTGACGAGCTTTTATATATTCAAGACCCATTCTTTTCCAATCTAATAAATCACTTAATCTTTCAGTTCTATTTCTTTGATTTATTCTTTGTCTTCTTGTCTTTTCACAAAATTCAAACATATAATTAGTTAATTGATCAATTGATTCATCTACAGATTTCATTCTACGATCAACAATATAAATTCCATAATCACTTGTATTTTCAATTAAATCTTCCATATAACATCCAAATCCTGATAAATTGGTTGTTATTGATGGAATACCCATTACTGTACATTCAGCTGGTGTATATCCCCATGGTTCATAATATGATGGGAAAACACCTAAATGACAACCTCTTACAAATTCATCATAATCTAAAGATAATATAGGATTATTTGCATTTAAAAATTCTGGATGGAAAATTATTTTAACTCTATCTTCTGGTTTATTAAATAATTGAACTCTTCTAATTTGATTTAATATTGGATCATTATTATCATCAATCATATTATGAGTAACAATTGGTGGTAATCCGTCTCTTTTTAATGCATAAATTCTTCTTTTTAATAAAACTCTATCTGCTGGTTTAATTAATTCATCTATTGAAGGAACTTCATTTGATTTATGACCTGAATGTTCTGAATTTGGATATCTTGCACAATGTTCAAATAATCTTTCACCAACTTTTTTTTGAACTTCTTCAATTGTTGATTCTAATTGTTTTATAACTGCTTGACCTTTTAATGTTTCAACAGTATATGATTGAGTTCGACCTGGCATAATGATAAATGCTACAACAGTCATTTTTGATCCACTTTCTTTTAATCTATGATTTAATCTTGCTAAACTTTCAATAAAAAAATCACAACCTTTATTTCTAAATTCATATCTACCAGCAATAAAAAAATATAAAGTATTTTCTAAATCAAAATCATAATTTCCATAAAAATGACCTTTTATAAATTCATTAATTTTATCCTTTTTCATAGCATGTAAATTCTGAAATTCATGAACTGCTTGAAATTTAACAACATTTAAACCATTTGGTAAAACACCATCTGGTTTTCTTTTTAATAAATGTTCACTTTCAAATGCTGTAATATGAGAAACTGTTGTAAAAACATCAGCAGAATGAGTAGCAGATCTTTCAATACAATAACGATGATATATTCCTCTTTTACCTGCTTCTGCATCAACATCAAAATTAGCTAAATTATTATAAAAATCAATTGAACCAGCACATAAATATCTTCCTAATAAAGTAGCATGAGTTGTGAAAATAGTTGTAACATCAATTCTTCTTTTACGACATAATGGTAATGCTATACCAGCTAACCATTCATGGAAATGTGCAATAACTGCTCTATCAGTATCATTATATACTAATTCACCTAAAAACCAAGCAACTAAATAACCTAATAATATAGCTTCATTAGTTTCTGAATCATGATCAGGAGTAGGAATTCCAGCAGTATTCCATAAATCAGTTTTCCATTCATTTAAATAATGACCAGCTGACCAAATATCAAATAATAAAACTCTTGGAGCACCTTCAATTAACCATCTTCCATAAAGCCACCTTATTCCCTTTGCAGACATTGAATCTAAAGTTTGTTTAATTAATGGATCTTTTACTGGTAATTCTTCAACTTCAATTTGAGCAGAATTATAATTTAATGGACCAATTAATGTATATCTTTCTCTATATTCTGCAACTGTTATTGGAGCTTTTGATTTTAATACTGAATAAATTCCTCCAACTTTATGAGCTACTTCTGTAGCTACTTCAAAAAGTAAATGATTTGTTATATCTCTTGTCATGATTTTCTATTTTGTTTGTTTGAATTGATAATGTGTGTTATGAAATTTGAAATGTAACGAGACGACTTTTGAAGAATTGAATTTATTCACTAAATGGTGGTGAAACTGTATTTGATTAGTTTGCTGTTGAAATGCGGGAAAAGGGCAATGATGAATGAATGAATTGAATGGAATTGAAATATAAAAGTCAAAAATATCAAACTTGAGATATTATTACTTTAAAGAAGTCCGTTTATTTTAAAACTCCAAATAATTAAGAATTAAATTTTTGTTGATAAATTTCGCAATTTGGTGGGGGAAATTTAAATTAATTAATTATAAGTATCATTAACAGAAGAGGAGAAGGAAATGTAAATAAGTAATATTACAAGTGTTGAGATTGATTTACTGAAGAGAGTAGAGCATCCGTGACTTTATACTTTGTAACAAATTGCAAACTTTAATCATATTTTAAACGAATGATGGAATAAGATGATTTGACTGATGAACAAAATAAATGATATGATAGAATCATTTCTTTTTGGAGAAAAAAAACTAAGATTATCACAATGATTAAAAATGCAAGATACTAAACATTCAAGATTCTATCATGTCAGATTCGATATAGATCTTAATATCAACGTGACTCTTCTGAGAACTTTGATGTTCAGGATCTGATTATATCCCATCAACCATACTCTTTTTTAAATTCTTTTGCGCAATCGAACAAAGGTTTTAAGATCTCTTTGTGTTTTAAAGTTTGATTGTTTACATATTGTTGTTAGGATGCACTATCTTTTTTAATATCATTTCGATCTCCAGATATTTTTGGAATAGTCAGTTGATGGAGAATTGTATACTGTAGAACCAACCAGCATTAGTGTTTTGTTCACTAAACTTGTATATTCAACATTTTGAAATCAAAATTGTTGTATGCGATCACAATTTGACTCGTAATATACTCTTGTATGTTTGATTTTTCACACATAAAATTAAACATGATCAATTAGACGAACAACTTTTTTACAGCCGCTAATATCCTCTCCCTGAATGAGAATAACATATAGTGAGAAGTATAGCTTTAAGAAGCACTAAAAACAAGTCATTGTAACATTTCCATCATCACATTAATCTACATAAAACCTCAAATTTTGGCTGCAAATTGATATGAAAACTAATTTTACTCTCTTTTCTTCCTAGTTTTATGATTTGAATAGCAAATTAAACAAGGTTACTGATAAATTTACTTACATGTCTCTGGATTATTCTGATTTTCGCTGAATATATCGAGTATTTATTAAACTAATAATTGGAAAGTGAGTGCCAACAACCTATGATTCAGTCCTTAAGTTGTGGTTCGGATGTTCCCAAAATAGTAATTGGAACAAAAGTACAAAAATTTTTAAAAATAAGAAATATCGCATCGACAAACAATAAAAACAAAGAAAAGAGATGAAATCTAAGTATCATCATACAAATCTAGGAGGCAGTAAGCTTATAGTATTATTTGAACTCGCCTTGAAAAATTCCAGTATTTTTGTTCAATGTAATCAACTAAAAATTGAGTAATTTGTACAAATTAACACGTAAGAACTTGAAAGCCGATATAACATGATAAATAAATTATTATAATTTAAATTCATGAATTAGATCTTTAAAGTCAATGAAAAAAATTATCGCGATTATTATTTTTTGATTTAGCCTTTCTAATTCATATTTGTATAAGAAAATTCCAAAAGGTGAACCTAACCTTAGAGTAATATAACTCGCGTCATAGATTTCGTTGAATGAAAGCTTTTTTCCGTATAGCCATACCCAGCCTAACTCTCTTAAATCTATCTATCAACTATTATGTATTCAACTTTGTCATCATGGATTGATAATTTTCGGTATCAAGTTGTAGTGTGATGATTATGGTGATAATTAGTGAATGATGTAATATGTTTTAAATTGAGTTAGATTAAAATTATAAATTATACGGCACAATACGATAAATTTCATGCATAACAACAAAGATTAAAAAGAAAAAATAAGGTTAGCCTAAGTAATGAAATTGTTTTTCAATGGTAATAATTTGAACAATGATGTACTTCATTATCGATTAATACATAGTTTGTTACAGCTAGAATTAGTAATCTTATTCAAATCTTGATCTAGAAGATCCTTCATTTTGAACCCCACAGTTTTTCAGATCCAATCTCTCAAAAAAAAAAATTGGAAGAGATCTCTCTAATATGCACACATATCTCTCAATAGAGATCTCTCTTTTTAACATTTGCAGATCGGCATCAAATACTTCAAGCCAAACATATATAGACTAAACTATTGATCTAAATTCAATAGAACCCATCTTTAGTATATGCTTTGATTTAGTCTTACTAAAAAATTAAATATTTTTTTCTGTTACAAAACTAAATAAACAAAAAAAAAAATACATTTAATTTTTACTTAGTTTTTTTTTTCAAATTAAATACAAACCATTCATATAATCTGATTCAAAATATACAAACTTTGTATTATACTATTTAACTATTGAGTAATAAATAAGCATAGTGTTATTGATAGATCAAAATCATTAGATCAAATTTTGCACTCATTCATTCGATCGTTGGAAGGTAATTCTTAAAGTTGTCAAGTCAAGTCACTCATTTATATCAACATTATTTTGACTTACTAATACCAGTTTGTTACAATCACTATAATACTCAGGTCAGCCGAATTATTACATTACTACTCCCGAGCTCATTCAGATTTGATCAAGTTTGCAAAATCATTGTCAATCTATATATATATATATTGATTTCAACACTGCATTTTAAGTTGTAAAGTATTTGCATGTATTAACCAAGCATCGATAAATAAATATTATCATTAAATTTACAAAACATACCAAAGTTTAGCTAAAATAAAATGGAAGCTATAAAAAGAAGAATTCATTCAAGTGATCATCATGATTCTATCGACAACAACAATGCAAATTTAGTAAGAGTTGCAAGTGCCACTAGGGATGCAGAGAATTTAGATGGCTTATCACCTGAATTAATACCTATTGTAACGTTATTATCATCACAATCTCATAGACGCTATACAGAAGGTATATTTATGTTATATTATGATTTAAATGGTGATGGAAAACCAGCTGATAGAGAATGGAAAGAAATTTATGGGATTTTAACTGGTTGTCAATTAGCTTATTGGGATGCAGCAAATTTAGCTCAATTTAAAAATAATCCAGATGCTTTATTGGAATTTTCAGCAAAACCAAATTATATAAATTTCACTGATTCTATTTATAATGCAATGAAATCATTACCTGCTGCAAAACAAAATTTGGATAATGTTATAATTGTTTCAACTACATTAAAAAACAGATATATTTTACAATTCAAATCTTATAGGGATTTAACTCAATGGTATTCTGCACTTCGATTATCAAATTATGAATATAAATCATTACAAGAAGCATATACTGGAGCATTATTATCAGCAAGAGGTTCAAGATTATCAGATATAAAGACTATATTAGCTGAAAAAAGATTTGATCATGAAGATTGGGTAAGTATAAGATATGGAAGTGGAATGGCTTGGAAACGTTGTTATGCAGTAATTGAACCATCAGTAACTAAAAAAAAAACATTTATACCAGGAAGAATTTTAATATTTGAAAATGAACAGAAAAAGAAGAAACAATTAATGGCAGTTATAACCAATGCTTCAGCAGTATCTGCGGTCTACCCACAGTCCCATCTATTAATTGATCATTCAACAATGTTAAAAATGGAAGGTTATATTAATTTTACTTCCCCTAGTTTATCTACAAAAATATCCAAAAAATCAGCTGAAGATTTCAGACAAACATCGATTTTTATCATGCCAGAACAACATTCAGCAGTTCCTGGATTTGATACATTAATTAGATTTTTGATTCCATTGTTAGATTCATTCGGATTATATGGTAGACCTAAAAGATTAAAAGCTAATAGAAATGATATTGATTCATTATTGTTTGGATTACCAACTTTACCCAGAGTTCATTATTTAGAATTGCAAGACATATTACAATTAATTACAAGGGAAGATTTTTTGAATTGGGATTTGAAGACATGGAATGAACAAATACAATCATTATTGAAATCAAAAATTGAAAGAGGATATGAAGGATGTGGAAGTCAAAGAGGTTATGCTGGAGCTGTCAGCTCTTTGAATAGTCCTACATTATCAAGCTCACCAAGATTATCCAGTAGTGGTAGTCAATTTTCTGGCTCAAGAAAACCAGTTCCTACTTCATCATTATCTCAACTGGTTTCAAATTCTACTAATAATTCTGCACCAGAGTTAAAAGAACAACATAAAGGGTTCAGTAAAAATCCTAACAACTTATCATTGAATGTTCCAACTATTACTACATACAATGGAAAAGAAAACAAAAACAAAATTGATCTTCATAAATCAGTTCAATTAGCGGATATATATCAAGGATATTCTGACTTGAAGACACCATCAGACAATTACATTGATAGATCTAAGATATTGAATGGAGCTCCTGAAGAATTAAATGAAAATGATTTCCCAGCAGGGTTCCAACAATTGAACTTAAGCGATAGTAGCAAGAACACTTACCCTAAGAATGATGATGGTTTATTTAGCGATGATGATGATGAAGAAGCAGAATTAGGTTCACAAAAAAGAAATTCCAATCTAGTTGATGTAAGACAAATTGGTCTTAAAAATTTACCAAATGGTTCTGATGCATCTCTTGGTAATTTGAAAGTTCCAGGTTTTCAAGACAAGAATAGTAGTTATTCTTCAGTTATATCACCAATGACTCAATTTAATGATTTGAAAGATAGTTACAAAAGAGTTGAAAATATTCCCAATTATGGACTTAAAACTGAATCACCTCCACCACCTGTACCTCAACATACTACAACTAGTATTGAAGATAGATTTGGTGGTACGTTGAATGAAGTATCACAACGGACTCCAGTTACAGAAAATTTTAAAGGACAAAGATCAATTCATTCAGAATCTGGCCGAGTTAGTAGTGGTTCATCATCAGATTCAATTACCAAAAAGGAAGGTAGTATACTGCCTCAAAAGCCTTTACCATATCCTGTTAATAAACCTAGATTTATTTCCTCACCAAATTCTTCACAGAATCAAATTAATAAATTTCCTAGTAATGATGTTAAAAAATCTTTACAATATCCTTTATCACCATCAAATGTGAATAATAGATCAAGAGATCAATTGAATGAAGTTGAACAATCTAAACCTAGAGTTACTACAATACCTAAATCAAATAAACAAATATTTAGTCCTTCAATCCAACCTTCAGCTCAATTACCTACTTCCCAGGATAAAAATGCTACTTATCAAGTTTCAAATATTAATACTTTTGGTAAACAACAACATCCACAGTCAAGTGGACCGCTGATTGCTCAAAAACAACAGCAGCAACAACAACAACAACAGCAGCAGCTATACTCACAACAGAATAAAAATCAGCAACCCGTTCCTGTGATTCAACAACCGCAACAATATCAATCACACCCAAACTCTCATCAACGTAAACCTCCTTCAGAATTGAATAATTCATATCCGGTACAACAACAACAGTATCTGCAAACGCCGCATAGTCATCCAATTCAACAACATGCAACTCATTTGCATCAATCATCAAAACCACTCCCCCAACAACCTCAGCAAACACGACAAAAACCAATCAATCCCCATCAGCAACAACAACAACCAGGTCTTTATTCGAATCCGATTAATAACGGAAGTAGACAAAATACTTCCATACCATCTCAAAATACTCAACCACATCAACAACCACAACAATATCAATCAAATGGAGTACCTGGTCATCAACAAATAGCAAATCATTTACAAAACAGAAATCAATATGGTTCAAATATGCCAAATCAACAACGTTCAAATCAAAATATAAATTTAAGAGCTTATGAAAATCAACAATATCAATACTCAACAAATTATCAACCTCATCATCCATATCAAGGTCAACCGCAACACCCAGCTCAAGGTCAAGTACATCCACAGCAACAACAACAACAACAACAACAACAACAGTCACAATCGAAGCATCCATATGCTCAATATTCGCAACAAAATAGTGGAAATTTTGGACAATACTGAAAGAGGCATGGAGAGTAGTTAAATTCCACATTTCAAGTTATGACGTTAAGTAAATAGTGTAAGAATGTACAATGTTTAATGATTTTATTTGACGGTTTTTATATTATTTTTAAACTCTACTTTATTTAACTATAAAACAAATACTTAAACTTTTTGTAAACACATTCTAGGAACCAATCCAGTAATTTCATGATAATTACCATTACTTGACTTACTAATTAAATTAATTTTACACCAACCATCACTATATTTTTCCAAAATATGACATTTTTGACCAATTTCTATAGAAATTTCATCATTTAAATTTTTATTATAATTTTTTATAACTATATATTTACTTTGATTAGATAAAATTGAATAATTTGAAGATGTAAAATGTGATTGTATATTTAATTTTTGAGATTCTTGACTATGAGGAATATTAATTGTTTGAGGTTTGATTTTTGGATTTTGTTCATTTAATTGTAAATTTTTCAAATTAAATTTTTTAAGAAAAATTGGAGTAATCATTGACATTTGTTTAACACAATTTGGTTGTTGAGGTTCTTCTATAACCTGATGAGTTCTAGTTTGTGGTTCTTGGTGTGAAAGTTTTGATTGATAATCTTGATTTTCATACGGCTTTGATGAAAATTCCTGCGATTTATCTCTTTTTGGCCACATCCTACTTAATCTATTAAGTTGATTCCTAAATTTTGGTCCATACCCTTGATTTTTCACTTGTTGTTGTTGCTGTTGTTGTTGATACATTTCCAATTCTTTTGCAGTATTTAAATAATTTGTTGGAGAAAATAAATTAGGATATGGTTTTTCATTTAATGTATCAGAACTTTGATTCATAAATGCATGACGTTGTTTTGGAATTACATAGTTATTGTTATAATCATCAAATGGATCAAATGTAAAAGCTTTATTATTAGCCACCATTGTTTTATTTGCATTTTTGGCCCTTTTCAATCTTAAAAAATACCATATACCTAATGAAATGAAAAAAATTATAAATACAGCAATTGGTACACCTATAGCAACTCCTACTTGAGAAGAATTTGATGATGGAATATCCCCAAATTGTAATCTTGTTGAATAATCAGATGGATGTACTGTAGTGGCAATAGAAGCTGTAGTTGAAGTGGACTTTTTGATTGGAATTGATGAAGTTTCCAAATCGTCTGTTGCTGATGTGGATTCCGTCAATGGTTCAGTTGATGTAGATAATGATTTTGAAATTGTGATAGCACGTGAAATTACTTGTTGAGTAGTTAAAGTTGTTTTTGACCAAGATATTTGGGCAGTATCTGTAGCCACTGTCGTTGTACTTGTTAATGTCATGAATATTGTAGTGTCTATGTCAGTTTCAGTATCAAGATCTGTTGATTTTACCATGTAATTAAAATGATTTGATGAAAATAAATAAAAAGTAGCAACAAAATTTTTGAGGAAAAATAAATAAAGGGATATCAAACTCATTATAAATAAACGTTATTTAATCGCTAATCAATCAATCAGGGGAAAAATTAAACTCGTAATGATGTTTCATAATTGTAATGCATGTTGATTATTTAAGTAATTGTAAAATATAATAATTTATTATTTTTTATTGTTTCAGATTTTAATTAAATTTTGTACCTGAAAATTTAATAGTTAAAAAACCTTTTAACACATTATGCATAAATCTCCTGTATATAGTGTTTTTTTTATTAAGTAGTAATAAATTAACTAGATTATCACATTCTATTAAAAAAAATTTAAATCTATTACGTGTTTCAGAATTGTTTCAACATTAATTTCCACTTGACAACAAGATCTAGACCTTGAAGATTCTTTAACATTAAAATATGATTCCGAAAAGATTTATCACAAAACTTGTCCTTTAGATTATACCCAGAAAAACCACAAATCAATTGGTAAGTACATAGTAATGCTTATTTACAGTACTTACCGTGGTAAAATGGATTCTTCATTTTCGTCTGCGAATTTTGGTGAATCACAATTTTTCAGAAATATATTATTCCAATAATGATGATAAACAAACCAAGCAATTATACAACCCAAAATTGAACCTAATATTAAATCAATAAAGTGATGTCTGTAATCTTGTGCTCTACTTAATGCAATGTATGAGGCAAGTAATAATGGTGAAAAAGCTAATAAATATTTATATATAGGTTGAGGCGTTATCAGTATTAATTTAAATTGACCTAGGAGCCATAAGCTTAAATACAAAAATGCAACAAAACTAATTGATGAATGACCAGATGGGGTTGATCTCATACCATCTATAAGTGCGACTTGTCCATATGGTGCTGTGCAAACACTAATATCTAATAACTCTGAATTTACTCTATTCTCGATACTGACTCCACATCTTGCTAAAAAATCTGGTCGAGGTCTAGCAATCCAATTTTTTAAAATATCTGTTATAATTCCGTCCAAAAAAATTGAAATGGTTAATCCTAAAATGCTGATTTGAAAAGTATGGAGCATCTCCAATTTTGAATCTACTTTTCCTGTAAAATGTTTGAAAGCTAAAATTGATGCAATTACAGTAGATGGTAATAATGAAGCTATTATAATACAAGCTGGTCCTGAAACTCTTTCCTTAATTGCAAATGGATGTGATATTGTCAAATCATCAATTGAAAATTGTCTGTTGAAGGGCTTTGCATGTTCTGCTATTAAAAAAAAATATAATGCCAATATAAGTGCAACTATCCAATCTAACACATATGTTTTAAATTTTAAGCTATTTATGTATTGTTTCATTAATGATGAAGAAACAAAAGCCATTTATTCTGCGTTATATGTGTTTGTTAATTCTCGAATGAAAAATACTAGGACATGTAATTGACTTTTTTCTATATTTTAATTATCTATAGGTGATGGTTTTATAAAAGTAAGCTGAGCAGGATGTATGGATGTCGTTGTATTTTTCGATGTAAGATCTGGTGTTAAATGAATATGATACAAATATTCGCTCCCATTTTTTTTTCTGTTTCATTATTAAGTATTGAAAAAATTATTGAAATACATAAGTAAAAGTAGATGAACAGGCCGACCCACTTACATTCCCACGAGCGGATATCTATGGGACTAACTAATTCGAGCTTGAACTTTAACTCAATAGATTAAAATGGAAAAGTTTGAAACCAGAAATGGTTGAATTTTATGGTTGAAGTAAATTTTGCTGCAAAATTAAATAAATACTGTATAAAGTATAAACAAACGCTATATAAACCAAAATCAGTTGGTTTTTAATGCCAAAAAAATAAACAGCGTATTTGTTGCTTCTGTTACAACTTTTGGAATAAAACTTTTATCCAATTACCTCCTTTGACTTAGGACATATGGCTGATGATTTTGTAAGTACCTTGAATTGTACAATTATGTCTTACATACAGTATCACCTGGTCGTGTATCACAGAACAAAATTGATACAAAAAAATTTAATTTTTCAACAAAACAGTTGAAAAAAAATGAAAAATTCATTGAATAAAAATCTTATAAGAACCCAATTCAACTCTCAACATGCCAGTTGATCCAGAAAAATTAGCCAAATTACAAAAATCATCAGCCAAGAAAGTTGGTGGATCAAGAGTTAAAGCCAAAAAAGGTGTTAAAACTGAACAGGATGATACAAAATTAATTGAAGCTTTAGGTAAATTAAAAGCTACAAAAATTGAAGGTGTAGAGGAAGCCAATTTCTTCAAAGAAGATGGAAAAGTATTACATTTTAACAGAGTTGGTGTTCAAGGAGCTGCCACTTCTAACACATTTGCATTCACTGGTTATCCACAAGAAAAAAACATTACTCAATTGATTCCTCAAATATTACCACAATTAGGTGCTGAAAACTTGGAGATTTTAAGACAATTAGCAGAACAAATTCAAGCTGGTAAAACACCAAAGGATTTAGGTGCTGGAACAGCAACAGCAGGATCAGAAGCTGAAGGAAGTGAAGATATCCCAGATTTAGTTGATCAAAAATTTGATGATGTCGAATAAATGGCTCATTTAAATCCTAGAGAATGAAGATACTACAACAATACTAAATGATTGGATTGAATCAATGTTGTAATAGTGGATTAAACATACCCTTGTAGTTAGTTATAATATAAGAAATAAATTATTCGAATTGATTTCTTGTAGTGATGGTATAGATTGTCGCAGAACTTTTTTGACTTCTAGATTTACTCATTTGTATCACACGATGAAAGGATCGAGTACTAGATTTACTCATTTGTATCACACAGTCGAAAGAGAACTCGAAGTACAATTGTAGCATGAAGTACATGATACAATACATCTATACATTGATCTGCTCCGAAAAAGGTCACTATCTCTAATAAAAACTTATGAGAAGACACGGGAAAGATAAGTACATGTCAACTCAAAAACTCATTAACCACATTGATGATGTATCTTTTTGGTATGGTAGGGTAATTATCTTTTAGTCTTAAACCTTCATTACATCTTAGTGAAAATTCTAAATGCAAAATCAATTTAAGACTAAAAGATAATTACCCTACCATACCAAAACGATACATCATGAAATTGTATCAATAAGTGCATTGAGGGGACAAGCAAATTGCATAGATGGAGTCCAGTATCTAATATTATTCGGTCATGCCAATGTAATTTTTAGACTACATGGCAGATTGAAGTTTGAGTTAATGTTTGAGAATGATTAGGATGCAAAGTTATGAGTAATGAGAAATGATTACCATATCTAAAAGCTCCTATTATCATATATTATTAATGATCTTTTCGAGACGAACTAAATTATGTGAAATTAATAATTGGATCCCTTTTGAGGCTGATATTGCAAATACGAAACAATGGAATTATAATCATGGTGTGATGAGTGTATGACTGAAGGTTAGGTAAAAAACTATAACAGTATAGCTTGGCTTGATCTACCTCATGCAACTGACTTTAATCTTGGTCATGTAACTGGTAACTGGTAAGACTAGGTTAGAACACATCTTTTGCTAGGATGAAGCAGCCAATTCTGATCAACTTCAGTTTTGCAAACAGATCTGGTAACATTCTTTTACAATATGACTTATCGAACGTTGAATCGCACGGATTTTAAATTTTGATATGGCAGTTAATGAAAGGAATGTATAATTCCCCTTTTTTGAAGTGATCGATCATGTACGTCGTAGTCAATCTCAATATAAAAGACCTTTCGTCTAGTCTTATTTTTTTTTATATAAGTAGTACTTATGGCTTTCTGTCGGCAAAAATAGAGCTACCAAACAGTATCAAATTTAAATCCGGTTTATTGATAAAATCAGAAGTTGATTGTCAACCTTTAAACATCCATTCATAAAAATTTACGTGAGACGTAATAGAACCTTATCTTCCATCAATTAACTTCAAACTGGGGTACATAAGTATCTCTTTGCTTGGTGAGCTTATGCACTAAATAGATAGACAATTGCAAACTAATTATCAATGATGAATAATGCAAGCGAAATCTCACCTCCAAAAATTCCACCAAGACCAAGAAAACAAAAGACTTCTGATCAATTGAAGATTAATGATGATACTGTGACTTCCGAAAGGCATGAATTAACAACAGATACCAATACTGAGAACGAGTCAGAACTAGATCATAGAGAAAGTGAAAATAAGGAAATTGAGGAAATTCGAGGAACGGAAGACAATAGTAGTAAGCAAATGAAAGAGTCTTTTGAGGTACTGAACGAGATAGAGGATGAGCATAACGGTGGTGAGAACACACAACTGATTGTTGAAAATTTGTCAGATGGAGAGAACACATTGGGGAAATCTTCCAATAAAGGTACGTTTGAAGAGAATACAGAAGTAGCAGACAAGAGAGCCAGTGTTGATAATGACGAGGAAACAATTATGCAAGAAAATCAACCAGTAAAACAGGAAGTCTTGGGCCAAGAAGATCAATTAGCAGATCAAGTTAATGAAAAAATTAACGAAAAACAACCACATGATAATTCGGTCGATAGTGAAGATGATCTCAAGGTTTGTGAGAAAGTCGATGGTACCGATATTGAAGCTGTAAACACCGACAGCACCCCTAATCCCGAGCAGTCCCAAAACAATGAAAGCGTTGAGCAAATCCCAGACAAAGAGGTATCCGATGGTTCGAATGAAATTCAAACACCCACAGTTCCCGTTCGTCCTGATCGTAAGGGTAAAGCTGATTTAACAAAAGAAGCTGAAGGAACTGAATTCCCAACAAAAAGCAAAAATAACGAAACTGAGTTATCAAATATTGCAAAGCCAGTACTTTCGGAGAATTCAGATTCAAGTTCTCCAAGATTGGAAGGGGCAAGCCCAATTATTCCTACTCGACCTAAAAAAAGTGATAGCCGTAAAAAATCTACTACTTCCGTGGATAATTCAGATGAAATAAATGCTGAAGATCGTGCGGGAAGTGTTTCTTTAAAAGAATCAACATCAGATTTGAGCTTGACGGAATCACAAACCGAGAATTTAAAACCAAATGAGGATAGCAGTGTTAACTCGAAGACCTCGAACACCGGTCAGTTACCAACATCATTTGTTCCTAAAATTCCTTCCAGACCAAAAAAAGAGGAAAATTCTTCCGCAAAACCTAAAGCACCACCACCAAAACCAAAGAAATTATCAAGTAAGATTGCTGCATTTCAGCAGCAGTTATTTCAACCCCAAAACAAGCTGGAAACAGATGTTTCTGATAATACTACAGATTCGATTCAGGAAACACCAAAATCAAGGCCGATAAATTTTAAAAAGTTCGAGGGTAATGGTATTCCCTTGCCAGGTATGTTCAATCCGGCTATGCTACATGTGAATCAACAACAAAAACCAGCAGAAGCATCAGAATCGATACCTAGTGCTGCTACTAGCAACATCAAAAGAACAAGAGGACCAAAAGGTAAAAAATTACCAAAAGCTATAGCCAATGCATCTGTTGAAGCTGAAAATAATTTTAATTGGGAAAGTGGTTCTTTATGGTCATTCAATTTTGGAAAATTAAAAAAGAATGAGATTGAAATTTCAAAAGATGAGAGAGTGGACGCAGATACAGAACTAAGATCACAACCACCTGAATCACTGCAGAAGGATGTTCCTAATGAACTCGAGGATCCACTGGACGAGAATTCAGAAAACGTTTTAGAGAGTGACGAACGGCTGACCTCAGAAACCGATTTTAAAGGGAATGAACTTAATACTTCAGCATCTGATAAAGAAGAACCAGACGCTTTACATATGAGTGAAAAAGACAAGATTCCATCAACTACAGTTCATATAAAAGATAATTTGACTGAGATTATTAGTTCAAGGTCTAGAAATATATCTGAAATTTCTTTAAGTAATGAACCTGAGGGCATTGAATCGGATAATAGTTCTAACACGGTTTCAAACCCACCAACATTTGAAACAGAAATTAGTCCGGTTGAGCAAACTCAACTCGAAATCGGTGATTCCACTCCTGATACTGTTGAAAAAGACGCGTCTTTCAATGATTAAATAAAAAATAGCTAAATCAATCATTTTTAATTAACTGAAGTTTGCGAAATGGTGCATGAAATTTTTTGAAGAGTTTGAAAGAAGATATTTCTACCTAACGCTTAATTGATGCTAATCAAGGACTCGAGTAATATTGAAACATTTGGTGATTATGAATTTTTTAAACATTGCTTTTGTGTAATACTTTATAATCGTGTTAAGTTGATTGCAGTATACTTTAAAATCAATAGGAAGACTTATTAGCATACCACTAGACAATCATGAGACTGAATTGAAATTGTCCTTCTCAATTTGACATTGATGCTCCTATTCTCTGACACTCGTTGCATTGAACGTGTTTTGCTCAAAGTCTCTACTTTATCTCCACTCTAATTTTATAACTTAAACTGTACATAATAGTGAAAAAAATATCGAAAAAATAATAATAATACGTCTACACCAAACTAATATCAAGCATCAATCAATTCTTATAAACTCAGAAAATATTTAATTCAGATATCTTTGTCTAAATATAAGGCAGGACTACACACTTCACACTTACTTTACTAAAAATTTTGGGCTCATCGTTGAGATCACACTCAAAACACTTGTTTTGAAGCAAAATAACATCAGTCATCAAATCTTCATCATTTTGCTTATCTTTCACGTCAGAAATTATACAAATAGAAGATAAACTTACATCAAAAAATGAAGGGGATATATCTACAAAAACTATCGAGACATAGGATAAAAGTGTTAGTCATTGCAGTATTAACTTTAATTTTATTCGGATCGCTAATAAATACAAACATCAATTCATATAACATTAATGATATACATGATGAGGAGACTCTTGCAACCAACCCACAACTATCTGAATTCCACAATCATTTAAATGATGACCAGAATCACAAACCGACTATACCTTTATCTTCAAATCCTGGTCTTGAAAAAGATAGCAAAAAGCATAAATTTTGGAATAGTATTTTTGAAGGTTTTGATTCAAACAAAATGGATAGCAGTGATGGGCCACTTATACACTATACAGATAAACTGGAACATTTGGATGATTCAAAAACAAAAAAAGCGTTGTTATCTAGGGCCAAAATATCAAATGAAGTAGTGGCGTCATTGAAGAAGAAACATAAACGTGTCGTTGAAGACTTACCAAACGCTATACCTGACTATATATTTAAAAAAGGTTCTACTGGTGTCGTTTTCATAGGTGGGGCAAAATTCTCATGGTTGACCTATCTTGCTATATTGTCCTTGAAGGAGACGGGATCAAAGTTACCAATCGAGGTAGTAATGCCCAAGAAGGAAGACTATGAAAGGGAAAGAGAATATTGTGACAAATTACTACCCGAACTTGGAGCCAAATGTATAGTTGTTCCTGAGGAATTGGGAGAAACAACCGTGAAAGGAAGAAAACTTAAATCTTTTCAGTTTAAGTCAATAGCTTTAGCAATATCATCTTTTCAAAATATTTTATTATTGGATTCAGATAACATGTTAGTTTCAAACCCAGATCTTGTATTTAAAAGTAAACTATACCAGAAATATGGTATGATAACCTGGCCTGATTATTGGAAAAGAACAATCTTTCCAAAGTATTATGATATTGCAGATATTCAAGTGAATGAAGGTAAAAGAGTAAGATATGATAGATTCCCATTATTTGAACCGGTAAATTCTCCAGGGGCTTTAAATGTTGAAGAGACTGATGAAATTCCTTATCATGATTTAGAAAATGCTATTCCGGATTTATCTACAGAATCTGGTCAACTAATGATTAATAAAGCCACACATGGGAAAACAATATTGTTGTCATTGTACTATAACATTTATGGTCCTGATATATTTTACAAATTATTTTCGCTTGGTGAGCAAGGAGAAGGTGATAAAGACACTTTTGTCACTGCTGCGATAGTTAATCAACAACCATACTACCAGGTTAAATCATTCATCCTATCACCTGGTTATTTCAAAGCAGACGGTGGGTTCCAAGGAGTCGCTATGGCTCAAAAGAATCCGTTAGTCGACGAGAAACTATTTAATGAACTAGTAGTTGATGCATTTGACAAAAGTGGTCGAACTTTGAGTATACCTGATCAAATAACAAAACTCAAGGCTTTAGCGGAAAAAGAATTCAATAGTCACAACGATGTGCCCATTTTTGCATTGCACTGTAATTATCCAAAGCTAGACCCATTAAATTACATGGTTAAGGATGATATCTATGACGCTACGAAGAAGAGATTAAAATATAGATTATATGACAAAATGCATTATGACAAAACTGTGATCAATAACCTTGGTGAAGAGGAAATTGTAAAAACAGATTTTGAATATGAGCAATGGCTACACATGAAAGATGTCCTTTGTATTAATAAGTATAAATTTGAACATTTTAAAGACCATGACATGGAAGAAGTATGTACTTTTGTCAACAATCAAGTGGAATGGCTCAAGCCTGAATCTTAAAAACAAATAATAAATAACACTTTGTGATAATTGTAGTTGAATATGTATTCCAACCCCCTGATTCTTCGCTCTTGCATCACTTGTTCGCAACCTAATTAAACTCATTGAATCAATTAATTGACGATAACTCGAACTTTGTAAATGGCTCAGAATACCAACAAAGGGTGAATTACATTTTTAACTGATGTTTTTATTACTCTCCCGAGTTAGCAGTTAATCACCAAAGATGTTACACACATGAAGAGAATAGAGAAGATGAAATCAGTATTACATGATGTACATGAAACCAATGTAATGTATACATCAACCTGGCAAATTGAGATATTCCAGTGTGCTCAACCGGTACTAAAGGAGATAATGGAATTTATTGATAAAGACGAAAAGTTCAATGTTTGTGCTAACGTTTGTCAAAACCACTTCACTTTAATAGCTCAAGGGATCTAAGGAAACTAAAGGGAAGACCGTTGTTTGTATTGCCAAATTTTAGGTTTGGCCATATTTAATTAATAATTTTTCAGATAGTTAGGCAATTGACTTGACGATGATTAATGAACGACATCAGCTCAATTTCATTAAAAGTATTGAGATCGGATAGTCCTTATCTTTAGTTAATGCTTCAATCAGTGGATAGTGTGTTCTCAATAATTATATTTTTGAAATATCATATAGTTGAGATATCAATGGTTCAAATATCATCTTCAAAAAGGACGTGATAATTGAGTTCAAATACTAAGCTCCAATTACTACAGAAGCAGAGCTGTATAATATCTCATTTATTTTTGGATGATGCTATATATATGGATCATCTCTAATTTGAATAAGTTTTCATTATGAAAAATCATTCATCATCTTGAAAACATACCAACATGATCTAAGTTTAAACGTCAAAGCAAGTAAAACGTCACATACAGAAACTGATAAGTAGATTCTAGCAACGTGACAAATCACAGAGCTTACAAGCACTTTGTACTGGCTTATGCACTCATAAACTTACAAACTATAGTAGGAAGCCACCACCATAATATGTTTAAATAATATTTAATTAATCATCACCATAATGAGTTAAAATTTTTATATCAATCACCCTTGTTGATGAAGAGCTTATTCACACAGAGTCAAAGTATATTTCCAAAATTTTTGCATTTTGAGTTACCTGGTACTTTTGCAGCTTGTTTGTATTAGGTGGTAGAACTATATTTTCGTTGATCAAATAAAAAGAGAAATAGAGACTAGTCAACGAAGTAGAAAGATACCCTAATTGATTAAGGAAATCAATATTAATATAATTTTGTACAGAATTGATGAATCCCAATTTTATGTCAGCCGAGATGTTAAACTATGCTGTCAAAACTTTCGCTTTATCTGTAAAATCTGGAGACTCAGTTTTAGCTCCTTCCTTCAACACGACTTCTCTTCAGAAGCTTATGAGTATACGACGAATCCAACTAGTTTATTGAAAAAGTTGACGGAGATAAAGCAATACTTTAGCATATCATGAACCCGTAGCTTAGCATACCAAAAACTGGTAGACTAGCATATCAAAAATTAATGAATTAGCATAACAAAAAGTGATGGTCTGGCATAACAAAAATTGATGTTTTAGCATAACAAAAATTGATGGTTTAGCATAACAAAAAGTGGTATTGCATAACAAAATCATACGACTCAGCATAACAAAATCTTACGACTCAGCATAACAAAATTTAATGATTCAGCATAACAAAATCTAATGATCCAGCATAACAAACAAAGATGATCTGGCATATCAAACAAAGAAGATCTAGCATATCAAACAAAGAAGATCTAGCATATCAAACGAAGAAGCCTAGCATATCAAAATATTGGCATATCAAAATTGTGCAAGCTGGCATGACAAAAAACAATAAAATCATAGTAAAAACACACGGTGGTGCAAAGACTTGTTTAGATGTGTTTGTTGCACCGCAAAACTTTTTCCTTCGTAACAGATTCTGCACAAAACAGTTAATACGGAAGAACTATCAAAACCTCTAGTTAAGATTGAGAATACCCTCACATCCTTGTCGCTTAGAATATGGATATGAAAATGAATTAATTTAAGTGGATTCTCCTATTAAATTGGAAGTAAATATGTTGATCTTAACGTACTTTAATGGACTTTATATTTACCACTGTTAACTATATACTCTTGATCAATGTGCTCAATTCATGCAAGTTCCTCAGGAATTAAATTTCCTCAGGAATTAAATTTTGAATAGGATGACTTAGCAAATAGAATAGTAGATACTCGGAGTGAGTGAAGTCGGATGACAACTGCATAAATTGCATCGAAGGCTAATATCTTTAGCAACTGAAACGTGAGTTGCACCAATACAAGTGCTTTTAGAACATGCCTCGTGTGGGGAGCGAAGTCAGGTGGTAATTCGATTTTGAATAACTTTCTTTGTAGAATTCACTGAAATCAGTGCAATTTTTTTATAGATTCTGGTGCTACACTACACATCATCCCATTGAGGAAACTCAGTTCAAACCATTTTCATCACCACTCGTAACAATGACTTCTGAAACAATATTTTCAAGCTCTTGGTCACCTTTCCAGTCAAAAATCATAGACAGTAGAAACAACGCCCCCCCATTGTACTAAAGCTTGCAGGATCACCGTAATATTCTTTCATCAGTTTTTTCAATAGTATTTTCCTAAATTTTAGATCAATGTGTTCATTTCTGTTCTGTTCCATTTCCTCTAATTCATATAATTCTAGTATAATTGATCTCTGAATCCCTTTTCTTGTTGAGACTTGTCCATTTGTGATCCAACTTTTTGAAGATTTGAGTGTCAAAGTCCCGTACTGGGTCCATCATGAGTTACACCTAATGCCAAATAATAGGATGATCTATTAAATTTTGACGGCCTCTCATTATGAGTATGAAATGCCTTATATAAATACAATCCCATTCTATGAAAGTAGCATGAGTGAGTCCACCTATAATGTTCTCAATTGATTCATTTATATTTTTAACCCTTCCGTTTGACATAGGGTCGTCACTTGGGGTTGCAATATGCTGTATGTTATTATTTTCACAGCAATATTTGAATTCTCTTCCCATAACATCAAGTTCTCTCCATCTGTAATAATGATTGATGTTACTGATGATGTAGCACATAAAAGAAACGGTGGTGCTGGCACTAATTTCTTGTGTAGTTATACCGATAACAAATACACCAATCAAATTCATATAACCATGTTGTTCTAACAAAGGTCTAATCCAATTAATTACGATTATTGACATGAATTCCATTGGTTTCAAAGAATAAAACAGATGAAGCTCTAAATGCAGTGACAACTATCATATATCCTAATTATTTCAGATGCATTGTAATAGCAGCAAGATTTTAATATTGTTGCTGAGAAATAGTATTAGTGATCCGTTTATAATATGAGGCATCATATTGCCAATTGACATGCTAGATTGGGTCATCCAACATTCTCAAGGTTTTTCTAGTTCTAGCTCGTAAGCCTTTCATCGAAATTGCAAATCTAGCTCCTAGACTAAATTGTAAATGTTGAGATCAACGAAATCAGTCTTATATGAGTTTGGTATGTTTGTCGGGTTTATTATGTTTATGACAAGGAAAATATTCTATGTCACTCGTCCATACTGGACTAAACAAGCCTTATGCATAATAAAGAAAATATCCTGAACATCAAAAATTGAGATTAAAACTACATACCACAACAATGTCAAGCTCTAAATAAAATACAAATGAGTAAAGATGATATCAAGATTAGAACTTGCATTTTAGTACTACCTCAGATTATGTACCAAATACTTCTAAACAAGCTATTCCATAAGTGTATTTCTTATTGCCTTCCACAATTGCAAAAATATTTAGTCCAAGATATTTATTAACTAATCCACAATCTGTCATACGATACCGTGCTTGTAAAGAAGATTTTAAATTAGATTATTCATTCAAATCCAGTTAAGCAATTAATGATTCATTACCATATAAACCAATTAAAGATATCGAATTAGCAGAACGACGAATAAAAATGCAATGTTCTCCACTCAAAGAAGTAAAACCTAATACTAAATGTGCGGTAGAAAATGTTATTTGCAATTGTGGGAGGCAATAAGAAATTTACTAACGGAATAGCTGCAACTGATTATATTGATGATATGTAAAAATCAAGAGGTGTTGCTGATAACATGAAATCAGTTGGAGCTCCTGTTAATACAAGTCTGAACATGGAATCCGGTGAACAATTGAAAATATTAGAACCTAAGGAAGTTATGAAATTTAGAAGTCTTGTGGTAAAATTGTTATTTTTAACTAATACAGTTAGGCTTGATTTAGCATATGCTGTGAATCAAGTATCACGTGATTTAAGTCAACCTAAGCAAGATGAAGCTGCTGCCAAACATGTTATTAGTACATTATTGGAATTAAATATTCACCTTCCAGGTTTAATTTATTGGTTAGTTTTTGTGATCTAATTTGGTCTGATAATAAGAATACAAGTTTATCCACAGAAGGTTATATATTGTAATATAATAATGGTCCATTAACATGGAGGACCAACAAACAAAAAGAAGTTGCTCAATCAACACCTGAAGCAGAATACTACAAATCAAGGTCTCCCGCAAATGAACATTTGTGGCGAAGTAGTTTATTTGAAGAAATCAAAATAAAATTGGATGATATAACTATCTATTGTGACAATGACTATTGGATAATGTAATTATAGATTAATTGCAGAGTCGTTGTCACAATAAATTAGTTATATTATCTACTTTTATTTTGAATTCTTAATACAACAAACCACTTAGCCACAAAAATTAAACATACCCAGAAGTAAAATCATTTTTGAAAAAGTCATGTTGGAAAATGATTTAATCTTCTTCTCATGGAACAAATGAAATGAAAGATGATACTAAAACAAAAGGAATGGCAACGTTGGTACATAATAAGCTTACAACTGGTAAATTCCTCTATGCTTAGTATAGCGATGAAATATTCCATATCAATCGACTGGACAGGAGACAAACATGACATAATATATAATTACATCACTGTACAGCTCTATATTGACTTTATATCATCCAATTTGAATACAGAATTGAGATATAGCAAACGTACCTGTGTGAAACTCAACAAACAAAATTCTAAGGATACATAAAAACTCACCAGAATTATTACGTGAGGCTACAAATTAATTTGTTTAAAAAAAATAAACAAATGACTGTCGCTATACCAAACCAAATTTACCTGAAAATATAGTATATCGCATACAAAACGCTTCACAAAACAAATTAATGAATTATCTCATAAATCAAACGCAAAACGAGGTAAATCCAGACTGCATTCAATCACCGGAAGCAATAAAACAAAACTTCCAACAAGATAACAAAGAAAATAAAAAGAGAATGGTGCTTTCTATCCAGTAACATACGAATCTCTTGAATTTGCATGGGACGGAGTCAAATTATTGACAAAATCCCACTTGCATGCGAGCAACAGCCGACCAATTATCAAGCTAGACTAAGGACCTAAACGTCACAGCGTTGATAACTCATGCCTTAGGGTTTAAAATCTTAACACCAGGGAAACCAAACGCCAGTACAGTTATACAATCATGATGTGGCTGAAAAGACAAAATCATGTGAGAAGGAACGGTAAACATGAAAACGCTTTCGTGACGAATTAAAGAACAAAACATAAGAAGCCAACTTCTTTTAGAGCAAAACATACCTTTAACCCTTTTCATGTAAAAACAAAATACCAGCCTCATACAAACTTCAACTCAGGGTAAATACGAGCATTCTCAATAATAAATAAACACAACAGAAATGTTATGGAACAAAATTTTTGAGCCACAAACTGAAAGTCTAGCGCTTTTCATTAACACTTCGTTATCGTAATGATATAGAAAGAAAGTAAAACAACCTTAAATTATAAAAGAGTAAAATTGCGCCGTATCTAACGCAATTTTCAGATACAAAAACTATTCATTCCTAACTTTACCTCCAACTAACTTAACGGTAGAAAAGAAAACATGTGCAAAATCCGAACCTGAGCTTTAACCAAAGAGAACAAGGGAGGGTTTCGGATTTTCTAAAAGCAAGTATTGATGTTACAAATCCCAAACACGTAAAAATTGGTAAGCTTTATACTTATAATGTGTCAGAAACAACATTATTACTAAATGTAAAATATAGTGCAAGTAATTAACCAACGACTCATGAAGCATTGCAATTACAGCGAAGAAACGTTTTTTAAACAAAAGAATGAAATTGGACATCTCTATCTTTATGTAACAAGTTCTAATGCAAAATTCCGCCGCAAACTATACCATATATACGATCAAAGTAGTTAAGTAATGCATAAACTTGTTTACCATCTAACTGAATTAAGTATCATGCTTTAAAAAATTCAATAAGTGACTCAATGATTATTCTTCCAACTTGTTTCACATCAATTCGGACTACAATTGACATGCTATTTTTATTTGCATAATGTAAATCAGATTTTTCGACGTAAATGGTCAACGTTGAATCATTTTACCTGAGTTCTTTATTGTTTTGTACGAGCAATAGTTCTGCTTAATGTCCTACATGATTTGGCCTGTAAAATAAATACATACTTTTGATTTTATTAAGAAAAAAGTATTACCTACCTGATACGTTTGTGAGGTATGAATTTATGAATTTCAGGCATGAACTTGACCCATGCCGAGTGTTCCAGTACTAAAATGTTTAATTGGAACATTTGTGAAGAGTTTTGGAGACATTTATTTCGGAATGACATGCATCAATTTGTATCTTGAAATTCCATTCGATTGCTCACAAAGTTTAGTATGTTTGATTTACCTAGTTTTGTTTATGCTCGTCCCTTAAATTGTTTGTGTATATTCGTTTTAAAATTTTGACTTAGCTGATCAGTTACATTTAATTTATCTGATCTGGTGACATTGTCAAGTTGAGCGTGATTTTTGTTGTTTGATATGTAGTCTAAGTTGTTGAAAACAATTCACAGGTTTGTTGCTGGGTTTCATATGATTTATATACTTGGAATCTCCAGTTCGATACGCTTAGTTTTGTTTTTTTGATACTGCTTTCATTTATTTTATATGCTTGAAATCATTGATTTGCTCGGTTTTGCTTTTTTGAAATGCTAGGTTTTGCTTTTTGATATGTTTGATTTCGTTTATTTGATATGCTAGGGTTTACTTTTTTGATATGCTGATTTCATTTATTTGATATGCTTGAAATCATTTATTTGATATGCTAATTCCGTTTGTTTGATATGTTTTATTCCCTTTATTTGATATGCTAGGTTTTGCTTTTTTGATATGCTGAATTCATTTGTTTGATATGCTTGGTTTTGTTTTTTTGATATGCCTGGTTTCATTTGTTTGATATGCTTGAATTCATTTTTTTGATATGCTAGATTTTGCTTTTTTGATATGCTGAATTCATTTGTTTGATATGCTACACGTTCTGTGCTTCCATTATTTGATTCAATCGTTTGATGTGCTGTCTCTCATAGACTCGATTCAATTGAAATTCTGGTTGTTCTATAGTATGGGTTTACTTTATTTGATGTGCTTAATTTCTGTCATTAAATATTCTGAGCTTTATTCTGTTTCGTGTGATAGATTGTTTTTGTTTGGCCGGTGAGCTTTTATTATCTGTTGGTACTTCTGATGAACTGTCTTCTATCTACTGGAATACGTTGCAATTTGCATGATATAATTCGATTATTTTTGCTCGAAGTACGATCCCATGTTCTGCTGAAAGGTGTAAAATGTCTGACAACTCTTCTGATTCACTTCTGGACATCAATATGTATACTAGTTGCTTCAACAAATATTCAACATTTGTCAGTAAGATTCAAAAAGATATTGTTGTAGCCACTCAGTTCGATAATTAGCGTGATTCTACTGGAGCATTCATTTATTGTTTCGACAAACCTATTATTGGTGAAAGTAGGCCAAATTAAACAGGTTGCATTTAGACAACCCATTTACTTAAAGTTACGGCTCCCGAATTCTGATTAACATATTTGTGATAGAGGCTTAATGCTTGAAAAAATGTTTACTACTTAATGCTACTTGTGTTACATGGGACATTTCCGAAATCAACCCATTAGGTGAATACCCCACCACTGCTTGTAGGAATTAATATCAAACAAGCATACTGAAAGTTCTTGAGTAGCAAATAGAATTTGCTATGTATAGTTGATGATATTTTTCATGTTTTTCTATGCATGATGCTACCACGTTATGTTTCAGAATCATAGAATTGTTGTTATAAGATGCTATTTTTCAATACAGCCCAGAAAAGCGATAGCAGTATGATCTTCATCTATGATGATTATGAATTGAGACTTAAAAAGAGCTGAGTGATTCAAGCTACAAATGAGAAATATAAAATAATTGAAGTTGAGTAAAACCTGTCAAGCAGCATATGTGCAGTTTTTATGTTTTACCACCTACGTGTTCAACAGAGTGATTCTAACTATGTTTGATTCCGCAAGCCGACTTCGCTGATATTCAAGTAACTCTAGAACATTTTTTCATTCTAGATTTTCAATAATCATATAAATGTTTTAAAACAACTCATTTCGTAGCAATGGATATCCTATTTAACTTTTAGGTCATCAGTTCATGACAACACGTAAATCAAATGATTCATTTTTGAAATGGGATCCTGCTCAAGTATCAACTTTTCCTCTGATGTTATTGTTTTCATTGTACAAACCATTATTATAATTTTACTATGATAGCCGTTCTAATTTTTGACTTTGAGACGAATTAATACTACAGCCAGTTTGCTTTTTTCCCGAGATAAAAGAATTACAACAGTAACAATCCTTGCAATAAATTTACATTAAGTCGGTTATTGTAATAATGATGTAATACAATATTGGTAATGGACCAAGAATTTCCCTAGGTGGCACTATAAGTATTCACAAGATGAAAATTTGTGGTATTCACTCTATCTCTATCTTAGAGCTATAGCATTTTGCATCAATAAGTCAATGAACTGACCTTTCTTCGATGGGTAGTGACCTTATCAAACTACTAAAACTCAGAAAGACGATAGTCTAATGTATTGTCTAACCACAAAACTTTGCAATTACGAGCAATTAATCTATTACTACCAACCATATTCAGTGAATGAGTGGAAAGGACGGCGTCTTCTTGGAAATCGCAAATCACTATGATAAGACAATAAAATTTGGCAAACGCTTATTAAAGAAGAACTTGTAATGTGTTCTGATGCTATTTGTCCATAATTTTTAAAATACATAGCTTGCTTTTAAGTGAAATCAAACTGATTCCAGATTCAATAATTTTTAAATTAGTTCACTCATACCAGAACTTGTACAAGATGCTTAATACCAAAATCCAATTTCTAAGTTGAGAAATTCTAGTGAATTTTAAAAGCATGTGGGATATCCAGAAACCTTTAAATGTTCAATAGTCACTGAGGATGTCTAGTTGGAAAAAAATTGTAGTTAAAATTATTCTGGCTAAGTAAAAGAACATGTATTTGACTCTAAAATTGTTGCAAAATTTCAATAATTTCAATGCCAAAAAATTAACAAGCATTAAAAAGTCGGGATTAACAAGGTTTATAATACTTCTCCAATGAGTAATAGTCAATCTCATAAGCTACTTCCTCATTTCAATAATTTGATTTTAAAAATAAGTTTGTATTTATGACTTATTGTTGCCTCAAAACAGTCCCACTCACAGCTCCACGGAAAAATAAAAAGTGCTGGTTTTCACGGTTCCACGAGAGATTGATCGATGAATTAACAACACTCGAAACTTGAATTAGTGCAACAGTATAGAAACAGATTGATAGATAATTTTTATGCAGCTGATGCATGTGATGATTCTTTCTTTAACTCACAAATATACCGCTCATTCAAATTAAAAACTCATTTTTAAAGATATCTTTGCGTCCACTTTCTGTATTTGTTCAAAAATTGTTTGAAATAGCTCTAAATGGCTCAATATAAGGCTCAATTAAAACTGTCATATTGAGGCAAAAGAAAGGTTGATATAAGATGGCTGAATTTTAAGAGGATTGAATTGGCTTATCGTTCAGCCGTACATTAACATTTTACATGCCAAACTCTTCAAATAAAAGGTTGTACGTACTTTGAGTTGATTGAAATATTATCAGAAGAATAGTGTTAGAGGTACGCGATAGTTTTAAATTCTTACTTGATGTTTATTACAATCGAACTTACGATTAAAGATTTAAAATAATTTGACCCTACTTCAATCTAAAATATTCATAAATATACGTTCATTTATTGAGATAACAATAGCTATTTTAATTTCTTTACGACAATGGCTCTAGCAATCCTTCTACTAAACAATTTTATGAATAATTTAATCTAAAAATATCATTAAAAACATAATATGAACCTCCATCAGGAATCAAATGAAAAACTTGGGAATATCTTTGAGCATTTTGTTCTTCATCAATTAATAATTCACCAGTAACCATTACTAAAATATCACCACTTGGTGAAGCTGGTTGTGCATCTAAAGTTGAAATTCTATGAGCTACTTTTTGAAATGGTAATGCTTGTAATTTTTCAACAATATCTCTTGCTCCTTGTAATTGAGAAGTTTCAAACGTTAACATTGATTCAGGTCTATATAAATTACCTAATTGTGATCTATCATTATCAAATTGATTGTAATAAAATTTGCAAAATTCTTCTGCAACTGAATTGAAGTCAGCTGTTTCATTGGTTAGTATATAATTCAAAAGTTCACAAACTCATGTTCAAACCTGTCCATTCAGGCATTAGTACATACTAGACATTGTAGGAACGTGTCTTAGTTCAAGGGTGGTTGTAGCCAATCTGTTAAAAATCGTAGAGTATCGTAAACAAAATTTATACTTACGAATATTTGTTCAAATTACACGACCCAAAGATCTCTTATATCTCTATCAATTATGAGAGACTAGACCTTGTTTTAAAACAGGATGAAAGAAAGAAGTTGGATCGCATTAATAATGCTGTTGAGAAAAGAGTTTTGTTTCTGATCATATTTTTTTCAATGCAATATCTATTAAACTAAAAATTCGTCACATTAGTTGAGAATAATCTTTCAAAATTCCCTTCATATGAGTATTAGTAATCTTACCACGTCTAGCTTTCTTTTGTTTCTTTTCTTGTTGTTGAGGTTTTTTATTAATTAATGAAGGATCAGCTCCAGTAGGTTTTAAACCTTGATCAATTAATGATTGATATAAAATATCTGGTTCAGGTAATTTTGTATCATTCCATTGTTTTTTAAATTCATCTGTTATTTCACCTATTTTACCACCAGCATTTGCCCATACTAATCTTGGAGCATTTTCTTTTTTATTTCTTAATACTAATATTTTATTTTCTTCTTCTAATTCATCTATTGCTGCTAAACATCCTGTCCATCCATCTTTTAATTCTTTTACTGATGTACCTTTAAAAGTAGTTTGTTTTCTTAAAAATTCTAATAAATCATCTGAATTTTTAATATTATGTAGTGATACATATGTGAAAGTATTATTACTACTATTAAATTTAACTCTATCAATCTCTTTTAATAACGGTAGTAGGGATCTTTGAACATCTATAGATAAATGATCTTGTAGTTTGTAAATGCTAACAGGTTGATCTTGTTCTTTGATAAATTCAACGGCTAAATGTAATTGAGTAGATAAATGAGCTCCATTCATCTCTTGAGTCGTAGGTATTCTTGGTCTTTTTCTTTCTGGAGTAGAATCTGTTGAAGTCGTCGATCGTTTGATAGTATTATTTGATGATTCATTATTACTTGGTTTATTTGGTGATTCATTTGATGGAGATGATGGTTTCACTATTGGTTTTCTTGCAACTGCCACTGAAGGACCACTTTTAATTTTGTTTTTAAAAGCAGATAATTGTGCTGATAAATTGGACATTGGTGACAGAACGTAGAATTATATGCAAGACTGTATATCAAAGATGAGTAACTTATGTATGGTTGAGTGGTTGAGGCTGACTGATTCAATGATCAATGAAACACTAGTATATGATACAAGTAAATACTTTTGAAGAATTCTATCTGAGATTAATATTTGACTTTTGTGTAACAATTTTGATAAATTTTAGACAACAACACTAAAAAAATCTTCAATGATTTACAGCTTCTTCTTCTTCTTCTTTTTCTTTTCTCAACCAAGATCAATTAAATCAAATTCACATTTCCAATTTCCGTTATCAAAGGTTTATCATATGTAATATTAGCATTAACAAAATAGAGCTAGTGATTTATGATGTAATCCAACGGTTAAAAAATTGGAAAATATAAAAAGAATTTTAGTATTTAATTGATCGAGATTAATTATTTGTGTTTTTTCAAGGAAGCAGTTTCTTGATTATAACCCCAGCTTTAAAACCATTGCGATTGGAGGTTGCCGCTAAGTTTTTTCACTTGGGTCTTGGCTGATCCATGAAATTGTGATGACCTGAAGTCTGGAACATTTTATTTTCACCCAATAGTGACGTCTACTAAAACAACAAGAAGTACTTGAGATTCGAGAAGATCACATCTTAAAGAGGAGAGTTAACTACAAGAAGTGGGGATATATGCAAATAACTTCATATATTGGGGTATACTAGAACTGATCAATCTATTTATAAGGTTGAATTTGATTTCTTTTCTTAAGCTAAATAATTTTCACCAAGTCTTCCTCTTCTATTTCTTTCTCTTATCATAAATTCTTCAAATGGTGTTTTTAATTCATTACAAATAATTTTTTTAGCTAATTTACAACCTTCTAAAGTATTAAAATTTAAAATTTTTGCCCATAATAAATTTTTATACATTCCTGAATCAGTTAAATCAATTATTAAATCTTGTTTATAGACTATTGGTTCAATTTTATTTTCTTCATCTTCATCTGAATCTGAATCTGATTCCGACTCATTATCCGATTGAAATTCATGATCTTTATCTTCTTCTCCATCATAATCATGTTTTCCAAATTTAGAAAATTCATCATTATCATAAAATCCATATGCTGTTAAATTATTTGATCTTTTAGTTAATAATTTTTTAAGAAATTTTTCAATTAATGTACGATTTAACCAAATCATTGAAGATAAATTTAAATATTTTAAACTACCAGATACATCAGCATCTATAGGTTGTTGTTGTTGATTCATATCATAATTATAAGATAAAACTCTTTTCCCATGATTTCTTGTAATTGCTCTTAAAACTTCAACTTCATCTAATTTTTTTAAATATGTATTATTAATTGATTTTAAATTTAAATCTGAAAGATAAACTTTTTTATCTCCTTTGTTTAAATATGAAATATCAGATAAAGTTTGTGGTAATGGAGGTAATAAACTATTATATTTTCTTATTGGTTTTGAAAATGTAGTTACTGAATAAATGGATGAAGAAGTTGAAACATTTGATGCATGAGGTTTAAAGGTGAAAAGATGATGACTATTGAAAATATTATTAACTTCTGAATTGACCAAATTATTAATTCCATCAAATTTCAGACAATTTTCAATTTTAGATAAAAGATCTTTTGGATAGTTATTCATTAGATCAAAATTTTGATATTTATGTATTGTTGACCTTGTGATTTCATAATCTGTGGATAATGATAAATTACCTAAGTTTAAACTAGTTACATTTGGACATAGATTAATCATATGTAAAATATACCCAATTGGAACATCTTTTGAAGTTGAGTAATTGAGTAAGAATTTATTGATATATGGATGAGGGGTTGAATACTTATCTGAACCGGATACAGCAGCATTTGGAGGAAGTTTTAAATATTCCAATCTTGGAGTTTTTCTTGTTTTAGGTCGACCACTATTGAAAGGTCTACTTCTTTTTCTTGATTTAAAATATTTGAAAGGTTTTGCAAATTTTTTTGATGAAGAAGATTTTTGAGATGAATTTGATTTAGAAGAAACAATCAGAACTTGAGAATTTGAAGCATTTGATCTAATTTTTGATAACGCATTTGGAGATGGATGATTTGTATAAAGTGGGTTGTTTTTAAATTTCCAATCTCTCCAACCTGCATAAACCTTATTTGATGGTGAAATTTCAGTTTCAATTGTATCAGTTTCTCCATTTGTTTCATTAATTTGACTTTCTTCAATTTCAGCATCTCCATCATATCCCGGTTTAATACCAGATAAATCAATCTTTTTCACAAATTGACCAATTTCAGAATTTAATCTTAAATAGGAAATAAATTGAGCAAATCTATAAGTTGAAGTAAATTCCAAATTTTCATAACAATAAGGTTTTGCCATATGATAAAACAATTTACATGTAAAAAGACAACTTTTATAATCACTCTTATCATCAACAAAATAGAAAATGTAATCCAATACTTCAATTGGTAAATTGATAATATTATCAACTGTAGGTTGTTTTGCGGTTCCCAATATAGTACTTGATCTTGAAATTGAACCAATAGTTGATGAATGTTGAATTGTATTGGCAATCAAATTACTATTACTTAATCTTAAAGAAATTGTTCTTCCAACATCATTCAATAAACTTCGATATTTCATTTTAAAAGGAGTTGATTGATTATTTCTATTATTATTTGCAAATAAAAAATTTGAAGTTGAACCGGATTTAATTGAAGAAGATGAAGATGCTGTGGAAGGTGGTAAGTCAGTCGTGTTAACATTGGAGCCACAGTCATGAAGCATATGACCATTTATATCATCCTCATTGTCTCTTTGGCTTGATTGATAACAATAGTTGGAATTTGCATTATTGAATCTTGATCTTGATAAGGGTCGTTGACTTTGTTGATGATTTTGTCTATTATATTGTGAATTATTACGATTTATATTGTCATTTGTAAAACTGTTGTTCTTATATTTATTGTTGTTGTTGTAATTATTCTTACTATTATTCTTATTTGATTGATTATCACCATTTAATAATAAAGGAGTAGATCTTCCTCCATTTCTAAAAATTGAATGTAAAAAATTTAAATCATTTTGACTCAAAGGTATTAATTGATGAGTTCTATAATCATATCTAGCATTTGGATTTAATAAAGATCGATAAGGTGGTAAATGATGGTGAAAATCAATAGACTCAGCTTTGATCATTAATTATTTTGTGTGTTGTGGTAAAGTATTTTTTGAATTGAATATTTGTGTGGGGAATAGGAGTAAAATTTGAATTGAATTGATATTTGTATAAATAATCGTGAAAAGTTATAAATGCAAATGGTGAATACAAAGTCTATAGTTGAAGATCGGTTATTGATTGTTGTGGTTGTTGAATGGTTGGTTGGTTGTTGTTGTTGTTGATAAAAAATTGTTGGTTGTAAAATATAAAGTTTTAAAATTGATAAGGAAAATAATTTATAATAAATAAATAATAGATTGAGTATTTAATATGTAAGTACTGTTATTAAGTTAATTACGAGGATGCAGCAATTTAAAACACTTTTTATTATAATATACTTGAGTATTTGTTGTTATTGATTCTTTAAAATTTAATTTGAAAAATTGAAAAATAATAGAAGGAATAGAACAAGACTTGTCAAAATTGATAAATTAAATTAACTCAATTGTAGTGTGAGGTTTATTGATACAGCATGTTTAAAATTTCTTTTCATATCGTAGGAGTTTCAAGAAAATTGACAATTCCTACAGTCGAGAAAAAATAATTCTTTCTACAAGAAAAGAGGGTAAGGCAAGGCGTTGATACTAAGCTATAGAAAATCCAGTGATTGACTTGCCATTTGTATCTCAATTTCCTTACAATATATTTGGTAGATTATTCCATTATTCAACATTACTAACAAACACAAATAGGGGTTTTAATTCAAAGCAAAAAAAAAAATTATTAATTATTATAAATTCAAGATTTTCGAGGCAGAATATGAGACCTTGCGTCGAGACATGCTGGCTAAATTGCATATTAAATTGTCATATTCAAAATTACAACGATAAAACACATTTTTCCTTACAACATCTATCTATTTTTTAACGATGTTTGAATGTTTCAAGGATTAGGGTGAAGCTTGAAAAATCGTACAAAAGATCTTTTGATAAACACAAAATGAAAAAATTTAAATTTAGAGTTTAGTATCTTTAGGTGCGGCTTCGATCTAAGCCTCACGAGAGAAATTGCCTTAAATTAAATTCATATTTCTATTGTACTCAGGATAATCATAATATTATTTTTTTATATCATCCCACATCTTCTTCAACTTTAATTATAAAGTTATTTATTTCTCCGTAGGATTGAGAATTTTGTTCTTGTTCTCAATTCTTTTTAAGATATTTCATGAGATATAGGGTAAGATCTCCTAAACATTACTTTCGGATTTAAGATTTAGATCGAGATCTCCTCTATGGAGATATTTATTATTGTATACAGCAAGTTGATTTCGTTGATCAAAAGTTTATTACTTTAGGAATAATAGAGAAACAAAATTGTACATTAAAGCTTAGACCGAATTATACGGAATTTCAATTTCAAGTTTATTTACAACTTATTCTATTTTAAAAGAAGCTGTTAAGAAATTTATTTTCAAATTGCCATGAAATACAAATAATATTATGTGGCAAATTGACACAGACAAGCCCCCATTCTGTCTATTTTTAGGTTTTTGATTCTACGTATTTCAAAATTATTAGTAGTTTCACCATTATTCGAGCTTAACCATAAATTGAATCCGAACGTAGAGGTTTTTAATTAACTTCCGCCAAGACTACATCTGAAACAAATAGCCTCAAACGTTTTTATGAAGTAGTTTTAGTTGAAGCAGGTACGAAAGAACTATAAATTTAGGTAAAACCGGTTCATTTTAAATTAAAAAATTGTAGAATTGTGCAGCACTCCAAAAATATATGTGAAGCAAATAAAGCAATTACTTTATGAAGAATCTAGAGCTTTAAATTTGAAGTGACTAGAATTCAATAGATTTTAAAACATGAGGGGGGACTCTGAATTCAAAGAATTAACTTATCATGGGTTAGGATTCGAACAAGGAAACAACAACTTTTGGGCCATCGCTACCACTTAAAAACAAGTACGCCACGCCAAATCTGAAAATTTTTGTGGCATAGTGGTCAAATCTAGATCGGATCTGATGAAAGAAAATTAATCTTGAGTTCAAACCCACGAAAATGTAATTTTTTTTTAAGAAAGACAACAAATGGTCTCGAACCACAGATCTTGGAAATAATTACTACCAAGTGTTTTACCACTAGGCCACAAAATTTTTAAAAAATCCGTGGCGTAGTGGCTAGATGCGTCACATTTTGCATTAAAGTCCCTAATCGTAGGTTCGACTCTGAAATACAGCAAATTTTAAGCATTACGTGGCGTAGTGGTCAAATAGGGTTCAAACTAAAAAAAAGTCTTTAATCGAGTGTTCGAATCATCTTGACGGTACCACAAGATATATAGAAAATTAACGTTTTTTGGATTATATACTAAGAAGCAACAACATCTTGAAATGAATGAGTAAGGGACTTTTGATTGATCAAATAACAAAGCATGAAAACTAGAATTTTGTAGTGCCTATCAATGCTTTGATAATAATTCTATTGACGTAATTATAACCAACAAGTTTTATAACAAAGTACATAATGTACGAATCTTTTGATGAACTAAAGAATTACTTTTACTGTTGAAGAATTTAGAAAAATTAATCATGTTTTATCGACCAACAATAATAACTACAAAAAGAATTAAAATCATTTAATCATTAATTTGTGCTATCTCATGCAATACAAAAAATAATATATATATATAATAATAGAAAGAATTAAAAATAAATTTCAGTAAATGCTTTAGAAACAAATCTTTTACCACAATCTTTAGCAGGACATTTAGGAGGAGCAAATATATTTGGATTTTTTATAGTAAAACCTTTTGGTGAATCTTTTGGAACTTTTTTTGATCTATTTGCAATATTTTTAACACATCTTCCACAAAAGCAATGACCACATTTTGATGCAAATACTCTTTTACTTAATATTGCATCTATTGCTGTAAATGGATTAGTACAAAACCAAGGTGCTTGTACATTTAAATTCATTGAATGTTTTTCAAAATTTTTATCATATTCTGTATTAGATTTAAATCCTTCAGGTGAACCTTCACCTAATTCAATACCACATAATTCACAAATTAATAATTCTTTAGAACTAATAGTAGTTGTATAATTTTTTGATTTATTTAATCGATCAGATGCTTGCTTTTTTTCAAGCATTGTTTTTTGATTGAATTTTGATTCTCTATCAGATCTTGCATTCAAAGTTCTATTATTATCTTCTTCAATTCTTCTCATTATATCTCTTTCACTATCAGACATTTGAGCAATATCATCTGAATCATAATCCTCGAAATTCTCAAAATCAGAATCAAAATATGGATTTCCCAACTGAAAATGTAGCTGATTGATTCTTTCTAAAGATCTGGTTATGAAAGATCTGTATTGTTCTGGCATATGCATTTGCAAATTCTGATGATGTTGCTGTTGTAGTTGTGTGAGATTTGTATTATGATGACTTCTTTCACGTGGTGGATTACTTCGATTAGCTGCACCTCTACCTCTGCCACTGCTTCTACCTCTACCTCTTCCTCTACGACTTGTTGCTTGAGTTTGATCGGGATGTGTAGTAGTAGATCGAGTTGTACGACTTGACCTCAAATTTCTTTGCTGTGACGGTTCTGCTGGACGTGGTGATGGTTCATTCATGAAACTAGCATATAGCGTCCTCAACGGTATTTCGCTAAAGTCTTGCCTGGAATTGTGTAAGTTTCTAACTTCATATATAAAAGGACCATAAGGTGTATCTATATGTGGTGGTTGAGACCTTAAAGGTTCTGATGCTTCTCTTACATCAACAATTTCTATGTCATCGTCTTCATTACTAATGTCGCCACCCATTTGATTTGTTTGATTATTACCATCAAAATCACGATTATTATTACCCACACTCCCTTCTCTACTTAGATTGGTTAAAGCTGTAGGAGTATTATCATTCACAGATAGTATTTGAATTTCATCATCATCATCATCACCTTCTGGCTCTTGAACATCTCGATGCTGATTTGCTAAAGGAATCGCGCTATTACCTGCACCATCAATAATTTGATTAATAGGTGAACCTTCATCGTCTGATGTAATATCAATAACTCGACTTTGAGAAACTCTTCTCCTCTTCCTAGGTGGCGGTTGTTGTCGATCCCGACCACTTCGAAGTACTGATGACGACATTTGATAAACGTTAGTAAAGTATGTGGATTTTAATTTTTTTCAGTAGTAGTAATGTGATAATAAGTTAAATTTGGTATAACAATTCTAATAATTATGGACGTGAATATTTAAATCTAAATTTGTGTTTAATAAAAAAATTAGTTACAAAAGCAAAATACACACAAAAGAAATACATAATAGAAAAAAAAAAAAAGAAGTGTACTTCGTGATAATTAAGATGAATTTCGTGGTTCACCCTACGAAGCTAATCCTCAAATCAATTTAAAAGAGGAAAGATACATTTTTGCATCTTGACTAGATTGCAATGACATTAAATTAAGAAAATTAAATTATTTATTAATACAGATATGAAGACAATACTTATTTTTTTACATTCAAATCAGTAACTAATTCCCCACCTAATAATCTCATATGATCAAATATAGCAGCTTTGTTAAGTTTGACTTCATCTTCATTATTTTCATCATTTAGTGGTTCAACATTAGTTTCCAAATTAACTCTAAATTTTTTCTTTCCTAAACTTGAAGGTACAAATAAACCACCAACAATGTTTACATTTTCTCCTGATTGATTATTTAGACAAATGAACTTTTTACTTGAAAAGATTATATTATTTCCATAATATTCATTCAACTTTTTAGTATATAATTGTGTTAAGTCATATTTTGAAGTGATATCTTCAGGAAATGAAGTTAATGGTTGTATTAAATTTTTGAAAGTGTTTGGAGGCAATACCCCAGATGATGTAGTTAAATTTTGAGATTTTACATTGATAGTAAAATCGTAATCTTTTAATGCTGGTTTAAAAATAAGATTTAATGATTTTTCATCAATACCTTTACTTAACAATAAGTCTATTGTTGCTCTTGCTAATGCAGTTAATCTTGTTGCTATAGGTAATACCAATTCACTTGACCACAAGATTCCTGAAGGGTCATCTTTTGAACCAATGAAAAATTGAGTCTTAATTGCTGAAGGATCTGATTGTCTTATTCTGTTGAAATTTTCTTCTATAATTCTATAAGTTTGTATGCTTAATTTATCACTATGAATTCCATCATCCGCCGCATTACTTTTAACTAAGTCAAGTATTAATGGTATTTCTTTCCAGTTCCAATGAGCCAAGAACGAAAGTACTTGTAAGAATCCATTTTCAACCGAATGGGGAATGGAGTATGGTGCTGGATCAACGAACGGTTTCAAAACAATTAATTCTATTAATTCATCAGTGAAATGATTTAAAAGTAGTTGTGAGTCTAGCCATTGTTTTACCAACCTCACAGTTGGAGAATAATAATGAAAATGTTGAGCCAACAGGGTAATTGTTCTTGTATGTTTCACTGATGCTTGATAGTTTCTCACAAATGCTAAGTAGACATTTTGAGCAATTGATTTTTGACTTCCTGCATTTGAGACAGCTCTTAAATACAACAATTCATCTCTTTCAGTTAAAATTTTGATTTTGAAACCAAATCCTTCTGGTGTTAAAATGTTTAATGTTTTTATGTCTTCATTAAATGGAATCGAGTGATCATCAACAATTGTAGTAGTGTAATTTGTATCTCTTAAGGCGTCTGCAATTTTCAATAAAAATGCTGTCTTAGTTTTCTCCAATGCTAATAATTCATCAGGCCATCTACTGGAAATTTCAAATTGTAAAATACATTCATTCCAAAAATCTGGATTAGAAACAGCAAATGGAACTGGTTGAAGAACTGATGAATATCTTAATGCTGTAGATGCTGGCATTATCGATTTAATGCTTAATGGTAGTTCTAAGTTCATCAATGTTTTATTCAAACTTTCAAAAGAACTTCTTAATATTGAAAAACTGTATAATGAATTTGTAGTTTGATTTGACGCAGTTGGTAATAAGGAAAGGGGTAATATTTTATCAAAAAGTCCACATTCAGTATGAAGTGATTGAGTTAAATCTTTAAGAATGTGTAAGTCAAGGACGTATCTAATGATCGATACAACTATTGGTTCTCTATCAGAAACTGGCCAAACCACACAATTTTGAATTGACCCATCTTTAAATCTTCTTAAAGTAGCCTTTGAGCCCCAAAAAGATCTAAATTTAGTTCCATTTTCCTTATCTTCATTGTTTGGTCCTTTAGTTACTAATTTGTCTGATTCGTCACTATTCAATTGTAACCCAATGTTGAATGTCAAACCACCATTAGCAGGTTTCCTTTTCTGGATTGCAAAAGTGCTATTGACTTTATCATTTTCAATTCTTATTAATGTTGCTCTATCTTCTAGGGCTGTTTTTATCAAATTGTATAATTTATGCTTGAAAAAATTGTTAAAAGTTAAGAACGTGATTTTCTCAAGTGCTCCAAATGTATCAAGTATTTCGTCAGGTAATGTCAATGATAAGGTTATGTCATACTTTAAATTTGGTTGCGTTGATCTTTGAAGTAAAATTGGATCAAATCTATCTTTCACCACCTCATTTAATAAGTCCAAAGTTTGATTAGCTTTTGCTTTAACATCTTCATAAGAGGCAGTTGTCATTTTGTATAGTATATTCAATTTAGTGTTTTTGTCAAAGATGGTTGGAATATTGAATCCATCAGATTTATATTTGGATGGTATCTCTTCTCCAATTAAAGAAGAAAATGATAAGTAACCTTTGTTCAAGTCCATTGTTGCCAAATATTGAATAGCCCCTTTAAACAATTGATATGATGAAAATCCATGTAATAAGATTTTGTTGCTATTTACACCACCACCTTGAAGAAGAGCTGCAAGTAAAATTGCAAATTCAAAATGTCCAAAACCTCCTTTACTGAATGAAGATCCAAATCCTCTCTGCTGTAGCCAAAGTCTTCCCAATATACATGCGTCTTTAAACGCTTCAGTTGATTTTTTCATTGTATATAGATATTTCAAATAATAGTCATATGATGATTGGGTTAAAATGCTTGAATTATATAAAGTAGTTGCTGGTTGTTCCTCTATATTATTTGAAACTCTAATACAATTTTTGTCTGGTAATAGTTTTTTTCCATCAAATATAGCAAATGGAAAAGCTGCAATTAAATTTATGGTGTATTTAGTCTTGAAAAATGATAAATCTTCTTTATTCTCCGTTTGAATACTTTCGATATTGAGAACAGGATTTAATATGTCTTCGTTAAGATAATGATATGTGATTTTTACAGGTAAATTATTTTTCTTTGTTAAACTGATTAAATGTTCCGCAACATATGCTAAGTAAAATGATCTCTTGTATAAAGCTCTGTAATTTAAATAATCCTTAGGTTGAAATAAACTTGAAGGCATTGTCATTGAAACTTCTATGCTCAGACCTTGGCTGATTCCAGTTTTCAATCCATACGATCCTACTAATGACAAATCTTCAGGAGGTAAATATGAAAAAGTGTATTTTACATTTACTGGTTTAGGATCTGGAAATGGGATAACAATCTTCTTTGGATTGAATAAATTTTCTGCTTGTTGTAAAGATAAATTTTCGACAGGAGGAATTTGCTTTATCAAATCATGTAGTCTTCTCAATACTTTCTCCATTTTTTCTTCATGACTTTTTTTGACTTTTAATTCTTTTAAAAGTTCATCAATTTGAAGTTTGAAAATATTGGATTTGAATAATTCTGCAGTTTCTCTGGCTATTCTAATCTCCTGTGCTGTTAAATTTTCTCTTTTAGCTTTTTTGGCTTTAGGTTCGGAGTTTTGCTCTTCCTCATCATCTTCCTCATCTTCGTCGTCATCTTCGTCATTATCACTATAACTATCGCCGCCTTCTTCGTGAACATCTTCATCCCTATTCTCCACATGTACTGCTTGTTTGCCATTACCATTTAGTTCGGTGTCCACCTCTTTTGAAAATTTTTGTTTTAACTTTGTTCCATTTGTATTGCCGTTGCTGTATTGCTTTGCATTTGAATTAGAGTGATTGGTCTTGTTTTCAATTTCATTCGATTTTCTTTTGCTCATATTACTGATTCAAATTTTTATTAGTTTACTCGATCATTTACTTATACGTAAGTGTGAAAAACTTTTAACAGTCACAATTGAAACAGATGAAAACTTTAAGTAGAAAAGGATTGGTTGCTCGGTTTGTTATTTGATCGATAAAGTTCAAATTAATGCCTTTTATATGATACTGATCTTTAATCCGTTAACGATAACTTGATGATGATATCTTTTTGATAGTACTTTGAAACTTGAATGAGTTATTCCTTCAACTTCTATTTTGATTTTTTTTACCTTTCTCTTCTTAATAAATTGATTGTACTTTTTTTTTTTTCTAAATAAAGTTTTTGTGTAATATCTAAATCAATATCATGAGATTCTATATACAGTCCATTTTTTGTGACAATTAATTAAAATGTTAGACATTCAAACTCAGGACATTAGGCGGATCTTAATAAATTATACGAACTAAAGATTTCAAACGAGTTTTGTGATTTAGGGTCGTTAGACCATTTCATGTCAACAATTCATTTACAAGAGATTAGCTTGTGAAAAAATCCACTTTTCCAAGCTGTTTAAATTTGCACTCACTATAGTCGTTCTTTGCAAATATTAATTCAGTATTTTTCAATTTCTTGATTTAAGAATCGAATATAACCATCGAAATTATCTAATATCACATGTACTATTCAGAAGAATTAAGTCTACCTAAAACGGACACATCGAGATGGAGATTAAGAACAGACCAAGTAGGCAGGGAAACATGGCACTACATTACTGATGAAAAAGAACTAGCCCATGAACCTCAATCAAATTTTGTGAAGTGGTTGTTAAAAAGTGATGATTTTCCCGAACCTAAATCTGAATCTCTTGAAACACCGAGACAAGCAATGGAGAAAGGAGCTGATTTTTTGAAATTACTACAATTAGAAAATGGAATTTTTCCCTGTCAATACAAAGGACCGATGTTTATGACAATTGGGTATGTCGCAGCCAATTATTATTCTCAACAATCAATACCACTTCCCTTTAAACAAGAAATGATTAGATATATTGTGAACACAGCAAATCCAATAGATGGTGGTTGGGGATTACATTCTGTTGATAAATCCACGTGCTTTGGAACGACTATGAATTATGTTTGTTTAAGATTATTGGGTTTACCAAAGGATCATCCAGTGATATTAAAAGCTAAAAAGACATTGCATAAATTAGGTGGTGCTTTAAAAAATCCTCATTGGGGAAAAGCTTGGTTATCTGTGCTAAATCTTTATGAATGGGATGGTGTAAACCCCGCACCTCCAGAGTTATGGGCGTTACCGTATTCTATACCAATACATCCAGGTAGATGGTGGGTTCATACCAGAGCTATATATTTACCATTGGGGTATTTACTGGCTAATCAAGTTCAATGCAAATTGGATCCACTTTTAGAGGAGATAAGAAATGAAATATATTTACCAAGTCAATTACCTTATGATTCAATTAAATTCAAATCAAATAGAAATAATGTGTGTGGGATCGATTTGTATTACCCCCACACTAAAGTTTTGGATTTTGCAAATTATTTTTTGAGTGGTTGGGAAAAAATAAGACCCAATTGGTTATTGAAATGGATTAATTCTAAAACTTATAAATTAATTGAAAAGGAGTATCAAAACACAGATTATTTATGTATTGCTCCTGTAAGTTTTGCATTCAATATGGTTGTTACATGTTACCATGAAGGACCACGATCCAAAACTTTTAAAAATTTAGCTGGTAGGATGAATGACGTTTTATTTCATGGACCACAAGGGATGACTGTCATGGGAACTAATGGTGTTCAAGTCTGGGACGCCGCTTTCATGGTTCAATATTTTTTCATGACGGGATTAGTTGACAATCCTAAATATCAAGATATGATAAGAAAATCATATTTGTTTTTGGTTAGATCCCAATTCACAGAAGATTGTGTTGAAGGCAGTTTTAGAGATAAGAGGAAAGGAGCTTGGCCATTTAGTACAAAAGATCAAGGGTATACCGTCAGTGATTGTACTGCAGAAGCAATGAAAGCTATAATAATGGTACGAAATGATGAAAGATTCTCTGATATTAAGGATGAAATCAAAGATGAAAACCTATACGACGCAGTCAATGTACTATTACAGATCCAAAATGTTGGTGATTGGGAATTTGGTTCATTTTCAACTTATGAAGGTATTAAATCAACTTTGTTATTAGAAAAGTTAAACCCAGCTGAAGTATTTAATAATATTATGGTCGAATATCCTTACGTGGAATGTACCGACTCATCAGTCTTAGGCTTAACCTACTTCCAGAAATACTACCCAAACTATAAAACCGAAACAATCAATAAAACGATTTCAAGTGCAATACAATACATCATTCAAGCTCAAGATAAGATTGATGGATCGTGGTATGGATGCTGGGGTATATGCTATACATACGCATCAATGTTTGCTTTAGAAGCCTTAGCCAGTGTAGGTCAAACTTATGGTAATTCAGAATCAGTCAAACGAGGTTGTGATTTTCTTATCTCCAAACAACTTGAAGATGGTGGATGGTCAGAATCTATGAGATCTTGTGAAACCCATACATATGTAAATGGTGAAAAATCATTAGTTGTTCAGACTGCTTGGTCTTTAATTGGTCTTATTCTAGCCGACTACCCGAACGTTGAACCTATAAAAAAAGGAATAAAGTTACTTATGGAAAGACAATTACCGACAGGAGAATGGTTATATGAAGATATCGAAGGAGTCTTTAATCATAGTTGTGCCATTGAATACCCTTCATATAGGTTCTTGTTCACAATTAAAGCGCTAGGATTGTATATAAAGAAATTTGGGAATAAAGTTTAAAAGTTAGATTCCATTTTATGTGGAAAAATGGAAGAAGTGTTGATTTTGCTGCAATATTTGAAAAAGAAAACGTCCAGTAGACTAATATTTTTGCGCTCTATAAGTCCGATTTTTTAGTGAGAGATGCGTGCCACTTAAGCCGCAGTTGTTTCAGAATTTATTTTGGGGTGCAAAAAAGTTAGATTTAATATTGGTTTACTGTTTAAAATGCAGAACCAATCGACCTCTGAGTACTATGATTTTTGATGCAAATTCTAGTTGGAATGTATAGCTGTTAAGTAAGATGTGTCCTTTTCAATTAAACGCAGACACTCTATGCATCGAAAATGATATTAAGGTTTCAAATTGCAGTTCTAAATACTTGTTCAAGCTCTCGAGTTTTCAAATTTTTTTCTCAAGATAGCTCAAAATCCATTTTCTCTTTGAAAAGATCAGATGCATACTGAGCAATCTCAAAAAACAAGCAGTAGTGGAGTGGTACAACAGATTATGATCTTTTCTTAACGTCATCATCTCAATCTATACGGGGATTTTGTGTAAGCTTTTGCATTTACTAGATAACGAGAATAGTTTGATAAAAAAAGAAACAAAACATTTAAATTTATCAAAATAAATTATTAAGGGTTTTTTTTTCCACATCTCAATTATAATAATTCACGTCAATCATTTCAAATAATTATAGAACAATTCAATAACAATTGAACTTCACTATAAGACACGAAACAATAGTAATTCAGAAAAGAATTTGGAGAATCGGATTTGATTTATCACAATTTTTTTATCCCATACACCTCATAAATGAATGATCAATAAGTCATCCAATTATCAGATATTTATAGAGTTTGAGCAATACAATTTTGCAATTTAAAGAAATGCCTTTTACTCTGGGAAGGCAAAGATCATTATCCATCACATCCAGCCAATCGTCTTTCTCAAGTCCACAACCTTCGTTCACTACACTGACTTATCAACCAACGGTTGGATTTCAAAATTCTCCCAAAGTTGAATCACCACCATTATTAATTCCTCAACAACAATCACTAGGCTCTGAAAGAAATGAAGAACAAGATATAACATCGGGCACTAGTTTAAATTCCACTCAAATATCGAGCAATAGTACTAATCAGACTCCGATTTTACAATCAACAAGTCTAAGTACAAGTCAAAATGGTAACATTGTACCAACTCCAAATTCCACGAGAAGTATGTCGATCATAAGTTTAGACCGAAGTCCAAGAAATTCAATTGTTTCTCTCGATGAAAATCTACGAACAAGAAATAATAGTACCTCAAGTTTAGCTTCCTTAGGACATGTGAATAATTTGGGTAATATTCTCACAATGACACCCGCTTCAAACTCAATGAATCAGAATTCGAATATAATTGATAATTTCAACAAATCAAGGAGTCACGTCATCTCACAACAACATCATAAATTAAGCTCTTCAGCTGTTATCTCAGATGATGATTCTGATTACAACTCAGGAGGCTCATTTTTGAATTCAAATATACCAACAAAGATTCAAAACAATGATAGTGCCAGAAAAATTGTGCCGGAAAATAAACAGTCTTACATAAGTAATAGACCAAAAAGGCGAAGCATAAAAGATGATTCTTTTAAAGTTTTAAAGGAAGATTTCAGGTTCAAATTTCATGAGTCAAACCAAGCAGCGGTACCGACTTCACCTATTTCCCATTTGAAGAACACCAATTTGCATAGTTTAAATGCAAGTCCAACGTCGGAATTTGTTTCAATTAATCAACATGCCAACTCTGAAAAAGAGGTGTCAACTTTAAGGGGTCAGAGAGAGAAGACTACTTCAATATCATCCAACATTCCACCAAAATCTCAAGCACATTCATCCAACACCAAAAAGGTGAAGAATAACACGTTAATTCAACAATCAATATACATAAAAAGAAAGTTAGCCTTCTCAAAAGACCTACAATTAGAATACTCAGGAAATTCATTTTCACCGTCCTCAGCATCTTTCAAAATGCCATCATCACCAACGATAAACCCATCTTCCTCGAATCATATGACTTTAGCTCCATCATTAATCGATTCTAACAACATGTCAACGTCATCTACAAATGATAAAATTCGTCTACCTCCACTAGAGTCTAATATCATAACAAACACGAAATCAAATACTCCAATGCTACCTTCAATTACTGCTCAAAATGAATTAATTAGTAAATTAAATAAGAAATGGAATAAAGCAATGATGTATGAGAAGAACAATTTAAAAGATTTTAAAAAGGACCATGAAACGTGGATGAATAATTTGGCAATTTTACCAAACAAAAGGAAAAGAAGTAGGAGAATATCGTTCGATGATGATGTTGAATACGAAAGTTATGAAGAATTCACCTCATGAGTGGAACAATTCATTTCACTCGTTGTATTTATTTCTAGTTTGTATTTATTTATTTTTTTAAAGCAATACGGAGACATGATATGTATTAATGGTTGCAACTTTATTTATAGATCATGTAGTTCTTGAAAAAATGGATGCTTTAAAACTTGTCTTGCTGTCAATCTTTTACTAGCATCTAATCTTAGACAAGAATATAATAAATCCATTAGTAATCTGTGATCTTTATAATTTTCAACATCTCTGTCATATTTATCTCTCATTTCTGCTTCTTCGTAATCATTATATGATCCTTCAACAAATCTTGGCTTAATGAATTTTTCACCATCCATAGATTGGTCAAACATATTGAATGTATCAAAAATAACACTATCAGGAGGAACACTTTCATTTTCAACTTCAACTCTCAAAAAATTGTAAAGTACTTTTAATAGATTCCCTTGAGATTTATGTATTTCACTCATTGAAATTTCCAACCCGCAACCATGCAATTCTGCACATTTAACTAGTTTGTCATACCCAAAAATCCAGGCAAGCTCAACAATGGCATCTGTATCATCAGGAGAATTGAATAATGGAAATTTTCGACATATAAGGGAAAACCCAATTATACCTGCTGACCAAATATCGATCTGAGTACTTTGGTTCGTACATTTAAACAAAACTTCTGGTGCTCTAAAACCTCTAGTTCCAGCTCGATTTGCTCGTCTTGGCGGTCTATTGTCGGATTTTGGATAGGCACCTTTTACGTTCATTCTTCTGGATAACGATTTGTGATTTATAACATTTGTTTTCAGATTGCAAGGACATGAAGTTGCTGAGGAAGGTAATGCTATGGTTTGTTGTTCAGCCAAACCAAAATCTACTAGAGCTCCTCTACCTTTGAAGGGATCATATAAAAAATTTGTTGGTTTCAAATCCCTATGAATTATACCTTTACTATGCACAAATTCTAATGATAAAAACAATTCCCATAAATATTTTTTTATGCCCTTTATTGGTAAATCTCTATAAAATTCTCGAAAATCGTAATGATGATAGTATGGTAGTATAGCTAATATTTGATCTTGATGACGTAAAACATCTAATAAAGGAGCAACCCTTGGATTACCAGATAAGACATAAAGTAAATTCAACTCATTGAAAATTCTGTTCGGTGAAGACGTGACGTAGATTTGTTTCAATGCAACTATTGCGTTTTTTTTGGACTTTTTTGATGTTCGATCATGTCTTACAAATTGTGGTAATGAATTCCACATTGCATATTTTGAATTAATTTCATTATTGAGTGCTTCCGCTTTGTATACAGTTGAAAAAGTTCCTTCTCCAATTTTATCAATTAATCTATATTCGCTAGCTAAAACGGGGAAATTTTGTTCTAGTTTTTGCATATCTTCAAGGACTTCAAGTGAAATGTCATCATCTTCTTCATTCGGATTTTCATACGTAGACGGTAATATTTGTTGATCATTGTAAGTATTGAGTGAGGTACTAGTGGCTGGATTTGCATGGTATAAACGTTGATTACTAGGATTATGTGAATCTTTTTGAGTCGTGGTTGCAGTTGTAGAGAATGGTATATTTTGATTTTGCAAGAATGATGTAGATGATAATTTTCTGTTGCTTATTGAAACTATACCTGTATCTCGAAATGGGTTGTCTTCAAATTCATTCATATTTTCTACCCCACTATTCCTCTTTTCGTTATTGAGGTTTAAAGGTTGAAGTGGCCCTTTAATTGATGCTTTTCGATGTGTCTTTGAAGATTTAATTGACGCGTTACTATGATTTTGTGTATTCAGATTCATTGTTTGTCTTTCAATCTGACCGTATATTTTGATGTGCTAATTGTATCTTTTCATGAAATGATTGATACTAAACTTAACATACAGCTGATGAGGTCATTGAGTGTTGAATTTATATTCTTTTTGAATGATTTTTTAGATGAATAAATTTACAACCATTAAAAGTAACTTATAGATATAAATAAACTGCATATAAATGAATGTGAAAAGTATGTGTCGAGATAATTGAGTGACAGAATTTTAACGACATTAAATTTGTATGTACTTTGATACTTACACCAAAAAATTTTTCAATGAGAGTATGGTAAAGTATTAACCAAGAACCTAGCTATTCACAATGGGTGCAAAATGTCTCAAATCAATCTCGCGAAGTCTGGCGCAGATAAGGCTGTTTTCAAGCAGTAATGTTACTCATAGAATAAGCAGGAAAGAACTCATGGATAAAAATACTTTATTGAAAGAATTTCGTGATTTTCTAGGACCAAGAAGTATAACGGGAGACTATCATAAGAATAAATATTTTTACCCACCGCAAAACAACAAACCAAATTACATAGTAAATGACGGAAAACCTTTGGTGGGTGAAAACAAATTGAATTTGAGTAATGCTAACAGAAACAATAGAAATATCAATGATTCTTCAAGAGATCCATCACTTCATCCATTTCCTCATAATTTATACACGAAGACATCTTACATAATAACGGACGAAATGAAACAGAATATAGTCGATGATGCAACAAAAAACGAATTACATCCTCAAGAGATTGCACACAAATACGGAATAAATCTTCAAAGAGTCGAAGCTATCATAAAATTAAATGCAATTGAAAAAAATTTCAAACCAAAAGTATGTAATTTTTTGAACTCATTGAATCTTCTTATGATGAAAATGCCTATAAATATTTTTCGATTAGTCTTTAAGACAAACATATGGTTACAATTCAAAGCGCTGAAATTGATTCAAAATAGTATGAAATTTAAAGTATTTTACTAACAAAACATTTTTAGGATGAAATAGCTGATGATTTAAAATCATATTCGCAAGTGATGAAACGAATGTTCCCAATTTTCAAAGGTGGATATACATCAGACAATTTGACGGAAATTCCAACACCTCACAAGACGTTAACAGATAGATTTTTGACTATAGAAGAGAATGAACCATTTGGACCAGTTGATGCTGCAAAGATATTGAATTTAGAACCTGCCTCAAAAACTTTACAGAAATTAACAGAATTTAATTTAGAGGAAGCCCAAAAGCAACAACAAATTATTGAAGATCAAAAAATCGAAGTCATCTATGGTAAAAAGAGAAAAGATGAGAAGAAATTATTTAGATTTACAATGAAAAATGTTGGAGAATTTGGTCATCGTTACGGTGCTTCAAGAAGAGATACTAAGTTAGATAGAGCAGTTGGATTCGATGCTTCTGGTAAAATGATCTATTTGCATCCGGATCAATAAAATTGATCAATTAAGTTTCTACTTGTATATATCAAACTAAATAGAAATTGACACGACGAAATGATAAACACTTTATTTTACTTTGTTATTAGCAAGAATTAATTATTAGCTATAACTTCGATATACGTTCAAAGTTTTGCAAATGCTACCAACCAAAGTGTCATGATAAAACACGTCTATACTAAAATTTTTCAATAAAAAAATAATATTGTTTGTGGATAGAAATTTAGATCACTGTTAGCTTCAACTTTATTATCAATTCAATTCAATTCATAGCAATCATGTTCACCAAATACTTGGTTTGTCTACTTGCATTGATGCAATTAATATCAGCTTCTGCTTTTACATTCATTTTAGGAGCCAATGAAAAATCATGTTTTTATATTTTCACAGAACAACCAGAAACTCAAATAAGATATTATTTTGCTGTACAAAGTGGAGGATCATTTGACGTGGATTATGTTATAACTGACCCAAACTCAAATGTTATATATCAAGAAAATAAAAAAAGACATGGAGATTTTGTTTTTACTGCTCATCCAGTTGGTGAATATGAATTTTGTTTTTCAAATACTATGTCAACTTTCTCTGAAAAAGTTGTTGATTTCCAAATAGAAGTTGAAAATGAAGAAAGTATTAAAAATAGAATAAAAGCAAACTTACCCGATCAACCAAACACAAAACCTTTAGCTCATGTTGAAAGTATGCAAGCAACTGTTGATAAGATCGAGGGTCAATTGGACGGATTAAGTAAAACATTACAATTCTATAAAACTAGAAATAATAGAAATCAAGCAACTGTTAGGTCAACTGAATCAAGAATATTTTATTTCTCAATTTTCGAAGTTTTGTTGATGGTTGGAATGGGATTTTTACAAATAACAATTGTTCAATTATTTTTCAAAGGATCAAGGAAGCAATTAGTATAGAACACACTCTATAATAAAGAAAAGGTAGGATAATTCATGAAAATAGATTTTAAAATCTCTCACCAACCACGTAGTTCAAACAAAAAGTTTGGACAGTACAAGTAGAATTGTAGTTACGAACTTACATACAGGATTTTTAAAATTATCCATATTTCTTGCACGGTACCACCAAACTGATACAAAAAAACCAACCTTGAATGATAGTGAATGACTTTAAGATATGACACCTTTGGTATTTCAAGATCAGCATCACCGAAACCAATACTTAGAACAATAGAAGACGATGAAATCGAAGAAGCTATTCAAGCAGAAGAAGTAACAATCTTATCAAATCAAGATAAATTAGCAAGAGAATCAGATGTTACAGTATCCAATATTCATCAATCCCAAGCAGAATATAGTGGATTTACAATATATGTATTAAGTTCGTTATCGCTAATACTTTATATACTTTGGTCTTTAACACCTCCTCATATTTTGACTAGTTTATCAATTGATTATTATCCTGATAAATATTGGAGTATAGCAATCCCAAGTTACTCATTAATGTTAATGTTGTTTACTTACATTGCATTAGCGTTATATAATACCGAAATCTTGACTTTGAAATTGAATGATATCAACACATTTGTGGATCTGAATTCTCAATTTCCTGGCGAATCTAAAGCTGATGAGTTGTCGGTTGCTGAAAGGAATAAAGTTGTTTTGGATTATGCTCAAAAAGCTCCTAGTGGAGTCTGGGATTTACCAATAACTTTGGTCAATGAGGAACTTTACGATAGAGATGACGATTAATGGAGGTAGAAATGACAAGCTTGTTGAGAATTCGTCTATTAAACACGGTTTGATATTGCAGGTTGAAACATGAATTAAAGTTATGAGTTCTAAATATATTTTTGAGAATGAACATGGCCTTTGTTGGATTATAACCGAAAGTCTCTTAATTAACTTGATTTTCAGATCTTCCCACTTCAAATGTAAATTCCTACCAGCTTCTTTCTACGAGTAGATTTAAACCGTTCAAGTTCCTCTCAAGACTAATTGCATTCTTTGTTAGAGGTTGATACCACGCATCAAGGAAATCAGATCATTCTATGATCTTCGTCTGAATTCAGTGTAATATTTGAGTTGGATCATAACTCAATTTTCGAACCATGCTAAATCATATGCCGCAACGTTCCAATCAAATTAGTTAAATTAAACTTTTATTCATGAGCGCTTGCATTGTGAACTGATTGAAATCAAATCTTATTTACCCCAAATTTTCAATGTATCCATTCCAGCACTAATCAATCTATAATCATAATCAATATCTAAAATCCCAACTTCATCACCATCTTTTGAATGTACTCTAGTTTCAACCACTTTCCCCTTTTTGAAATTGACTCTATGTAACATTCCATCACTATCTCCACACCAAACTGAATTTTCCATGTCTTCATCACTATTATTCATTGTCGGAATGATACTATCTATACTCACATCCTTATTTAATTTAATTCTTGATAATTGATCCCTTAATTTGTTTTTAGAGTTTTTCCAAATTGTAATAAGTCCTTCACCATGACTTACTAGTACAGTATCTGATTTACCATCACTTATTTCTTCCGTAGTGTATGACATTGATAATAATTCATCCTCTTGATCATCAGATTGAGTTATTATACCTTTTCTTATATCTATGTGAGATAATGTGGTTGAACCTAAAGTTAAATAATGATAAGGCGAAGATGTCATACTTAATATATGATTTATCGAATCATCATGTGCTGATTGAACTTTGAATTTCAAATTATTGGCTGAGAGATTTGATGAATCGTAAACCAATACATTCCCATCTTCTGTTCCCGACAAAATAAATGAGTGAGTATTTGAGTGACATAATTTTGTTAATTTATCTTTTGAATCGTAATAATCTTCAACAACGTCTACTTTTCCTACGACTTTCCCCAGTTCGGTGTTTGCTTTTTTTATCACATTATCGGTTCCACAAGTATATATGTATTCACCTAAATGATCTGGTCTCGGATCAAAAATAGCATGGCGACATGATCCTTTGTGCCTTTTAGTTTTCCAATTTGTTTTGATATCTAAACTATCGGTCGGTAATTCTGAATTATCCTCAACAATTTTCCACCATTTCTTTTTAGTTTCAGATATTGATTTTGAAACAACTGGCGTTAAACCCAGAGCATACACTTTTTCCTCCAACTCAGCAATTTCTTCTTTTTTCTTTTCCAGTTCTGCTTCTAGTATGGTGGGATCATATGTATTGCAATATAAGTGACCTGTTGCTAATCCTGATATCAATATTGGTTTAGTTGGATGTGCAGCTGCCGTGAAAAGTGGTTCCTTGTAGTTTATCTCCAAAAGTGGTGCGATTGATGACTCCAATGACTCTTTGGTCTCCTTTGATTTTTTCTTCACCATGATGGTTGTATTGGTTTGAAGTTTGTGTGTAAGACTTTAATAATATCAAAATTTAGAATCTATCTCGAATTTTTGGCGCGATGAGAAATATTCGGTGAAACCTCCACATAGTAGAAAGAAACATCAAAATTCAAATTTACTTGTGGCCAATCATTCTTCTTCCAATGTATTTCTGAACTCAATTTTCTTCTTTGCTATCGTATCTTCCAATTCATCAATCCTAGTAAAATAAACTTCATTAGCAAGACTTTCCGTATTTTCAACATTATACTTTGCCAATAATTTCTTGTAAAGATCTATCAATTGATTTAAAGTATTAATTTTGATATTACTGTGGTCGAGTTTAGTTGATATATGAGTTTTCCAAGTACTTAATATGCTAACTAATAAGGCATTATCAATCTTTTCTAACTTGTCTAAATTTGATATATGATTTATATGTAGAAGTTGAGATAACAAAAGTACGTCCCTCAAAGTATAAGAATTTGGATTGGTTATTTGAGATTGACTCATTTTCAAGACGATTATTGATAAGAAATAGTAGTAATTATGAAATAATTGATGCTTGAAATCATAGGTTTGGACTGTACTTTTATCAAATGAGTTGAGACGCGATAATTTAAAATCAACACATTGATAATTTTAATTCTAATATTCAAAATCAGTTTATGCCCACAACATCAGGAGTCTGAATAGCCAATTTGAAATTGATGTTTTATGATTCAAAACAATCGATGTTATGAAAAATATGAGCTTGATCTCTAGATTTTGAGGCATTACGCTTGTATCTCAAATGATAATAAGAGTCAAACTACTTTGCAAAATGAATAGGGTTTTCGAAACATGTCACGAATGTTAAAAATAGACTAGCCGTACTTAATGCTATCAATCAGCTATTATAAACAATATTCATGGAGATATTCGGAAGCTTTTGTTAAGGGTATATCTTAATTCTTGGTTGAATAAGGCTCACAATTCATGTCTCGAATTTAAAAGCTAAAGCAATTTTAATCACCTACATTTTCTCAACTCGCCTGGCTATTACTACTACTACTGGTCAGCATTTTGACAGATATACCTAATAATTATGACAGATATACCTAATAATTAGTCCCATATCCTATTGAAACTTTTAATAGTTAATTTAGTTCATTTAAGAACAAATGGATCTAGTGAAATTACACGACTAAATAATTCCAAAAATTTTCTCTCACTATAAATCTTCTTACAACATCACCAAATTTAATTAATTTTACCCTTCTTCTTTTCTTCTTTGATACGAATGCATTCTATTCACTGCACCATTTAATATTTTCAATGAATGAGTGGAGGGGAAAAGAATTGCTAAATTAAAAGTTGCGAATTATATACCTCATACTGAATTATGCTTATTTTTATTAATCTATGTATTTATTCGGATCTTAATATTTCGAAACATTTTTACTACACATACTTTGAAGAGTTATTAAAATGAAAACTCAAGCCATAAAGAAACATTAAAAGAAATTCAAGCTAACGAAGTGGTTTGTTTTTGCTTATCAAAAACTAAAAATTGAAATTCATAGATATGAGATGACATAGCTCATTCAAATTCTGTGATTTAATGGCAATAACACCTTCATTTTCGTAATTCTTTCATGAGCACTATAATGAAGTCGTCTGATTAAAGTGCATCAAATTTTAATTTAAAAACTATTAGTAAAAATTTTTCGTCTTAGCCACTTAAATGAGATGAATTGGATTCAAACCAAGAAACTAAGTGAAAAATTATGTAAATCATGGAAACAAGAAAAAGCCAATTAAACTAATATTATAGGACTGGCAAATGAATAATGATTTACAACGCAGATATACATCATACATTGAAAAGCAAGCATACAAAACAATAAAGTAATATGTCGAGTTTGTTTCAATACAATACTTTGATACATCAATTTCCTCGTCAATCTCAATCAATAACCCGGTTAAATAAAAATAAAAATACAATATAGTACAAAAATAAAACAATAAGACATGGTCTAGAATCAATACCTTTGGAAAAGTGAAAAAGTGCCTTAAATTTAATGTATCTTGAGTAAAATAGCTTAAGGCCAAACCTTTAAAAATTATTTTTCAATTAATTAATTTTTGATGAGTTTACACAACTTCATATCTCATAACCTGTAATTTTTCAACTTCAACTTCCATTTTATTGAAATTTTTCAAATTGTAAGGTATTACTTGTTATGAACCAGTATAGGATAGACTGTTTCCAACCATATGTAAGTAATTTTTTAATTAGAGTCTGTAAAGAAAAAGCGAGGTTATTCAGCAATTGCTCACTTGTTACATTTTTATCGATATCACTTAAACTCATCAATTCGTAAACTAAATATCGTAAACTAAACTTTAAAGTAAAAAAAATCAATCTTTTTATCTATTCATAATCTATATCCTAATCTATAATAAAAAAAAATTTCCATAAGCTAAGCTAAGTTAAAAAAAAACAGAACTGAAATAAACAAAATTACAATTTAAATTTTGTAGTATCATTAATTCGTAAAAATATATCCATGGATCCCAAAATTAAATATCATTGAATGAAAAACATCTACTTTCTAAAACTTTTAAACTTGGACTAATAGTATTTTTAAATTCATCTTTAATATCGTAATCTTCAACTTCTTCATCATCATCTTCTCTTTCATTTTCATTATCATCATCAGTAAAATAATTATTTTGATTTATAATAGAATAATTAAAATCTCTATTTAATTTTTCTTCAATTTTAGCAATTGTTGAATCAATTTGACAATTTTGAGAATCTTGTTGTAATTGTAAATTATTTAAATCTGTAGTTGAACACCAACCAGATTTATTTAATTTTTCTTTTGTTTTTTCAAATATTTTACTTATTGATTGTTTTTGATTATATAAAAAATGAAAATAATTTATTAAATCATTTATATTTTTCATTTCTTCAATTGATGTTATTGGTTGAATTGTTTTGGTATTTGGAGATGATGTTAATGTAGTTGATGAAATTGTTGAATTTGTTTGAGTAGCTAAAGATTCAAAATAATTTTGTTCCATATTATTCATTGTTGTTTTACTTGATTGTAAATTCTCACTTATTGTAATAATTGGTGATACCATTGGTGGAGGAGTAATTGGTGTAAAAACTGGGTTTATGTTGTTATTGTTATTGTTAAAATTACCTTGTGATGAAGCTCTAACTCTTTTTGCACGTAGTATTGAAGTAAGTGATGATGATGTAGATGCAGACGAAGAAGATGAATGATGATGTTGATGGTTCGTATTTGAAGTATTTGGTTGCGGGATTGGAGTTGGTGTAGCAATTGTTAAATTTGAAGATTTATTATCATTATCAAATTGTAATGGAGTTAAAGTTGGTCTTAATGTAAAAGATTTTGTAACTGAATTTGTTGAAGCTAAATTAGGAAATTTTGGAGTAATCGGAGTTGATATGTTTGAATTCGAATTATTATTACTTCCCAAAGATAACTTCCTTATACCATTTTTTAAACTTTTTAATTTTTTTAATGGACTAGTCTTTTCGGTAGTTGTAGATGAATCACTTGAATTAGTTTGATTTAAATTAGTTGTTAGTGATGATAATTGTGGTACTGAACTTGAACTATTATTTAATGGTATACTCGATAATGAATCATGTAAGTTAACAGTACTTGTCTGATTTGAACTTTTTAAAGTTGGAAAATAACTTAAATTACTCAGTGATTGATTATGTTGTTGTTCTTCTATAGTTGGAAAATCTAATGCATAATTTGAAAAAGAACTTTTATTATTTTGATAAATTTGATTAAATTCATTTGAATAAACACTTTGACTAGTACTTGTATCATCATGATTACTTGGTTGTTGATTATCGTTTGAAGTTATAGAAGAAGTTGAATTTTGATCATCATGTATATTTGAATTATAATTTGATATTAATGGAGATCTTAAATCTTCAGGTGCATCTGGTAATGGAGGTAATAACATTTCAATTTTATTATCATTTATGATTTGTTGTGAAATTGGTTGAGACTGTTGTTGTTGTGATTGTATATGTAAATTTAATTTTGGTGAAGTTTGTTGAGGAAGAATTTGTTGATTCGTCGTTATTGGATGATTTAATGATTGAGAAGATGATTTGTGTGATATACTAGATAGACTAGCATTACTTGAATGTTTTGATGACATACTTAATTTTGGTTGATGGAATGATTGTTGCAGATTTGGTGTTGGTAACGGAGATGAAACTATTGAATTTGATTGAATTATTTGTTGTTGTTGTAATTTCAACTTTGGTAATTCATGATCTATATGTCGTTTGTTATCTTCATTTTCTTCTATTACAATTCCTAGTCCACCAAAATCACTCATTATATTTCAAAAATTTAGTATCTACTAATCGCTAATTGATGAGATAATGTACTATTATGTGTGTGTAATTGATTATATATTTATTTTATAGTTGATTTAAATTATATATCTTTAAAGATTTGGACTAGTATATTTGGTCTGCTGTTATATTTTAGTATCTCCTTTTTCGAATGCAAATACTATATTGAACCCTTGATAAAAGAAACGACAAAGTTCTTGAATTACGTGATTAAAAGAACTGTTAATCCGACTGTGTGTTATTCAAATACCTGTATCAAAATAAACAGAAAAAAAAGAAATCTGTTTTTACTTTTTGGTGCTTTTCAACGGTTGAGATCTGGTGACCAAGAATATTTGTGGGGATGGCAAATGTGATTCAATTGGTAAGTTGATGTATGATGAAGTTGGTTGATGAAATTGGAAATTATTTTGGTTGTAAAAAAAAAGAAAAGGTGTATTGAATTGTTTCAAAAATTAAAAAAAAAAAGAAATCTATCTCAAAGTTACTGCGTATAAATTTAATTTATCACCTTCTTAATTAATAGAATTAGTTAAGCTACCACTTGTATATAAAAGTTATACAAAACACAGATTATAATAATTTTTTATATAAGTATTTAATTTATTAGAAATTATTATAACTCAATATACATTACATTAGAGTTAATTAATTTATGTTAAATTCATTAAAGTATTGTTAGTGTTTAGTAGAGAGAAGTAATATTTCTAAAATATGTACTATTGAACTAAATATATTTGGAACAAATCAAAGGCACCATCGATAATTATCTTTTCATCCATAACTGTTATTTCAAAAAGAAAAGCATTAAACCAATTGTAATTGAGCTATTCTTATTTGTTAGCCCATTTCTGATTGCTCCCTTTTTTTTATCTCTCTGTATCGGATAAAGAATTTAAAATTAAAATACAATTATAATAATTTTAATTAATTATTAACTTAGTTAAGTAATTATACATGTAATGGCTTTAACGTAAATTTAAAGAAAGTTTAAAATTGTATATTTCTATTGTTTTATCAAGTATCAGTTTAATGTTAAGATTAACCTTTGAGGCTACATTTCTTTAATATTGATTGTTTAAATTAAATTAAACACTAAACAATAAGATATTAATAAAAAGTTTCACCTTTGTATCATTTGAATGCCTTCCAGTGAAAAGCATAACTAAGAGTGGATCTCGCCTCTGATCATCAGGTCCATCAAATTCAAACTTAGTCTAAGAAAAAAATGGTCAGGGTAAAATAAAGTAAAACAAAAGAAAATAAAATTTTGACTCAATAGCGGTATGTAAGTACATACATAAAAAGATTTGCCTTTGAAGTGTATCAATAATCATTTCTCCTACATTCCTAATGTCATTTTTAATTAGAGACATAATGCAGAGTTAATCATTTATGCTTATCTTCTATGAGTAGATAGAGGTTTTATTTTTAAATTTGAATTGAAATTTGAACCTTCTTCTAATCTATCAACTTTAAACCCAGGGCCAATAAAAAAGTTCATATTTTATCCCTCATCCTTAATTTTTTTCTCTATGAGAATAGGGGTCTAGAAACACTCTTTATTAATTGATAATAATTTCAAAATTATGATATTTTGTGTTTGAACATATTTCATGTTTCACTACTGGATTATACAAACCTTTGAAAAATAATAAAATATTTTTTCAAATTTTTCAGTCAGATTCACACTACCTCTTGTTTTTTTTTTTTCATTTAGTTCTTTTATATGCACACCACACATCTCATTCATTTTCATCCCCTATTATATTCCACTATTTAATCCTTTTCAGGCTGAATTTGGTCAAAAGTTAACTACAGGGTTACCTATATTTTCTCTTTTATCTATACTAACTAATAAAACCGATGATTGTTAATATATCAATTAAATCAGGTGTGGTTTTTGATAAATTTAAATTGCATCACATCAAATACTTACGAACGGCTTCATGATCGACTCTTCTATCACATGTCATCAAACCTATTAGATAAACTTATGGAATTCAACACTTCGAACTCTTTAAATTGCTTTGGGTCCTGTATAAATCTCAACTTACACATCTTTCATTTTCACAAGTCAATTTAAGAATAATATATTATTATTATTTCATTGATGTAACTTTATGTTTAATGAACTTGAGGATAGGGGTTCAATGAGGAAAATTAACCCGTTCGTGAAAAAGTTATAATAGTTGAATTTTATGGAGTTGTGTTTAATTCACTAGATTTTAACTACCCCTAGACCAACCTTTTTTTTATTCTCTGCTTAGATCTGGTTCCTAAATATGAAAACATTTCAAATAAAAAGCGCTTAAAAGGGAGGAAATAATAGAAATGGCAGAAGCAATCATTCGTTATGCAATCTCTTGAGCGAGGTATTACTTCTATTTAAGAAACATTTAAACTTCATTTATCATTTCGTAAGTGTGATGGAGGAAAATTTATAAATTGAAATGTGAAAATTTGAAATTTCATGGTAATACCAATTCCATTCTCTATCCCTTTATTTTTTAAGGTTTAAAATTAAACAAATCTAGAACTAACGAATTGAATATAATAATAAACTAAAAATATATTCATCACAAAATCTATAAAACAAATCTACTTGTTTTACTTTAGACTTTGAATGTTTTACAAAATTAATTACTTACATCAATAAATGAGCATCACAAAACTCTATCGTTACAAAGCTTTAACTAAACGATAGGGTAACTGTGCAAAATTAAAAAGTTAATGCCCGTTTATTTCCTCGTTAATTACTCAACAATAAAACAATAAAAGCTTATATTATTTTGAAGATTTACAATTGACCTATCTTTGCTATGTTATTGGTTACAAAAATCTCATGAGGCTCTGTTCAACTTTGTCACTCTAATTAAAAGTGTAAGATCTCAATCGTCGATCTCTCGCATACATAAGTTAATATTGTTTGACAGGACAGTATTTTGAATAGTAAATAACGGTTAAAGTTGTTAAACAGTGTTTAGTTGATACAAAATGATTAAATTAGAAAGGATAATTAAAATAAGGTATTTTGATTTATATCAAACGTTTTAAACTTATATTAGTTTAAGTTCTAGAATGGTTTATTAAAAATTTAAAAATATAACCAACTACAAGTCGTTCAATCTGAAAAATTAATTTTCACACTTTTTCAAATTTCGTAAATCATCAATTGGCTCAGTTGCAAATTCATCAATTTAATTTTTGATTTAAGATACTCTGTAAATGGCTCATCTTTTCTCACTACTTCTTAATTACTACCACAAAATCTATGGTTACTCAACTTTTAGGTTTAAATCACAAAATCTAAAAATATTTTACAATTTTTGTGCTAAAAACCAAATTTTAACGGTCGTACGACCTCTAAATTTTGTACGGTACACTACATACTTTGATTAAAGTAAAGTATACTCCTATGAACTCTTTAGTGAACTTATTCAAACTAAATCACAGTAATAATCTGTAATCAGTTTGTATATCATTTATATTATCTTTAAAGTGTCAGTGAGTAATGTTTGGTAATTTTTCGAGTGCTGACATATCAGTACATATGCAATTTATGATACCTATATATTTTGTGCTAAATTTCTTTAAAGTGTTGCAAATGTTTGGTAATTTTTAGAATTTGAAGATCACATCAGATTTGATAGTTAAAGAATTTACCTTGACAGTAACATGCAGAACATGAGACCTTCTGAATGATAAATATTTAAAACTAGTCCCGTATAATAAAATCATTTTCTAATTTACAGAAAACATCCGTACCTCAATACTATAAGTTTTTTCTTAACTTTATGTAATCACTATTAAAGACAAAGCCTATTAAAGAGAAAGACGAGGTGAGCTTTTAAATTTCAAACTTACCCAAAATCGGTTTAGTAGTACAGGTTATCGTATCTTGAAAAGTAAAAGTCTTATTTTGACGGAAAACTATTATCTTCAAAATTAGTGGCAAAATCGAGTCTAAATGAGATTTATCATGTGATCTTATTGATTCATTCTTAATTATATTGCAGAAGACGTTCTCAAAACGTATACGGCACACTTTCCTTGCTGGAACATTCAACTAAAAAACAAATTATTCTGAATAGTCGATATATACTTGTTGAGATTTAAACGTAGAGAATTAGTAGGTATAAATATATTTTTTTGACAATCAATTAATATAATTTTGTGAAATGCTGTAATTAAAGTGGGACAGTGCTTGATTCAAGTCTGGGAGCTAATATTATTGATAAGTATAATATTGAGCAGAATACTTATCAGCGGCTTTAGGGGTGTTATTCCATAATTCAATATTCGAAACAACACCGCTGTGACGAATTCTTGGTGGCTATAGTTTTAAGCAACTCATGCTTCAAATATCTATTTTTTGTTAGTGTTGATCTATTCAGATTTAACAAACATGTATATATCCATCCATTCATATTAGTTTTCCAAAGCTATGAGATGCAAAATAGAACGTTACTAATGAATTGCATTTCTTTTGGTTTATTTTTTTAGATTCTGCAAAATAAATTGACAATAAACAAACGCATGCACTTTCGATAAAAATTAAATGAAAAAGAAAGCCATGAATGTTTTATATTACTATTACAAATTCATAAAAAGAATAAGATTTTCAAAAAATGGTAGCGTAAAATGAAACAAGGTTTTTGTTACTCAAATCCGAAATTATATAGTATATAGTAGAGAGAAAAGAAAAAAAACTACAATTCCAACAACGAAACATGCAATAACTGCAGCTGAAGCCCAGGAATGATTAGAAGAGCCAAAGGTCAAGCCAGATTTTATAAACAAGGTTAAGGAATAATATAATTCAATAATTGAAACTATAATAGTAATTTGTTTGCAGGTGATTAATATCACATTAACTATCATTATTATAATCAATCTCTTTTGTTGAGGTTTATTCTCTCGTTTAATAAATGATATATTAATATTGATTATAAAATAGTTTAAAGAAAATTAAACTGTTAGAAATTTAAATTGCATTAATGATTATTTGTGCTACAATTTAAACTACGCTACTGATTATTTTTTATGAATTATTAACTATATACAAGGATTATTATTTACATCACTAAACCTTACTTGTCATCAATGCCTTTAACTTTCTCACTTTCATTAACACCGTCACTCAACGAAGAAATTGAATTATGATCGTTAACAGCCTTTGACTCATCACTAGTATTTTCATCATTAACTGCATTTTCTTGATTATTTTCCTCCAATTGCTTGACTTCCTCTTCTTTTTTCTTTTCCATTGCAACCATGTCAGGTAACTTTTGATTTGTAATAAATACACATGATATAGTTGTTAGCGCTGACCATCCAATACACATATAGAAGACATTGTGAATAGCTTTCACCATTTGTTGCTTGATGAATAATTGACTTGCAGGATCTAATTCTTTTAAAATTGTATTCGATGACAATATGCTTGATAAATTTATTTTAGCTAATGTTTGTTGAATATCCGGACTAGCTTGTGGTAATGCAGATTTAAAGTTGTTCTTCAAACTTGATGTATATACCGCATCTGATAATGTTGCTGCAATTGCTGAGACTAAACTTCTCATTGTATTGATAAAAACAGTTGTCATAATTGTTCCACCTGGAGTTTTTGGTGCCTTTATTTGTGCTGAAATAATAGCTGGTTGCATTTGAGTACCAGCAGCGACCCCAGTTAAAATCAAGAAACCCACTTGTTGAGAAAATGATGAGTCCACTTGTAATAGACTACAAAGCCCAGCTCCAACCGGTGCTAATATTCCTGATAACACATTCCAAGGTTTGATGAATCTCAATTTTTGAATAGAAACTCCTGAAACTATTGAAGATACAACAACTGATATAATACAGGGTAATAAATGTAGCCCTGCGCCCATTGCACTGGAATCCCTGATAACTTGGAAATACACAGATCCATATATCATTGTAACAATAAATGAACTGAATACTCCAGATAAACAAACAGTACTTGCAATAATTTGAGGAATAATGACAATATCAGTTCCCAATATTTGATTCTTTGAGTATCTAAAGTTCCAAATACCAAATAATATAGTAACTACAATTCCAACCACAAAGCATGCAATAACAGCAGCTGAATTCCAGGAATGATTAGAAGAACCAAATGTTAAAGCTAACATAAAAACAGTAATACCTCCAATCATTAGTACTAATCCAATGTAATCAAACTCTTTCAATTGTTTAAAATAATCACCTTTTGGAGCGGGAGGACGAAATGAAAACAAAAAAACAAGTAAAGCAAAACCTCCAATTGGTAAATTGATATAAAACGAGGTTAAAATGCTTGAATAGACATTAATTTTATGAGGGGAACTAGCCACTTTTTCGCTTGGTAACGCTATCAAACATGTAAATTTCTAAAGACATCGATGAATCAAATCTTCGAGAAAAAAAATATATCATAGATGAGAGTAAAAAGTTAAAGTGAAGACAGTGAAATACCTCTTCATGAATCAGATCACATGTAGGTGTACTAATAATTGTTTGAGTCCTTCACCAAGTCACACACTAGATTCAGTTCATCAAAGACTTTCATTACATATAAAAATATTTTAAGTCCGTAATAACGCAACTATTCATAATCAAGAAATAAATTGGAAGTAAAATTAAAAGATACTGTAAGCAATTTATAAGTAGAATTAAAATATAAGCAATGTATAAATAGAATTAAAACAACTCCCGATAAGCAACCAGTTGCTTAACAACCCCTAACCATTTAAAAAAAAAGAAAAAGCAATAAGGACAAACTAATAGATTTGTAATCACAGCAACCAAAACCAAATCAGATCGAAATAATCATCATCTCCTCACCTAGCTATAATTCAGCAAAAACAAATTAAGAATGAACTGAACTGACATGTCTGTCTAAATTTTCTTGAGATATATATCTTTTGTCGCAGTTTGCACATGCGAAAGTTTTGTGACTTCTCATATGATATCTGCGATCATTAAATGTTTGAAAGGCTCTGTTGCAAATTTTACATGTCCAGGTATGGCGTTCGTGAACATCTTTTATGTGCTGAGTTAACGACTTAGGGTTTGTAAATGTTTTTGAACATCCATTATGAGTGCATGAAGTCTTTGTTCTTCTTGTGTGAATTTTCTGGTGCTCACGTAAAGCATTATGATTGTAGAAGGATTTGTCACAAGTAGAACATTGATAAGTTCTATCGCCATGAGAAAGATTGTGTAATCTTAAACTACCTTTACTATTGTATCTTTTCACGCATCCTGGGATTTGGCAATGATACAAGCCAGTAGTGGGATCTCGACTATTTGAAACAGTTCCGTTTAAAACATTTCCATTTGATTCAGCTGAATTTGAAACAGATGACGTTGAGACCGATTGATCACCTTGAACTAATGTAACCCCATTACTACCTAGTGCCAAATTTGAAGCATTTGCTCTAATAGACGTCGAAGAAGCTCTTAAAAGTCTTTTGTTATACCTTTGTTCACGATTAGTTATATTCCTTAAGGCGATATTTGAAGTTTCCGATGCCGGAATTAAAGCTGCACCAGGCATTGAAGGAGTTTGATCCATTATGAAATGAAATGCTTTCAAAACTTTAAACAAAAATTACAACATTCAATAACGTACTGTAACAGTTTTTCAACTCTATGAGCTGAATGATGATATAATTTATGAAAGAATATGAATTTTATTTTTGGAAATAACTATAATGATTGAAAATAAACCCTTTACTATCAAAAGGAAGTTGTTTTTGGTTGTAAAAAATAAAAAGAAGGATTTAGTTGTAATTTAAATAGGAAATATAAGTCATGCCAAAACGATTTTGTGATATAATGATTTTTTTGCACTACGTAATCATAATTTTAATTTTATTTCGTATTTTTAAGTCAAAAAAATCTTTAATCAGTCTTAGTTGCAAAACACATCGCTTTATACTCGCTGATTATATACAACTACAAAAATTCATTTATTAGCAATTGCTTTAATCATGTATCATGATATCCGTCTTGTTGTCATAGCACAAGCTACAATTCCCACAAATACGACTTCTTATGCTTAGGTAGCGACATTAGTATAGCATAGTAGATTATGTTCATCAGGTTCTCAATGACGACTATTGATAAAACAGAACCAAAGAACATATTTTACCAAGGAGTTGTTGATTCGATTCTGCATGTTGGGAAAAAAAATGTGTAACGCACAGAAATATACTTCGAACGTCATTGATTCAATTTATAATATAGCTGCATGTAATTTATCACTGAGATTTATAAAGTCAACGATACTAAATTATCGATAACAGTTTTAACGTAACTAGTATATCGACTTGCTATTACAAAAAATTGATTACCTATCATAAGCATGGCATAACTAAAAACCACTGCATGGAAAATTTTTTAACCAGGTTTAATTAAAATGATTCAAATGAATGAACTTTAGATGATAAATAATTTCTGATTTTGAGCAAGAATATTTTAATAATAAAATAAGAATGGATATAGTGAGGTTGTCAAAGGTGAAAGAGTCTCCTTCGAACCTTGTAATTCATTTCAAAGAGGCTTTTAGCTACAAACAAGACCAAAAGTGCAAACAACAATAATAGATTGCCGTCTGTAAATATATCATTGCAATAACATTGACCACAATATAAAGCATTTGTAAGTTTTTGACATGACTGACTAAGTGTACAACACAAATGACATGATTAATTGTAATGAGAACTATTGATTATGAGATATAAAAATCAGTCGTCTTTTGTCACTTCATTGATAAAACTAAGCCATATATAATTCAACAATTATTACCATCCAAATAAAATAGTTTTTTCATTGATATCACGTTTCTACCACTCCTCTCAAGGTTCGTACAATCATGTGTTCAGCTTGGCTTAAACCAGTACGATAAATTCATAACAATCTTTATCATCAGCACAAATATTTAATTTTCACACATCCATCAAAGAACATAGAAGTACCCATATTCAGCATGAATTCAGATTTAATCACTAGTATTTGTATTTCAGATGTTATCTTTTCATACTATAGAAATTCATTCGAAACTTTTTGTTATAGGTTGAATTACTTATACTCAGATGATTGAATGATATTGAGACCAGACAAACTAAGAAGCAAGCACTTAACAAATCACAAATCACTACTACCCTAAACCGAATCCTCATCAATTTATTCAGCGTTTAAACTTAACTGTTAATGGAGTACAAATATTTCAAAGTTCAAAGCCGGCACGTTTTCAAAAACAATATTTGTTTAAAGGATTTGTGAAAATTTCCATTGCATCAACATTCAAATAGCTGGAGATATATAGATTGAATTGAAATTAGAGTTTTACCATTTGCAAACAAATTTGATTATTAATGATCTTAAATGCTTAGAAATGAATTCGTACAACATATTATAGACTTTTATTCCATAAAAGTTTACAATGGGTATTAATTTCTTTAGGGAGGTTATCATCTTTGGGATGCCACGAACACTGGAAGAGTATCTGGGAAATAAAATTTCTTGTTGACCAAATACGTGTTTATGATTTAAAACACCTCAAATTGATACGATGTTGATTGTTTGCCTCTGATATAGCCACAATGGAAAAATAACATATATTTTTCAAATAGCGAGTTACTTTGGGTAAGAGTTAATATTGTTACACAGGGTTATTCACATGGGATTCAAAATGAACTACAAGTGTGAAGCGAAGGTGAAAGCCCAATCTAAGCTGCTCATTGAAATTGCTTATGTGAGAGTAAGATACATAGTACAAAGAGTTGATCAAGTTTAATGAATGACTGACTATTAAAAAAATTCCATTATTAGATAAATGTTTACATGAACTTTTTTCATAAGTTCATGAATTGAGCTTCTTATACAAGTTTTAATCTATTCAAAATATTTTACCAATGTAATCCAAATTTTCTATTTCTTCGTTCTAGTATAATATTTTCTTTTTTTTTTCTTTCTTCTTTTTTATTACCATATCCTAGTGAAATGATTCAATGTCTAAAATATTGATATCAGGATCGATACAATCCTTGATCGATAAACTTTGGATCTTTTTATGTTAATATATGACAATGGAATTATAAAGTAAATTTTGAACATTTGAATTGGCCAGAATTTCAAGTTGATCCTGCTCCAAATGAGTCCTATCTGAATAATTGTTTGAAAATATATAATGATCCAATTTAATTGTTTTATAAGCTTTTTCTAACATATGTTCCTCAACCGTTATTGAGTGATAAATCGAAATATTTTTACCGTATTATTTTGTCCAATTCTATGAGCTCTACTAATGGCTTGAAGATCAACTTGTGGATTCCTGTCAGAATCATACAATATAACAAAACCAGCTTTTGTTAAATTAATACCTAGAGCACCAGCCCTAGTACTCAATAAAAACAAATATTTATTACTTTGTTGAGCAATGAATTGATCAATTGCTTAATATCTTTCGGTATGGGTAGTATCTTTATCAATTCTCAAAAATTGAAAATCTTTTATAGTACAAAAATTCACCAAAGTATCAAGCATCGATGTCATTTGTGAAAAAATCAAATTCTTGAACCTTTTGACTTAAGTTCTTGTATTAATTGATCAAAAACAATTATTGTTTGTGATGCTTGAATCAATTGATTTTCATCGTATGGAGGATCTTTTTCAATACCATCAAATAAATTAGGATGATTGCAAGTTGTTGTCTTTTAAATTTCTAGTTTCTGACCATTTTTTTTGTTGTTATTGTTACTGTATTAGTTCCATAAATTTGTTGATAAATGGCCATTTGAGCTGAACTAAGTTTTATGTATAAATCAGTTTCGACTTTAGGTGGTAACAATAATACTTGTGATTTGAACCGACGGAATATTACTGGTCTCAAAATACTAATTAGTTTATTAAGAACCACCAACTCCTTTCACTTTGTTAAAATAATTTGAATGATGTTTCAAAGGACTGTAATTTTTGAAACAAAACGGAGTCATAATTTTTAACACAATGATTTGCGTCTTTTATTAAAGATTCCTAAATGAATTTGTTCAAGAACGAACTTTCTATATCAGCGAGTTCAAATTAGGTTATCAATACTTGAAATGTTTTATTTTTTGCTTCATTTGTAATTTCTTTACGTGACCTTCATCACCTTGTAGCAAGATAAATTTTTTTATTTCGTATTCCATTTTTTTGAGATAAATTGTCTAGTGTAGTCAAAGGATCAATTAATAACGATAAATTTTTTGTTTGAAGTGAATTATATAACTTGAAAAAGAAATCAGTTGGAGTGTTTTAGCAAGACCCATATCATCACCCGAACACCAGACCGGGGCCATTATAAAGGGATATGGGCCAATGTAAACCATCGAGTTGATAAGGTTTCAATTCACCTTTAATGTAATTCCGACTTCTGTATGTTGCAATGTCTTGTGTTGATAATTCTGGTGGAGCTTGTGTATCGAAGGATTTTTTAAATAGATCAATCAAAACCTCATTTTCTAACATTTTTTGTGAACAATCCGCGTAATGATTTGAGTTAATACAGCTTTATAAGATTTAACAATCAAGTTCTCCTTACCTTTTAATTTTTGTGATAATTGAGAAATAATCTGAACAGCGTTAGTAATATTATACTCAATGCTCAACTTCAATAAGTCAACATACTTTTTACTTAAGCAAGACTTTATTTATACCAATTGCTAGTGAAGATGATTAGCCCACATTAATATCTGGTCCATCAAATAAATGTGTTTCTTTTCTAGTAGTTCGACGAATGTTACCACAGTCACTTTTCAAATTCACCATAGGTTTGATTCCGGTTAAGAGTTTGGATTTTGAAACTCTTGTAAAATTTGATGATAATGAGTCAATTCCATCAGGTTGACTGTGAAAGTATCCCCTTGATAATTTTGAAGAGCTTCTTGTTCTTTTTGCAACAGCATCATCAATTGTTGCAAATCTTTTGGACATGGTTAATCGTGAAATTAAAATTAGATTTGATTTTAAAAAGGCAAAAAAAAAAATTGATATTAAGGCTAAATTTTGAAAGCAGAGTTGCAATAAACTTATGGAGTTGAATTTGATGCGAAAGATTTTGCTGTAAAAAAATCTCAACTTTTGTTGCAAATAAATCACTCTTTACAAATTTAAATTTATTTCCTGTGAAAAATTCAAAAGATCACACTAATAAAATTGATACGACCATAGTGCTAGCAACTGAATCAAATCACAATTTCACGTTATTTAATCTTCGTAAATATATTTTCCTATAATTAGGTCAATTACTTCTATTTTCATGGTCATCATTTTATTGTTTTTCCCAAAATCATAGTTTGACGGAGACCGAATTCACTGTCAGGACAATCAACATGGAAATCAGATTGTAAGTGCAAAATAGTAAGTCATAAGATAACAAACCATATTTTACCTCACGTTTGAATAAATATGATAACAGCTGATAATTAAAGATTGAAATCATGAGTTTTGTATCTGGTGTTCGATATCCAGATAGAAAAGAATCACTGAACCCATATAAATTTCTCCCTCTCAATAATCACTCATTGTCCACACGATGTATTAACTTCAGGTTTTATTACTAAAATAGGAAGTTTCAAGATTTAAATATCACTTTCATATTGTCAATGACTGAATTCAACTATAGGCTCTACCCATTTACCACAAATTACCTCTTTTTCAATATCCTGCTATGATTTAATATTTTCCTGTAACGTAACAAATCAATCAAATTACCACAGCTTGATCGTCAATAAGTCGGATAAATTGTTAAAATTAAATCTTTAGATGAAATGGATTGTTACAAAGAATAGTTCAATTATTGTATGTTAATATCTACCCCATAAAAGATGATTGAGACAACATTATCTTTTGAATTTGTTGGTTATTATTGTTTTGATTTTTCTAGTTTTGCTATGGAAAGTTGAAAATTATACACTGAATAGATGAAATTATAGATGGAGTTTATTTTTAAATAATAGGTAAATCTAATTCGTATTTTTTTATCGTGAAGACGATGGACTGAGTAAAATTACACAAAAGCAAAGATTGAAAGTTTCAAAAGATCATTAGGTAAGAAGTTAATTACAACGAAACTAATATCACTGATTTTATCGCATTTGCTTCAAATCACGACAAATCAAAGCCAGTAATGATTATCACTTAGTGGATAGTAATAGATCATTGAAGTATGGTCATATTTTTTTTCGATATTTTAAAAAATCAATATAAATTAAATCATGAAGATGAATTATCAAGGATAAGCGTAAGAGGTTCACACAAGAGAGGTATTGAAAAGCTAAACCAAAATCAGAATACAACTTAAAATCATGATATTATTTCAGAGGAATGAAGAAGAAAAAAACGTGAAAGTAATCAATTAATCGACGATATAGAGTCTAGTTCAAAATGTTACGAAAAGCAGAAACTAAGGAAAATGACCATAGCTTTTAATTTAAAGAGAATAATTATTCAGAACCTGCTGTAATGTATACTTTTTCAAGCGGCAAGAGATTGGGTAAATAGAGGATGTAAAAATATGAACAAACATTTTACTGATGAAATGCCATCATTGAATATAGAGTTGGGGACTGTTTAACGAAATAGAAATAGAAATAAAACATGATGATATACGTGATTATTACAGTGGTTTTGAAGAAGCAATCACAACATTAAATGAATTAAGTCCTAAAATAGATACTATAAAATAATACATTTTGAACATTCAGCACAATATTTCGGTGAATATTTGTATGAAAAACCGAACAAAACTTTACAAGATGGAAAATTGTAATCAACCAGAGATGAAAAAACTCATCGGGATGATATTGTTCTACATTTTTTTTGGGGATCTTTTAGATAAATATGTTGATCCTAAATAATCAAATACTATCCATAATAAATTTGCTCAAATTTAGTTATCAAATTTAATACACCTTATTATAAGTTATTCGCTGAGAAAGAAGAAACAACGAAAAATTATTATAAAGTGACGAGTTAGCTGAATTTGTTTTATATTTAAGTGAAGGTTAATTGGTAGAAATTTAGCGATAAGTATCAAACAGCAATATATTATGGATTTTATTGATTGTTTTGTAAAAAATCAAATTTATATTTCAAAAATTGAAAAGAATATAAGTTAACCAAAATTCCAAATAATGAGGAGATTCTAACAACAGTGAAAATTTGTGTTCAATTCACTCCTAAATAAATAAATCAGAATGTATTGATTATATTCAATCAACGACCTCAAACAATAGAACGAATAATATGACAAATGATGTTAATAACAATAACCAATGAAACCAAATTCTGATAAGAAATAGATCATATTATCAAGTCTGTCACCAACTCGTAGATTATCATCTAATCAAAATCAAATTCACCCAAATGTTTTCAAAGTTTTTCAACATCCGAGATCAAACGCCCTTGTTAAAGAAAAGAGAGATGATTGTAGTGAAGTAAATGACTACATAAAAGCATTAACTAAAAGTGCTAAATCATTAATGAAGATTTGGAAAACAAGAACAAATGAATTGAAGTTCACGAATTGTTTCTTTTACCAACACATGAATCAAATGGAGAAAATATAACGTCTGATTCAAAAGCAAGGAGTTCAGAGATATTAAATAAGTTAAAGATTATTAATAAATTATATAAAGATTTGGAAAGGAAATACAAGCTTGCTAACACTGAATTCACAACACTACTATTTGGAATGTTACAAATTAATATATATCATCTGCAAATAAAAATACCCAATGTCTGTTCTATAACTCACGCTGAAGTGAACACTTTACACGTATCACACTGATCTAAGGTATTCAAATTTGTAATATAATCTAGTTCTTTTCGTAAGGGATAAAATAGAAAATGCAATTCCTGTTGCAAAGAAAGGAGTATATCCGTATATTGGATCAATAATAGGAGCTCGAACATGGTCCTATATATATGGTGTTGGAAATAATTCAAACCATATATTTTCAGATAAACTAACCTGTGTCGAAAGAGGGTTCTTCAAAGTTAAATCACAACTAAACGACACATCAGAGATAAAACTGCACAATCATCAAACATTTCGACAAGTCAAATGTCCATGCAGACGAATACATCAGGATACAATTGGGCCGGTACATATTGAATGTTAAAAATTTATTTGACTATTGATATTGATGAATGGCTTTGTTATTTAATATAACTCATATTTACACTGGGCTAAATTTTGAATGAACAAGTATTGAATGTTTTGACTTTTTGGAATAATAAACTTACAATGTCTAAAATAGATCAGACGATGCACCAAAACAAAAACTAGACATGGAAAAGGCAGTAATAGAAGCTCATTCACCCGAAGCGAATCCCTGAAAGATATAATAGAGTAAAGCTTAATCACACTAAAAAAATTTATACTTATTTCTGAAAATTTACATGACCTATTCATATTTTAATTCCATTCAACCATGTAATAATTAAAGAAAAACCAACATGAATCATACTACACGATATGGATAACATAAAACTACGTTTTTGAATTACATCATCGTTTTAAGAAATATCAACTATATGAATAATCATTTGGCATACTTGTATCACTTAAAGCATCAAATAATGCATAATTAATTGTGTTTGAAAAGGAACATGAAAAACTTTAGCGCTAGTTGCACTGGAATCATTCTGGGGTTTTGGATGTGATATTGATCTATAATAGTATTTTTACATAGTTCAATAACAAAGTCATATTTACTTAAAGTTCAAGTATTACTAAAACTATTAATAGAATCAAACAATCTTTAATCAATTATAGTTTACCTATCAATTATATTCAAGAATCAGGTCTAGAGTTAATGATTAAATGATCAATATTACCAAAAGACTAGAATAATTGTCTAATTTGACTCAGGTACCATCCATGAATAGTGACGTTTTTTTTCAACTCCAATTCATAATTTTAGGAGGGAGAAAAGTAATGGTCTAAGTCCAAGGATTTAAGATTTAAATGATATCTACTATGTTTGAAATATATAAATGGTAAATTTAGTTTGGATCGTATTACATCAAAATTATTAAGTACCAAAAGCGAAATATTTGATACAAGCATTGCATTATAAGATGATGTCTCTTCAGTCACAACAAATATTTACTTTACATATATTTATAGAAAACTAAAACTATGAAATTTCATAGAATGAGAAATCAACAGAACTTAATACTACTCCCATTGAAATATGTATATATGACTAGCAGCTGATAAATAAAAAAAAATCAATAAAATTTGGTTTCTCTAGGATGTGATATATAAAAAATTGAATGGTACGCAGAAATAATTAGTAGTAGCGTAAAAATTGAATTACGTGGACTGCTAATTAATCTAGACTAAAGACTTTGTAATGAGGTTCTTTCGGGCTAAACTTATTGTTCATTCCATCTTCAATCTATAAAATCGGGGAATGAAGTTTATTATAGGAAATCCTAGATTATCAAAAAATCAAATCATCAAAATCAATAACTATCTTGAAAACGTATTAAATAAGGTACGTTTTTGACGGCATAACCAAGACCAGCCTTGAAAAGGCAAGATGAAGTTTTGGTTAGATTTGAAAGTAATGCAAGATGGATATTGATAATCCTACATATACCATAATGTCCAAGATACTTATATAAAGCACAAATCAACCAAAGGTGGTTTTTTTAAGGCTCATTTTCAATGCGTTTTGATTTTTATTCCACGAATACAATAGCTTAAGACACCATGTGCATCAGGTGCCCCTTATATAGATTAAGTTTATAATTTTATACTTATGCTTAAATATATATTGATTTCAAAAAAAAAAAAAAATAAAAGATAACTGCATTTCTAACTAAATCTATATGTTTCTTGTTGTGTGAAATAGCTATGATTCTTGCATCTTGTAAATAGCTATATCTCAACTATGAAGCAAGATATTCGAAAAAAATTCATAGTATAGATTTGGAAACTCCATGAGACATCTGGGAAACTCCATTTTCTATTGGAGCTAGAGCAATTCTTCTTCTCTTGGGCATTGATGATGTAAAAATAGCTTTATTTTGTCTAACCGTAACACCTTTATCGTGAGTATCAACAGCATCGGCATCTAATCCTACCAACAATTGATTCTTTTCTTCTTGCTCTTCTTGCTCTTCTTGCTCTTCTTGCTCTTCTTGCTCTTCTTGCTCTTGTTCTTGTTCTTGCTCTTGTTCTTGTTGTTCTTCTTCTTCTTCTTCTTCTTCTTCTTCTTCTTCTTCTTCTTCTTCTTCGATACTTACAGAAGGCAACTCTGGATCAAAGCCATCTTTAAAACCCATTATTAACGTATCCATGAACGTTGATTCCGAAGTCAGTTTATAGTCATAAAACTTTACCTTTAAAAAATCTCTATTAATCTTATTTCTCTTAGCACCCAAGACCAATCTTAACATTAATAATTCGGAATCACACGAATCTAAATGTTCAAATTCTGCATCAATTTCCGAACAACTGAAACGAATAGTAATACCAAGATGATCTCCAATTCCAAGGTAACTGACTTTGAATTCAAGAATTTGATTCAAAAACGTCTTATCTGCTATTACATAGTCCAATCTATGAGCGAATGAGTGCCCAATATGAGTAATCAATGTATGTGAAGGATCCAAGTGAGCATGTACATCTACTCCCTTTATCTTTTGCACTAATTGATAAAATAGTTTTTTGAAACCTCTGCTGTATGACGAAAAAAGCGTGTCTTTTTCTCTGATACTCAAATTAAGATCCCCAACTATTATATATTTTGGATCTGATATGTCTGGGATTATGCTTATAATTTCTTCTAAAAATTCTTTTTTATCATTCTGAGGCCCGTATATATTTAAGATTGTTCTTTCAAATCCTTCACGTGAAATAGTAATATCGTAAAAGCGGCTTTTGAATCTTTCACTAAGTTTGTTATTAATGATACCAGGTTCTGAAACTTCAAAAGTTTTTTTTCTTATGAACGTGATTACCTGCAGTTCTGAAGCCGCCTTGTAAGCATTAAAGCCGGGAATATATCCAATGGGGTCTGTATCCGGATTATTCAATTCCTGAAATGTCAATATATCTGAGCCATGTATTAATGTTTCAAGATTACCCGATTTGTTGTTGCTTTTGTTTATGTTCTGGTTAATCCATTTGTAAATTTTTTCTTTTGGTTCAAAATTTTTTTTCTTGAGATAAAATGGCTTTGGAATTTGATCAATAATCCTACCAAATTTTTTTTCATCGTGCGAAAAAATTTCCACTTTCTCATATACACCAGCTTTTTTGTCCAAATAGTTTTTCAATTTTATATCAGTGCCATTTACTTCAGCAATTGCAGACAAACACAAGAGTCCTAGTTTTATGATCCGTTCAATCATTTTTTCTTTCAAATTTTTAACAGCTTTGCAATGTGTACGTTCATGCCTAATCATGTATGACAGACTTGAATAATTTTCCAAGCAATCCGGACATTTATGAGAATACCTAATGTGATGAGACTCAATATGACTTCTTAACCTGTCAGTCCGATGAAACTTCAAATTACAATCTGAACATCTGAAATCCTTGATATGAGATGAATTTTCAACACCTGCAAGGAAAATTTCTTGATCTTTTGGTGAAATCATTTGATGAATTTTAGCTAAATGATATTTATACGCTGTTACTGTATAAAAGTTTGCAGGCTTTTCCACCAGGTACTCGATACATAATGCACAGTCAATTGGTTCTTGTTGTGTTGTCATTTTTTCAACTGCTTGCTCAACCGTAATATCATACACAATCTGTGGACTGATTATATTTTGTAAATAATCTGTTTCTGCAATAGCTTGTATCAAACATAATGGATGCTTCAAGAAATGATGAAGTAGGTGCATACTGGAATAGAACTGATTTTCACAAAATTTACAAACCTTGTTAGCTTGCATGATTTTATCTCCAATACTTAACTCTTTGTGGGTTGTTGTTTGATCATCAAGGGAAATATACTCATCATTATCATTTAACATATGGTCAACATTAGGCATCATTTCCAATATTTCATCACTATCATTTATTTCATCCATTTCGAACGAATCATTCACTTTCAATGGTTTCTGGAATTTAAGATTTAAGTCACCAAATGCATCATAAAGGGGTTCCAAAATTGTTTCATTTACATGTTGTTCAACCGATTTTTTCTTGTTTTGCTCGTTATTATGCTGGTTTTTGTAATGAGTGGTAAGACCTCTTTTGGTATTGGTCACTTTTTTGCATAAAGCACAATGAAATTCTTCCAATGGTCTATTGCTTAACCTTTTACATCGAACTGATTGTTGATGTCTTTCCAAAGCTTCTGATCCTTCTGCAATTTCCAAATTGCATAAACCACAACGTTGCTTTTTAGTCTTAACAATTTTCAGTGGATCACAAGCCACCTCGTGATAAACCAACGATTTTTTATCAAATAACGACTTCTTACATTTTCTGCATATAAATTGTTCCAGTTGTTCAACTTTACCACAATTGATCGTTTGTTGATGTTTTTTTAAATTTTGGAATAGCACATTTTTACCACAATGATCACAATCAACTCGATAATGGGTATGATACCAATGCTGTCTGTATTTTGCAGGGGATCTGAATTTAAGGGAACAGACGGTGGCATTTACGTCATCATGTCTCAGCTGACAATAAAGTTTTCCTTTTTTTAAAACTGCCTCAGGAACGTCTACCACAGAACCAATAGCAAGATGCTGCTCCCGTTTGGCTTTCATTTCATCCTCCAGAAGATTTTTTTTTGAGACATTCTCATAATGAGTTTTTTCATGAAGTAAATAAGCAGCCTCATCAATAAATTCTAGATCACAAATTGCACATATATATTTCCCACTATCTATTATTGGAGGTACTAAATTTTCACAATCATGGTATTCTTGTAAATGTTTAACTAAGGTGGTTACATATTCATGAGCAAAGCCACATTTAAAACAAATTAACGGTGGTACGAATAATAAATCCAGGAGAGTCACCTTCTGTGTATTATCTTTAAGATTATCACTTTGGATGGTTGTCATACAAAATTATTCAACTGGACCTTCAGGTATTTTAGTGTTAAATATGGTTCAAAAAATCACTTGAAACAATTTTGATATTGGATGTTGTTGTTTTTTTTATAAGAATTCACTAAGAAAGTGCCAAAAAAAGCTAATATGACTTTATAATTGAACTGTGAATATCAGCGCTGAGTGTAGTTAATGTGGGTTTTATTTTGGTTGTAAAAAAATTATTGAAATCTTAAAAATTATTAAAATCTGACTTGATGTGGTAGCCGGAATTTTTAAAATTTTCTTCATTTTATTTTCCATATAATCATTATCAATTTAGCCAAATCAAATGTTGGACTCAATGTGGATGAATTTTTTAGGCGAGTATGAAATTAGTAGTACTAAAAAGTAAAAAGTATGGAGCATAGAATCGATTCATCGTGATTCTAAATTGTTTGCAACAAAATTTAAGATATTTAAACAAACTAATTTGTACTTTAGGCCTTATTATATTAGTATAGTTTTTGAAGGAAACTAAATATTTATGGAATTGAGGTGGATATATCAACTGATTATGATAAAGTATTTAATGTAAAACATTTGAAACCATAATATACAAATTTTCAAAATATGTTAAAAGAATCACCTCTTCCTAGTAATCATTATTTGGAGAAAGATTAATTAAAGAAATTGTCGGGTTAAATTTATTAGAAGAACTTGTTTCATATACTTTTATGGACTGTGACCCATCACATGCAATGGTATTTGATTTCAATGATACAAAGAATACAATAGAACCTAGTTATTTTCAGGAATTATTAGATAATTTTAAACTTGAGTCAGAAATTGAAAAATCTTCAGGTGAAGTTGTAAAAGTATCTGTCAGTGAAATTGATAATTAAAAGATAAGATCTCCGCGCAATTTAATACAAGATGTTAAAGGTATGTATAATTTTAATTGTATTGGTTTTTTGATCTCACCATCTGTGGTTTTTCTACCAAAAGGTTTTCCACATCATTTGTTTTTGGAATTGGATATTATATTCTCTTCAAAAATTTTTTTATTTTTATTTGAGTTTTTTTTTTGGGTAAGTTAGTTTTTAATTGAGTTGTTAGGTTTGGTTTTATTTTTCCAATCTAGCGTGTCGCTTGGTTCTGTTTTATTCGGGATTTGGCACAACATATATCCTTCAGACCATTTTTTTGTTTCCATTCCATACTTAGGACAAAGGTATATTTCATCAATCCAGTTCAAGCTATCACATCATTCAAAGATCCTGATCAAATCTTAGTAATGATTCAACCATTCATTCATCCTTCCGGTTTTTGTTGTTGTTGGTGTTCGATTGAGGACAATTGACTTCATTCCGGGCGGAGAGTAAATTAGGCTATTGATGTTCAGATCTTGTTGGTAGTTGTAATGGAGTACATAATGAGATTACAATAAGTGATTATGCTTTTTCCTTTTTAATTGAATTTAAAATAGTTATGCAAGTTAAGAAATTAAATTGATAAGAATTATTAAAGTTGATATAACACAGATGTTTATTTTAAATCTTTATTAAGTTAAAGTTATGTTTATGAGTTACCTCGTTTTCAAATATATGTTATTGATATATGTTTTCATGTTTTTGTTTGAACGATGATAAATAAATTGGTTTGAACAGAAAGGTCCAAACAAAGTAATTAAAGATATTATATTGAAAATTGCAAACTGTGAGAACAACACATATTACTATTTTGTTTTTGTTATTATGAATTAGGAAGATTGACTATTGTGCAAGTCAATGATAAAGTTAGTTAATCGAAAGGGTTGAATATCCTCTGGATTAGGAATGTGTTATAGGAAATTAATCTTTAAGGAAATTAAGACAAAAGTCATCAACAACTCATATACATAGAAGTACATAGTTAATCAACATTATCAAACACCTATAATTAAGATTACATTATCATCATCTACATTAATCATTTTACTTTTGATAATCAGTTGCAATCAAAAGATTGGGAACCTTGTCAGTTCTGATTATTGTAATTTATTATTACTTTATTATCATTTCTACTCATTATTACGTAAGTAAGGGAGTTTTAACGAACTTGCTTACATCCTGGTATCATGACTTGTTTATGAGGAGAAAGAAAAGTGAAAAGATTTCAATTGGCCATTAAGATTTGTATCAAAAGTTTGAATTTTTTGAATGGAAAAAGATCTAAAATAGACTTAAAACTAGAGTTGGAATTTAAATAGACTTAAAACTAGAGTTGGAATTTGTATCAAGTTTGGTTGATCTTGATTCTTCACCTAGATTTGTTTCTGTTTCCTTACTTATGAAGTCGTGATGCGATTTCATGACTTACACATTTTAAGTTATATAAAGTGATTATATATTATAGATCTAGGTACAGTAGGCATATTCAAAATAAGAACACCCGCCTCCATATAAATCATCAACATCATCTTTTTGTCTATAATATTGGCACATGCACCAAAATTAATCTTGTTAGATAATGCTAATACCTTTCTCTTGTACGGCTAAACTTTAAAGGTTTATTTGAAACTCAACTTAAAATATACTGCAATGCCCGTATAATTCTTCAAACTCGACAAATTTATCGTTGCTGCTTCCTTCCAACTCGTGCGAGTCCATTAAACCCAATTTATCAACTCTACCTTCCCCATATGGAATATTGAGTTTTTTTTTCAAAATTTTCACATCTTCATTCATCCATATTTATATTTTAGCTGCCGCATATAACGGGTTTTGATGATATGAATTTTTAAATTAGGATTCCAAAATCATATATCTAGTATTAGTGCGTCGCAAATTAATCCTCTCCCTCTTACTTTTCTGTATGCAATTCAACAATTTGATGATGGTGAATGTAGAATAGTAGTTAAAACTCCAATAAGATCCAAGGGATCCTTTGTACAAGTGAATTTTATGTGTTTAATGAAATATGCACTCGTTTGTTGTTACTCCCATTTTTTATAAAGTTTAGTTTTGTCAGCTGTGTTGGTGAATATAGAAAATAGAAAGCTCGTAGTGGAATCCTATTCGTATAAGGAGTTGAATTGAATGATACCAATGTAACTGAGCTAGTTGCCAAATACTGGACGTTTTTCATTAAATTTAGTGCACGCACATGACCACCAACATCAAATCAAGCTATTACACTTCCTCGAAAGGTATATTCTCATTCAAATCATGAAGTAGGTCTTAAAACATTCAACCGTGCTATAATTTCCAGTATGTTGTTTTGCAGGCTTGAACAATTTGTTGTGATAGTCCATTTGCTGTGACATGTGTAAATTGTATCAAATACAAAAGTCACTCTAAAATACTGAATTCTTTCAAGACTGTCCACAGCATAAACAAGTTTTGGTCGTGAATATAAATATTGAACGCATGGTGGGTCGAATAGTAATTTATACCTGAGTTGAGTGGAATTATTAATTCGCTGAAGTACTTAGATCTAAATTTTTGTTGTAACTTCACGAGTGGTTGTTGATGCTAATTTCGCGAGTATGGGCGAAAAGTCGATCTTGATATTGTTTTGAGGGTTGATGTTGATCTTAATATGGACTAGATAACTGTTTCGATGAGTTGATGAGTTGATTTTGCCTGAGCTTTTTTGTGATTACTAGACATCATAAAACAGACGCGTGACTTTTTATATTTAGTTTACATTAACCAGATATTTTTTTTATTCACGACCAACAACATTTTCAACTATATACGTCAATGAAAAGATCTAGGCGACAGTTAGAGTTAGAAGAATTGCAAAGTTCTATAGACAGCGGTTCAATCTATAATGATGTTGAAAGTTCAAGAGAAAGTGAAGTAGATAGTGATGAAGGTAATATGGAAAGAGGATTAGGTGTTAATAATATTGCAACTGAATTGGAAGGAAGATCAAGTAATAATGAAGAAAGTCAATTAGACAGCGGTTCAATCTATAATGATGTTGAAAGTTCAAGAGAAAGTGAAGTAGATAGTGATGAAGGTAATATGGAAAGAGGATTAGGTGTTAATAATATTGCAACTGAATTGGAAGGAAGATCAAGTAATAATGAAGAAAGTCAATTAGACAGCGGTTCAATCTATAATGATGTTGAAAGTTCAAGAGAAAGTGAAGTAGATAGTGATGAAGGTAATATGGAAAGAGGATTAGGTGTTAATAATATTGCAACTGAATTGGAAGGAAGATCAAATAATAATAATGAAAGTCATTTAGAAGAAGGATCAGATCATAATTATGGAAATGAAACAAATGGAATATCTATTAATGGCACCAATACAAATTTGAATTTAATCCCAATATCACAAACTGTCGCTGCAACTGCTGTTATCAACAATAATCTATATGGTTTCATTAAAACCGAGTCTGAAGGGATCAATAATCAAGCATTGGTACTAAAAAATGGAAATGAAAGAAGCTTCAAGCTCACGTCATTAAATGAAGCCGTTATTCCTTTGGAGCGGGTTCCATTGAATTATGGGTTGACATCCCTTGATCCTAGACAAAAAATGGTGGATCATTTCAATTTTCAGTCACTTCGAGACTTGGGCCTCCCTATGGGTTGTGTTGGCAACTATTTTAGACCCGAAGTGCTTCAGCATTTAATTTATTCGGTGGATGAACTTAGGCTAATTGGAATAGTAGATCTACACCAATTTGGTTTTGACAGTCAAAACTTATTCAATTATAAACCATTTACGGAACTCGAAAATACATTTATCATAGAATATCTTGCAGATAACGGAATTTCAAATGATTCGTGGGATAGTCTAGCTACCGAATTGAATAGAATCCCTTTCTATGTTATCAGACAATGGGATAATATTAAGAATGAAGTAGACGAAGAAGTGATGAAAACCATTCTTGACAAACCAATCTACCCAGTAATCCCTTATTCAACACCACATATAGAAGATGTACTTCTAATTAGGTCATACTTAACCTTTTGCTTCAATAAAGAAGCAGGAAAACCTTTACCTTATTTATCTGAGTTATTATTCGTAATATCAAAATACATGAGGAGCACATCGATAGCATCAATGCATCGAGTCCAAGTTCAACTCATGCCTAATCTTCGAGAAGCAGTGCATTATCTTATAGATGTTTTACAAGGAAAAACGTCGTTAAATTTTAACTCATATCTAAAGATGGGGTACTATCTGAACAAATTCGTACCGGCTAATATTGCTTATAATCAATATTTATATACTGAAGAAGAATTACGAAATTTGGGCTTAGTCGATGTCGGCTTTTTGGGGTTTGTTGATCAACCAAAGTATTTTCAAGAAGAAAACAGTTTTGACGATTTAGAGTTAAGTACTATTAGATCCGAAATGTCCACCATTCCTGCTGGTAGAAGATTGTACTTACACTTGTTCAATACCGGGCTTATAAATCGTACCCCATTTAATATAGAGGCTAGATTCAAAAATAATTTAGAAAGGAAGAAATTGTTTCCCAATGGTGCAAATACAGTGGCTTCGCAAAGTTCTCGTCATTTTGATAAAGAGCAACTAATTATGGTAATTAGATGTCTATTAACTTACGCATCTAATATGAGTTTCCCTATTCCATTGACTCATTTGGAGCCACACGTATTTATCGGTATTGCTCAGCTTTTTCAGACCAAAAATTGCTTTGACATTAGAGAATTCTACGATACACAGCTTGAACCTTTTGGTTTGAAAGCATTTGAATTTTTAGCTGTGCAGGAAACATATCGTCATGTGAAAGATTATGTCGAATTAACGGCTGGAAACTAGAGTGAAACTTTTAAATAACATGACTAATGAATACAATGAAGTAAAGAGTAATGACTACAATGACTAATGAATACTATAACTAATGAATAAACTGATTTAATGAGTTAGAATGATAATCAATTGAGTAAATAATAAATCAATATAATTGATGAATTAAATAAGTAATGAATTAATAAGTAATTAATATACCCAAATGTAGTAAACAAATTATATAACTAACTCACCTGACTGTTTTAATTTCAGTTACCGATCAAATTATTTTCAACACTTGCTTGTGAATAGTCAAATCAATTGATGGAACGACGGTCGATCTCGACGAAAATTTTCTCAAGAATGTAGGTAAATTGTGCAGGGTGAGTCAGGTATTTACAAATGATTCAGCAGACTTGACACTTTGAGCATATACTAAGCAAGCTGATGCACAATACCAACTACTACGTTGAACTCTAATTCCAATGATCTTTCAAGGCCTACCTTCAATATATCTCTTTTCTTTCAAAATTCCAAGATAATTTCTTTTGAACATTATAAGAATGACCCCCTCACCAGAAGCCTCATCATCACAGCAACGGAGATATTTTTCAGTGATTCATTCGAATAGGGTCTCTGTAGTTCAATAGTTCAACGTTCATCAGTATTGAAGATTTTAGCGAGCAATTGGTGGCAGCAGCTGTTTCTAAATCAATTACACTCGGCTAAATTTTTCCATTTCATGATAAAGTTCTTTATTTTCAACAATTTGAATTGATATTTGACAAGATGAATAAGTTTATATTGCTATCCTCATATGCAGTATGAGAGCCCAATTCAGATTTTACCATTGATTAGGAACCACCACTAGCTTCATCACCCACAGTTGGCCACAAATGTAGGATGGTCGCTTTGATTTTCATCTTCACTATTTTTTGTGAATGATGTTTGAAGTTATTGTGGGTTCGCCTATGTCTTAAAATTTGCGTCAATTTTAATCATTTTTTTTTTTACTTTAATTAAAGTGTTCAACCGATTTACCGCCACTAGTTATCGATCCATTCAATGGCAAGGACCAGAAGCTCTCGACAAAGATTGGTAAGCACTCATGACGAGGAACAAGGTGTTAATACTGAAGATGGAGCACTCAATTTACATAACGAAGTAACCAATGCTGAAGAACCTCAGACTCCTCATGTACTGGAAAATAAGAAAAAAGTCATTAAAGTGGTTCCTCGTACCCGATTAGATGATGAAACCATTGGAGAACATGAACAATATTTTGAAGTAGTCGAATTAAATCGCGTTGCAAGCTTGAATAATAACTTACCACTAGAAACAAGCAGTGCTAGACATCCTCCAATATATGGGATCACTCCTATTGAACTTCCAACTACTAATGATCATGAGGAAGTCTTTATAGATTTATCAAATTTGAATCGTTTAGAGTTTGATTCAGTCGCAAAAATCAATGAACCACTTGGCAAATTGGCTAACTATTTTCAGGAAAGTGTTTTAAAACATATATGTTACAGCAAAGAAGACTTGATTCAAATGGGATGCGAAGATCTATTTCAATTTGGTTTCAGTAATGAGGAAGATAATCTAAATCATGGTGCTTTCTATGAACAAGAAAACGAGAAAATACTAGAAGAGGTACGTAAAAAGGGAGCTATCTGGAGCACATTTGAAGAGTTAGGGATTCTTTTTAATAGAGTTCCATTGTATGTCAAAAATAGATGGGAAAGAATCGATCAACGTCTTAATGATTCTAGTGATATCCCAGAAGTGTTTGAGACTTCAGAAAATATAATTGAAGAAGATGAACTATCAGACGAATCCGATTCTGATGATCTTGACAGTGATCCACAAAGTTACGATCTACACCTCATTAGATGCTTAGCTACTCATTGTTTGAACACTCATTCAATAGGAGTGATTGGTAATTCTGAAGAGTTCTTTTTTGCTGTTTCCAAATTAACAAGGAGTTCGTCAGCCGTGATTAGAGGAAAATATTATAATTTGATCTTAATTCATTTGAAAGAAGCTATACATTTTGCATTGGATACGCTTAATAGTAAATTTGGTTCAAATTTTAGGGCATATATGAAATATAATATTTATCAAAATTTATTCAACAATGTGGATAACAGATACAGGGTATTTACTTATTCAGAAAGTGATTTAGTTAATCTTGGTTTGCGTCATCTTAGTTTTCTAGGTTTTGCTGCTCCACAAGTATCATTTCAAAATGGAAAACTTACTGAAGAAGAACATGCTAAAATAATAGAACAAATGGAACTGGTACCTTTTAATAAAGACCTATGTCTACAACTTTACAACAAAAAACTTATTGCTCGTACCCCATTCAATATTTTGGGAAGACTCGAAAAAGAATATGGAGCTCAATTTCAAACTAATTCAAAAAAGCATGAGATTCAATCTTATCCATACAAAAAAGAAGAAGAAATAATTTATTTAAGATGTCTTCTCACTTATGCATATAATAGGAATTTAAATTTACCAATTCAATTCTTGGAAATGGAATTCTATTTAGGGGTTGCTGAAATCTTACCTGTTCGAAGTTGTTTCGCCTTGAGGAAATTGCAACGATATGTAATTGCACCAGCCGGTATCAAAGCCTTCGAATTTTTGTTTGTACAAGATGAGTACCAAAATTTGAAGGAGTACCTTGATTCAGAATAAAAAAGTCCATCATGACGAGAGTTCTGAAAAAAAGGTCAAGATTGTCAATTATTCTTGTTATCATCACTTTTCATAGCTAGTTTAATAAATAATGATGCAAACTGGAATCAATTTCTCTATGCCACACATTTAATCGTAGTATTCACTATAGATTAAGATCGACAATGCATTTATTTTCATTTTCTCAAAACACCCTTCCAAACATGATTTGCGCATCATCATTATGATCGAATGGTTTAAAATCTTCGTCAGAACAGGCCCTTTGTTGAGGAATAGTTTAATTTGAAACTCATCTAGTATATGCACCCTCAAAGATAACAATAGCTACAACCATTGTCCACTTTCTTCCAAAAATAATCGATAATTTTCCAAAAGGTTGAATAAATACAGCCATAGCTAATAAGAATCCAGAAGATAACCATCCAATGTTCTCAAATTGATTAAATTGATTACCAACAGTTGATATTATAGTAGCAACAATCGTTTGATCTAATGCAAATAAGAATAAACATAAGAATAATGAAACAAAACACATTACTAGTTGAAATCCATGAATATATTGATCTTCTCTTTTTGTTCCATCTCCGGCGTCTGATTCTTTAAAATGACGATGTTCACTTGTAGCTACTGATTGTTGATCCTCCATATCTGGTAGTTGTTGATCATGTGGGGTATATTCTTCTATGATTGCGGCTTTTGAATTATTTGATGAAGCAGAACTTATATTTGAATTAAACTGCTCCCTAGCCATTGTGTTTGAGGTTACAAATGATAATTGATATAAGGTAGATTTGATTGTATCTCAAGCTTTTTCATCTCGTTGATGAAGATGATTCTGTTTATTTATATGAAATTAATTGTTTTTGAAAAACAATTAAAAAATATTTTGTTACACAAAAAGCTGCTTCGGATAAACACTAAATGCAGGGTGCGGATTTAGGAGATACAAGTCAGAGGTTTTACATGAATAGATAAAGACCAGGCTAAAGTGAGTCCCATAGCAAGGACCAGATATACTGGAAAATCAACCATTGTATTCACATAAAGTCTACAGAGTTGAAATATTTGTATTTTGATCTTGTATAGGTGCGGTCCTAGTTAAATCCGCATGAATCACAACAACGTTGATATCAAATGTTTCAGAATTTTATATGCTACCAATTTTTGATAAACAGCCGTATTGTTTTTTTTTCAACTTTGTTAACTCCATTAGGTCAAATTTTTAATTTTATAAAGTCCTCCTCGATTGAGTAATATTTTACTAAAATGTAAAAATTCTACCACAACAGTACTTCTTGATGTTTTTCGTAAGTCCGTATTGAGTGTATGAATAGTGATTGTCGAATTTGAATAAACTAAACTATCCCAAACTTAAATTATTACGATTTGATAGTCATTTACGAGAAATTTAAAATCCACAAAAAAGTCTTGATAATCAAAAAGGACGGAGTAAAATAAATTTAATTAATTTCGTATTTACACGCGGCTTGAATCATTACCAAACTTGACTAATCTCCTGAATTATGTGTAAATATTATTCCGGATATAATACCTGAGTATGATACGAATCAGTTACTTCGAGACACAAGATTAAACAAAGAATTTGACAGGAGATATCGCCTCAACGGAGACAAAACTCTAGTTTCAGAAAAGAAAATGCTGCTACTACTGACATACTACATTAGTTTGGAGAAAAACAATGCTACAAATGTAAAAGCAAAATATTCCCATATCTAATTTCTCTTCATCATTTACGTTAATATATTTAAAAAAACTCGTAAGATCGTTTTCGATCTTTGTTGAAACTTATTGACATTAAATATCTTCACATTCAGCTATTAAAAATTTCCAATAATTACTTCTTATGGGATCATATTCATTAATTAATAACTGATAAATCTGTTTAGCATCCTCGTATTTATGCTCTTTCTTGAAAATATTTGCTAATAATTCCATTGCAAAAGAATTAGAAACTTCTCTCTTATCAACATTAACAAATTTTGAAGCAAAATCTTTCAATTCAATAATATCTTTATCGAATTTATCATAAATTCCTAAAAAATAATTCCAAGAGCTTGCATTTTGAGGACATCTTTCAATCATTTCCTTTGCATAATTGATTTCTTTATCAATTTTGTCTGAATTGACATTTTTTGGTTTGAAATTAATAAAAAATCTATGACTCCATGCACTATTATTTAAAACATCATCATCTATCATATCATTAACAAATTTAATTTCTTTCAGATCGTTATATAAATCAAATTTTTCAATAAGCCATTTACGATAAGACCAAACATGATGATTCTTAGGATCTGAATCTAACATTGCTTGTAAAATTGGATATTCTCTATATGGATCAAACTTAACATTTTCATCTTTTAATATTTCATTTATAATCAATTGTCTATAATTCCAAATTTGATAATTTTTTTCATTATCCAAAGCAATTTGTTCACACCAATCTAATTCATCAAATAAATTTTTGTTTGGTAAATTTTTCAATATATTAAATCGGTAGATCCATGTAGTATAATGAGATGCTAATTGTTCAATTCCCAATTCAGTCAAATATAGTGCTCTTTCAGAATATTCATTTTGTTTCATTAATGCCAAAAGCATACCCATTATTGATTTATATTCTTCATCATATAAAATTTGACATAGTTGAGGTTCTTCTGTATTTAATTCAACAGGTTTAATGTTTGAAAAATCAAATTCAGTCATTTTGGTGTTGTGTGTTTAATTTATGAATTAATTTTCTCTGAGAATGCCTCTCATATATATATATATATATTGTGTTTTGATTATATCATTGTTGACCAAATGTAATTGGTCTATATATGTTTCAAATATTTTGCTTGGTGTGACATGTAAAAATTACCATTTTAAGACTTGACAATTGAAAGAGTTTTTTGATGAAATTTATCAACACGTGACCTCGTAAATCTTTAAATTTCAGTAGGTACAATCGGAATAATGTCAATTCTTAAATTTAGTAGAACTTGATAGAATAATAAATATTAAACTATAAAGACCAGAACAAACTAATTATTGAATAATTTAATTCCTATGAGATGGATTAATAACACTCAATGCATACTTCTATATTAATCTACTTCAAATCTAAATAATCTGGAGAGAATTAGTATGAGCAATTTACAATTTATACAACCGATATCTTTAATTGTAACAACTTGTTTTATATTATTTCATATATTAAATTTAATATTTGGTAATAGATCTCAATTACCAATTCTAATAACGACGTTTGCATTTACAAATATGGTTTCGAGAACATCTATGTTTAGATCAATTGTTGAACATGCTCATAATTCAATAAAAGGTAAAACATCAGCATTAAAAAATATTCCTAATACTACTGGTAGTAATTATTCAAAATTTGATCAATTAACTAATGGACAAAAAATTGAAGTATTATCTGCTATTAAAAGTTTAAAAAGTTATGAAACAAATTCAAAGGGAGTAAATGAAAGAAGAAAAGAATTATTTAAAAAAATGAGTTGGACTCAACAAAATCTTGGTGAAAAAGTTGGTTATTTACAAAAATTAAAATCAATTGATAAAGCAATTGATACAAATCAAAAATTTATTGATGATGTTGCAAATTATGCTGTTTCAAATTATGGAGTAAGTCAAAAAGATTTCGAATTATTAGAAAATGAATCAAGTAATTCAAGTGGTAATAATTATAGAGTTATTGAAGCATTGGGACATTATACTCGTGATTGGACTCCAAATAATATAAGTTTGGAATTATTACCAATTTTTGAATATATCGCATCACAATTGGAAATGTTAATTGATTATAGACAAAAAAAAGATACCGTGTTGGTGTTTCCAGGAAGTGGATTAGGTAGATTAGCTTATGAATTTGCTAAATGGGATTATGGTGCTGTGTATTCTGTTGAAAATTCTGGATTAATGAATTTATTTGTTGACTTTAACTATAGCAACAATACAAAGCCATATACAATTCATCCATATATTCATACAAATTCAGATTTTTATAATACTAAATCACAATTAAGAACATTTGAATATAAACCAATTGGAGAAACAAATAAACCAGAATCATTACATATAGCACAAAAAGATTTCACTCAATTTGAAATACCAGATAGAGATAAATATAAAAATGTTGTAATTGTATCAGTATTCTTTTTAGATACTGCTGAAAACCTTTTCAATTATTTAGATACAATTGGAAAATTAGCCAAACCTTCTGGAAATGTTGAAAGAGGTTATTGGATTAACGCAGGCCCATTGAAATATGGATCAGCTGCTCAAGTTGAATTAAATGCTGACGAATTAGCAGAAGCTCGTAAGAATTTAGGCTGGGTTGATGCTCAAAGTGTTTATACTATTTATGATCCCTTATCATTGGGTAATAAAACTGGTTTAGTTGGTTATTTGACAGACAAAGAAAGCATGTGGCAAGGTTATTATGGATTAAATTTATTCACAACTTCAAGAAAAGAGAATAAATCATATAAAGATACTACATTAGGATAGGCCGTATATTTAAAAAAATCTAAGATATATCATTTCCTTTATTGATTTGTATTTTTTTATCTTCTCCACCACTTATTATTCCTATATCATTATCCCAACATACATCAAATATTTTTTTATTTCTTGAACCATCTTCTCTAGTTATTGTATATAATGATTTATCAGCTCTAATATCCCAAACTTTTACAGTACCATCATGTGAACTTGATGCAAACATATTGGCATTATGCGGTGACGCGCTTAATCCTACAACAAAATTTGTATGCCCAACTAACTTCGTATTAACAACCTCATTACTATTTGTGTTGGATAATCTTGGATCATGTAAATTTATATGACGAGCTGATGATCCTGTTGCAATTAAATTAACTTGTGATAATTGTAGTATAGATAATAATGAAAATCCAGTAGTTCTTGTATCTACATTTTTTGAAGTAACTAAATCCCAAGTTTTTACTGTATGATCTTGTGAAACCGAATATCCAACGGTATTATCAAATGAATCAAATATGACCCCTTCCACTGGTTCTGTATGACCCTGTAATAAACTCAATGGTGAACGACGTCTTATAGTTGAATCTTGTAGTGCCATTTTTCTTCTTTTTTTAGATGATGTGGAAACTACATTTGAATCATATTCAGGTATTTCAATCTTTGACATTTCCTTATAATTAGTTGACCAAAAACCAACATTTTTATCATACCCAGCACTCAAAATTCTTTTTGTAGATTGATTTACATCTAAATCTACTACTGGTGCTTTATGTCCTTCCAATATGGCTAAAGTTTTTCCATCCTCTATATCATCTTCATCATCAATTTGATCTATTATATCTTCATAATTTGTTTTCCACAATCTTACTTGTCTATCATTACCACTACTCACTATTCTAGTAGGTGATATCCATTTAACTGATTTTATAGGAGCTGAATGTCCAATGTATTGTTTTTCAACTTTTCCAGACATATTATAAACTCGTACTACTCCATCGTATGATCCACTTAAAATCTTTGGATCTCTTATATGCAATTGTGATTCCGTTACTGCGGGACTTAAATTATTTATTGCATCAATGGAACTAATCCAATCATCATTATTGAACGAAGCTTGGAAAGACGGTGGTAGAATAGCTCTTGTATATTCAATATTCAAAAAAGCTTCATTTGATAAACCATTTTTTGTTAAGTAATCATCTATTGAAGTTCTTAATAAATTTCCATTGATTAAAAAATTGAAAGGTATTGGTTTTCGATCTTCTGTTTCATTTATTTCGTCTTTACTAAGTAAATGGTTCACTATTTCTGATAACCCATATCTTTTTAATGATGTTGGAACGTATAATGGTGTCTCATCGACTTTTAAACTGTCATCTTGTTCATTAGTGGTGAATTTGATCTTAACCTGGTTTTTCGTATCATTAGACATGTTATTGGTTGATGTTGGTATGGTTCGAAATTAATTGGTTCACCGATCTAGATATTTTTCATTAGAGGTTTCAAAATCTCATCTCATACATAATATGATTTGATACACAAAATTGAACTTGTTGTACATTTGATTTTTTGCAGCCTATTTAAAAATTCTATAAATGCCAACGTCAGTCAATAAATCTTTTTGGCCCATTAAGTCGTGGATATATATGAGTCTGGTGATAAACTTACAAATGAGGTAGTATTATTTCAAACTCTAATGGACATATTCAATCTACCCCGTCTAAATCCAAGCAAATCGTCTTTTAACCCTCGTCTGGAAAACCTTGCAAAAAATGAACTTATATGTCTCATTATTCTTAATCCAGAACTAGCAGTTTGTAAAAAATTTAAATCAGTTTTTCTAGTTTTCATTCTATTTAAAATTGTCAGTTTATGTATTTTTGAAATTGCATAGAAATGACGTGAATATAAGCTTTTTCCATGAAATACACTAAAATCTGATATATAACCTTTGGTTATTAAATTTATTATAGCTCGTCTTATTCTTTTCCATCTTCGTGCTCTTGTTATTCTTGGTGGTGGCAAAGATCTCATTTTTTTAGTGGGTTCGTGAGCCTTGAGTTTTAGAATATAAAAGTCAAGACGTTAATGAAAAACAATGCAATCAATATAGCTTTGAGAAACAATTTGGATACTATTTATTGAATTAGAATTATAGAATCGATTGAAGTCAGGCCAAAAATTGGGGATCCAACTTATTAAATAGTTTTGCTGAAGTAGATCTCATATATCTGAAATTATTTCTTTTGATGCATTACAAAATCTTTTGCAAAGCCAAATAATTTCATTTACAATTTTGGCACATTAATCTAGATCTAGGATCTCTTAGGATCTTAGGAAGTTGAGTGGAGTGGGACTGAACTGGAACTGGTTCCAGTAACATTTGGTGATAATTTGGTAGCTTAACCCACTTAAACCAAAACGCCAATAAAATTTACAATAAAAAAAATTACTATCACAATATCAGATTGAACCATTCAAAATCATAAAAAGCAGAAAACCATGGTAGAAGCTCGTCATAATCCATGGGCCAAAAGAGATGCTTGGAGATATGAAGGTCCATTTAGTAGATATAATAGATTTAAAGGCGCATTTCCTGGTTTAGGAATTGCTATTGTTGCATTCACTATATATGTTGGAGTTGAAAAATTAGTATTTAAAAAAGATGAAAATCATGGTCATGAAGAACATCATTAGAGATTAATTGGGGTAAAGAATTTTGAGGATTTGATTTATGGTAAGGTCAGATAAATCATTGTTGATTTGTATTTATTAATAAAATGTTTAATTCGGAAAATGCAAGGGTATAGCACAGAGCTTATCACGAAGAACTTTGGATATTTATTTAAAATCTATTTACAAATCCTTAAATCCTCCTTTTTTTGATTCAACACCACTCCCTAAATCATCTTCAATATCATTATTATTCATTTTAATTAAACTTTCAAATAAACTTGTTTTATTTTTCTCTTCATCAACCATTGAACCAACAGGAGCAAAAGATTTATTTGAATTAGCTTCTAATACTTTAGTTTGTTCAGAAGCTAATGAAACCCAATCATCAATATATTTTTGTTCAATTTCTAAATTCCAATCTATATTCGTGGATTCAAATACTGCTCCATACATTATACTTTCTTCTTTTGCTATATGAGATTCCATTTCTTCTTCCATTCTTAATTTATAAAATTCAAATCTTGCTAAATCATAAGCTTCAAATATATTTTTCACATCTGGATCATTTTCTAAAATATATGTTGTTCTTTGAACTACTGATTCTCCATCTAATGGTTTATATAATTGTAACATATTACTCCAATCACATTTATTCAAAATTTCATCACCATTATTTTCTATTAAATTTTTAGGTCTTGATAATTCCCATGGATGTTGTAAATAAAAATAATTACGAATTTCATCTTGTAAAAAAGTTAATTTTGGTATTTTATGTATTTGATTATTTTTGTTTGCTGATTCTTCTTTATGTGGACGTGTTTTGAATATTTGATTTTTATTTAATGATTTCTGTTTTGGCTTTATTAATTCATTTCTTGGATCTTTTGATTCTTGTTGATAAATATATGAATTTTTTATAAGATTATGAGTTGGTGGATTTCTAGCTACTACATCGTACCATATTGGTTTATTCTTTAAGACACCTGATTGTAAGTAAGCAGACGCTCTCGCGAGCACATTAGCTGCATCAGCTTGTAATTTCATTAATGTTTGTTTGAAATTGATTGTAGTTCTTTAAAATCAATTTTTTTTTTTTTTTTTAAATTTTTCAGATCTCAGTTGTTGCATATATCACCAAAAGTAATCAAAAATGATATGAACTTACTACGACGTGCAAAAGCAATCAAGGATATTTCATTATTAGAAAAACCTATAAATGCGTTCATAAACAGAATAGATCAAGAACAGTCCAAAAACTCAGGAGCATTATTACGATGCATAGATTTATTAATTGATCAAAATCAATCAAAAATAATTAAAAAGTACAAGATACCTGATATAGATGATCCATTTGATTTAAAACAAGAAATATGGGATAATTTAAAAACTAGAAAGACAGATTTAGATCCAAAATTGATACGACGATTGAAACATGAACCACCTTTAAACAATATAAAATTCACAAAAGAATATCATAATTTCATAAAGGAATTATATCCATTAGATAATCAACCTTTCAAAACTCAAATTAAATTTTTCAATCTTGAAAATAATCATAAGAAATATGATAAAATCAATCATGAAAAATTATACAAGAAATATTTAGAATTACCAAAACCTGCACCACAATATTTACCACCATTAATTTTGAAAGATTTTAGTTCAAAATTTATATTAAATAATCAAAAATTTGCAAATAGAAATGTTATAGAAGGTCACCTCATAAAAGAAAATAAATCAGCAATTAGAAGATCAATGAGAAATGAAATTTATAGAAGAAAAGAATATCATGATATTTGTTTAAAAATTTTAAATGATGTTAAAAAAGCAGGATTTGAAATTACTGAACAAGAACAAATTAGAATGATTTATTTATCATTTTTCAAAGATAGAGATGATGTTGCAAAACATTTAAACGATTTAAACTTGTATAATTCATTCACTTTTAAGGATTATCAACTGATTTTGGAAACATTTGGCAAAAGAAATGATTTGTTGGGTGTATTACTATTTTTAGCAATTAGACATGATAAATTTGATATCATTTCTGATATACTTCCCCAAGTAGGATTAGGACATATAATTGATTTAGAAGACACTGACAATTTCAAACTAATCGATATATCATTAACTAATTTACTTGAATATTTCACTACTCATATTGACAGACCAGATCATTTTAAATATCTTTCAAGGACGATCAATTGTATAACGAAATTACCAGTGATTACAAATGAGATAATTGATCAAATTATAAAATTATTAACTAATTTTGGATTGATTAAACATGCTGAAATTTTATTTGAAACAGCATATTTCAAATATACAGGTGAGCAATCAACAATTATCTCAGAATGGCTATATATATATACACAATTGAAAAAAATCACAAATGATTCTTCCATATTTTTCAAATTATCAGCTACTCATTCATCTTTTTTACATTTAATTACAGCTTATTGTGAAAGTCAATCATTTGATAAAGTAGAACAGTTAAAGTATATAATAGATAATTTATCAACTCAACGAATGAGTACTAGATTGTATTTGGAAATTTTCAAAGGTTTGAAACAAAGAGATGATTGGGGAATTGAGGAATTAAAAATTTCGATAAAGATGTTGATAGATGATCTTGTTCCTAAGGATGAGCTGGAAATGATTTCTGAAAACATAAAGTCAGGTTTGAGAGTAAGTAATTTATTAATTGAATTAATATTCACAATTTGTGCTGATAAATTACATACACAAGGTATTTCAGTTCAAGATAAAATAAATAATTTAAAACAATTAAATTTGAAATGGTCAGATTTAACAAGGGATAAAAAAACAGGAGCTTTTGAAGCTGATAGAAATGCTTATATTAATAATGCATTTTTGAATGAAATTTATACGATAATGTTACGATAGATTACGATATTAATTAATATATATTAAATTACACTGTATTTACTGTAGGTTGTTTTCCAACAAATAAACAATTTCTAGGAGTTGAAACAATACTTTCAAAAACTAATAATATAGCTAATAATAAAGTGACTATCCCCATTAATAAAGTTGAATTCATTTCAGCAAAACTTATCATTACAATTATAATTGCAATGGGTATTCTCCATATAATTCTCCAAAATTTCAGAAAAATAAATAAACCTGGTGGATCATTACTTTTTTCAATAAATCCTAATACAAACATTGATAATAAAGATACTGTTATACCACCAGTATAATAAAATGATAGTCCATACATATTTACTTTTTCTTCTTCAGATGATGATTCAGCTCTTTCATGTAATTCTTCTGAATGATGCTGATGCTTTTTAGTACTTGTGTTTCTTTCAGCACATAATTCACCACCTGCATCAGCTGATAAAACTAATGCTGCAATTAATGGTAAATGAGCATAAACCCATAAAATTGCAGTTGTTCCACTACGTCTTAATGGATGTGTTGCTTTTCTTGAATGACTACGATATTGATATAACCAAAATAAAATATAAGCATCAGCTAATAAAAATACACCCCTTGCATAACTTCCACTAAATCCCACACCTAATGGACCTGTTGCAACAACTTTATATAAATATTCTCCAATAGCAATAGTAACAAATGTTGAAAATCTTTCTACTTCATGTTCAATATTTAAAGCAGTTGACATTGTTAATCCCATTAATCTTTTAACAAAAGGATGATAACAAAAGACAAATGTAACTTGTTCTAAAAAGAAAAACACAATCGACAAGGCAATTTTAACTCTTACTGAAACAAATATAACAGATAACCAACATAATGAAAGTACAACAATAAAAGCAGCATATAATCTTTGTTGAGGTCTATGTTCAGGTATAAAAAATGAATAAACTACCAAAGAAGCAGCTAATGATAATCGACATAACATATAAGGAACAATAGTAACAGCAGCTTTACTATAACTTTCAGTAATATCATAATGACTATTAATATATAATGTTAATAAACAAAGAATCCAAAATATATATAATTTTTGAGATAAATCTTCATTATAATAATAATTTGTAAAATCTTTTATATCAGCCCAAACTGTCCAAATAGGCATAAAAAATAAAAAATATTTTAATAATGCTAAACCATTAGCTTCTTCAGTTGCTTCTCCAGCTAAATTTGCAATTAATCCAACATATAATAAATCTAAAAATAATTCAGTTCTTGAACTACCTCTTTCACCTTTTGTTCTAAATAATATACCATCTTTAAAATAATTTAATGCATGAGGTTTTATAAACCAAACATTATCTTTTGGAGGTTTAATATATTGAAATTGAATATCACCATATTTTCTAATAAATTCATCTTCATCTTCACTATCTGTTATTTCTTGATCAATTAATGGTAAATCTTCAATTGGTGGACTATGAGATCTATGAGATCTAAAAGTTTGACTTGCATGACTTACATCTGAAGTTCGTCCTTGGCTAAGATCATTGTCATCTAAAGAATTAATGAAGTTGGACTTATTCTGACTATTCAATGAATCAGATGTCATTTTTGACTAATAAGAATTGGGTGAGTGATGCTAATTGTATAATTCCACTTCTCTAAAGCTTCAGGTGAGACATCTAGAGAGAAGAGTTCATCGAATTTAAAACAATTAAAACAATTTGTGTGAAATTAAATGAAATTTTATATTTTAGACCGGAATTATGGCAAAATTTAAATTTTGTTTAGCCTCACTTGCATTCGTTCTATACTCAATCCCATACCTAGTCTTGTGGAGTTAAAAGATTGATAAAATTTGTGGAAGTACTTCTAGAATTGAAGTATTGAGATGAGGATTCTGTCCAATTGCTAAGGAGCATAATATACTTAACAAACAGTATTTGATTTAGTATAATATTTGTATACGATTAATTAATGTATTTAACTTGCTTTTAGGGGGTTTGACAAAATTCCGAATATAACTTGTAAATCCAACACAGTCTAAAACCTACTCCAATATTTTCAGAAGAAAGTAACCAAAACACTATTGGAATTCAGCTATTTTATTATTTTTAAATCTGAATTATAATACACAGATTTAATGTTTCATGTTTCAAATTCAAGAAAAATTTTGAATGAAGGGCTTTAGCTAATTAAAAAAAAAGAAAAAAAATAATGTAGATATGTAATGAAATGTTGACACAAAATGAAAAATTGAAGAAACTTCATTTCAAGATCTAGTTTACTATCTTAATGATATTTTCATCTGTTTCACTTGAGTGAGTATTTTAATACAATCCAATTGAAATGGTATCAAATGATGATCTGATTTTCATGCTAGAATTATGGTAATCTCGATATCTCCATGTCGTTAATAACGAAGTTTTGAAGTTCCGATTCAAGTCATATGGTGAATTATATGGAGAAATAAATGTATGTTTTTTATAACTAAGTATACTTACCCCCTACTGTCAAATATTAGGAAATGCAATCCCGTTAAAAATATATATTAAAGATAGTATTTGTAGATATATCAAAGATAGTATTTATTAGATTCAACTATCATAACCATTGTATTAATCTGTTGGACTTACTTCTTTCAGACAATAGATTGTAACTACAAATTCACTTACGTGCATAATAATAAATTTTCAAATGAGACTGTATTCACAAATAATGTTAAAGATGTTAAATTAGTCTATTGATATCAGATCTACAGCGTACATATATCTAGCAGTTATGAAAAAAAGATAAGATAAGGGGTTTTTAAAATCTGTTTATTGTTACCCAACAAAATGAGATTTGATTATACTATCAACGTCAGGATCATTTCAATACTCTTCTGATAAGAGATATGGTTAAACTCTTTGACGGTGTTCATATAACCAATCATTCTTACTTTTTATATAAAGGATCAAAATGACTTCAATTAAATACAAAATGTATCTTACACCATACACTATTCAGATTCAACTATTATTGTAAATGGAAACCATAAAATCAAAAACCGAAACTTATTTACATGACGTCTTGTCAAATAGGTCTGCACCAAGACTCATCGATCCAAATCGAAATGATGGAGATGAAGCATTATTAAATCAAATTGGATATAAACAAGAATTAAGAAGACATTATTCTACTTTTGAAACATTTGGAATTGCTTTCTCAATTATGTCATTATTACCATCGATTGCATCTATTTTACCAATTTTACTTGAAAGTGGATTACTTGGATGTTGGTTAAGTTGGTTAATATCTTCAATATTTATATTACTGGTTGGATTTGGACTTTCATTTCTTGGCTCCTCAATTCCAACTTCTGGTGGCTTGTATTATTACACAAATTATTATAGTCCAGATTCAATAAGAGTTCCATTATCATTTTTTATAGGTTGTGCCAATTCATTAGGTTTAATAGCTGGGGCTTGTGGGATCAATTATGGTTTTGCAGTTCAAGTTTTATCAGCAGTATCAATACAACAGGATGGAAAATTTGAAGTAACAGATGCTAAATGTTATGGAGTTTTCGCTGCTAGTGTGATTTCCACTGTTATTGTTGCTTCATTAGCTACTAAACAATCAGCTAAATTACAAGCAGTATCTGTTTACTTGAATGTATTTTTAGTTATGTTATTTGTAATTGCTGTTCCCATTGGTTACTCAAGAAATCATAATTTTAATTCTAGAGAATTGATATTTTCAGATTTAACTAATTACAGAGATTGGCCTATTGGATGGAGTGTTTGTTTAAGTTTGTTAGGAGCTGTGTGGGTTATTGGAGCATTTGATTCAGTCATTCATTGTTCGGAAGAGTGTAAAAGCCCACAGAGGCTGACACCTATTGGAATTCTTGGCCTGATTGGTTTGTGTGGAGTGCTTGGTCTCATAATAGTTACAATTATTGTCTTGTGTGTTAAAGATGGTGATGTTGGAAGACTTTTGGAATCCAGTTCTGGTTCATGTATGGCTCAGATAATATATGATGCGTTGGGGAAGAAATGGTGTGTGGCATTTATGTCGTTGATAGCTCTTGGCCAATATTTTATGAGCGCATCCATAACCATTGTGGAAGCAAGGATGATATGGTCATTCAATAGGGATTGTCAAGGCTTCATAGCTGAATATCTCAAGTTTGTTGATCCGAAACTAAGGGTACCTGTTAGATCTACCATATTCGCTGGTGTCATTACTTTATTAATAGGATTACTTGTTTTGATTGGTCCAGCTGGTTCAAATGCTTTATTTAGTTTAGGAATATGCTCAAATAGTCTTGCATTTTTAGTTCCTATTTTATTAGTTCTTTTGCCTTATGGTAGAAAGAAGTTTATCCCTGGTCCATTCTGGTTTTATAATCCTTTATCTTATGGTATAATGGCTACAGCAGTAGCATGGTTATTATTTGTCATCATGATGTGTTTATTTCCCGATAATAAGAAAGTTGATAAGGAAACAATGAATTATACTGTTGTTATTAATGTTGGAACTTGGATTTTGTCATTACTTTATTATTTCATTTATGGTTATAAGATTTATAAAGGGCCAAAATCTAATTTGGATGATATTGAATTCCTTGATGGTACAAGTGTAGATCTAGTGGTTGAATTGTTCGAACAAAAAGAATTAAGTAAATAGATTAATAGAAATTATTTCAGTAGTAGTCCAAGTTCAAACTAAAATGTTCTATCTCTATGAAGTGACACAAAGTCGTCTCTTTATCTTGCGTACAAAATCATTAGTCTATCAAATCTAAGTTACAATTCCAAAATTCTGAACCTAATTAAATCCCACTACAACTCACTTTAGTGGGTAATTGTACATAGCATTTCATAGCATTAGTTATCCAGTCATAAATAATTTAACATACGAGTAGCACTGGATATGGAGAATGTTTTCACAGTTAACGATGTTGTGTTAAATAGAAGAGGTTCACATATACTAGGGAGATTAATATTATCATCACATCATTTGGTCTTCATCTTCACTCCCAACACTTCCAAACCTCAACCACCAAAAGAAATATGGATATGTTATCCCATAATTGAACGGATATTAAAAGCTCGTGGATCAACTTGGCTAACTAACAATTCATCAATAGTCAACAATAATTCAAATAGTTTAGAGTATAAAATTACTTCTGCTATATCATCTTCATCAGTCGGTCCAAGTCATAGTCCTAATCCACCATTAAGTAAACCACCCCAGATTGAGGGATTTGATAACTATAGAGCATCTCATATTAGACTACAATGTAAAGATTTCACGTATTTTTCATTTGATTTTAGAAATGATTTAATTTGTACTGAAGTTTTTAACAAGTTAAGTGCATTAATAAATAAAAGTAAAACAGATAATGGAATTAAATCGTTATATGCATATTCATACATTCCAAACAATATGGAAAAAATTTTGAGTATAAAAGGTTGGGATATATATAACCCAGTCGAAGAATACACCAGATTAGGATTATTGTCAAGTAATCAAAAATATTGGAGAAAAACAACAATAAATGAAGATTATAAATTTTGCCCATCTTATCCACTGATTATGATTGTGCCTGCTTCAATCACGAACAATGTTTTGAAACATGCAGGAAAATTTCGATCTAAACAAAGAATACCGGCAGTAGTATACAAGCATAAATCAAGTGTAAATGGAAATGTTATTGCAAGGTGTGCTCAACCTTTAGTTGGATTGAACTTACAAAATAGATCTATACAAGATGAGAAATTAATTGTTGAAATTTTTCATAGTCAAGAATTAGAAAGAAATACAAAGCTAAGAGAAGGCGAGGAAAGTCAAGATGGAGACACAGAATATCAAGCACAACAACCACAAAGGAATCTTTTGGTGGATTTGAGACCAATAACAAATGCAATGGCTCAACATGCATTAGGAGCAGGGACTGAGAATGTAGATAATTATAGAAATAAAAGACCAAATAAAGATGAATCAAATGATGATCTGTTCTCGAAAACATCACGTCAAGTTGATAAGATATTTTGTAATATAGATAATATTCATGTCGTTAGAGATTCATTAACCAAACTTACGACCATTTTAAATGATTTAGATAAATATGACTCAACCTTATCATCATCATATACATCACCTGCATCTTTACAACAAGCATTAACCAAGACCCAATGGTTAAATAGACTTTCTATAATTTTACAATCGGTAGATCGAATCACCAAATCAATTCACTTAAATAATACCAACGTAATCATACATTGTTCTGATGGTTGGGATAGAACGTCACAGGTTTCTGCATTAGCTCAATTATGTTTAGATCCATTTTATAGAACGACAAAGGGTTTCATGATATTGATAGAAAAAGAATGGGCTAGTTTTGGTTTCAAATTTAAAACTAGAGCTGATCATGGAGGTTGTATTGGTTCATTAATTAGAAAAGATACTACCAAACACCATCGGCCACCTCCACAACAACAAATTGAAGAAGAAACAATTGATTCAGCAAGTGAAAGTTTCCAATTAGAAAATAAATTAAATAATGAACATATTAGTATAGGAAATGGAGCAGCAGCAAGTGTCACTTCATTTTTACAAAAAGCAGCAAAAGCAGCAAGAGATATAAAAAACAGTGCTCAAAATGGATTATCGAATTACCCTGAAACAACAGACGATGCAGGTGACTTCAACGACAAACCATATCAAGTTTCCAATTCAAGTAGCATATATGGTGGGAGCAACGAAAGATCTCCAATTTTCCATCAATTTTTAGATTGTGTTTATCAAATATATCGACAAAAACCAAATAAATTTGAATTTAATACTAGATTTTTAAAAAGATTATTTTATCATTATTATTCATGTCAATATGGTTCATTTTTATGTGATTCAGAAAGAGAATCTTTAGAATTTTATAAAATTTATGATTCAACAATATCTGTATGGGATTATTTTAATTCAAGACCAAATGAATTTAAAAATCCAAATTATAATCCAAATTTAGAAGAAGATGGAGAAGTTGTTTTTTTCAATTGTTCTGATATGAGATGGTGGTTTGAATTATATGGTAGATCAGATGAAGAAATGAATGGATTATCAAATTCTTTAGATAAAAAATTTGCACAAATGACTTTTAAAAATGGGAAATCATAGATGAAGCTTTAAGAGGATGTCTCGATATTTGGAAAGTTACGATAGATGAACTAAATGCATATAATTATACATTCAATTCTACAGATTGAAATAGAAAACTAGATTGATCCGCTATTGATCTCTCTGAGTCTAACTAGATTATGGATTTAAAGAATAAATTAATTCCAATTAGCTTAATACCTTGCCATTGAAACGACTCATATGAACAGTATTCAATGTCAGAGATAAGTCAATCGAATCAAAGATCAAACAAATATCATAAAAACTAACAACTCTCAGGTTGTTAAATATATTATTTACTATCAACTATATTGCATTAATTTTATAATTTTACTTATTCATATGCATTTAATTTCGAAGGATCAAAACCTTCAGTTTTCATATGATTTTTATTATAAAATGGACTTGGATTATTCCAACCTTGTTGATCATTTGAAGTTTTATTATCTTTAACCCAACAAGCAAAAGGATAATTTGGTTGAGTTTTTAAAGGAGTTTCTTCCGTGATAATACCTTTTTCAATTTGTCTTTTTATTAATGAATCTAAATATGGAGATAATTTATCTCTTATTAATTCGAAATTTTTATATTTTAAAATATCTTCTGGACCTTCATAAAGTATCTTTTTTAATAATGATGGAATCATTGGTTCATCTTTCATTTCTTCAATTGAATAAAAAACAGGATGATTAGTAAATATAACAGCTTGAGATTTTGGTAATTTTCTTAATGTTTGTCTTTCAACTCTGACATTAAATTGTTTTGGACTTGTTTCATCAAGATTTTTAAATAATTCAGGAAATGTTTCAGGAGTATGATAAATATTATTAAATTTTAATTTTGTATCCCAAGTAATATACCAACTTGCTCTTTCAACTGGATCTTGTGGTCTTAATTTACTAAACCATCTTTCCATTGATCTTTTTAAAGATTGTTTATAATATGGAACACCAACATGAATTGCATCTAAATTTTTACCCATTTTTTCACTAACACTAAAACTTCCACCTGGGAAAGGAACAGCTCCACCTACTAAATAATATAAATTATCTTTTGGATTTTGTAAAACAACATAAAAATCTTCTTTTGCAAATTTTGAAACATAAACTAATGGTTGTTCTTTTAATGGTAATGTCATATCAATAATTTCATTTGTAATTTCATTCTTAACTATTTTACCTTCATTTTCCCAAGAACCATTATTCATTAAAGTAAATAACAATGGATATCTTACTAACATATGATCAACAACAGTTTCCATTAATTCAGTACATGCTTCTCTACCTTCAGGTAACATATCAAAATTTTGTTTACCATATTTTAATCTAATTCTTTTCTTTTCATCAATATAATGTTGATAATATTTATCCATATCTAACCAATGATTTATATCTAATTTGAAAATTGACATAGTTTGATGATATGGCCATCTAAATGGTCTCCAAGGTCTATCATCATAATTTTTAACATCTTCTGGTTTAATATATAAAGGTGTTGGTTTTTGAATTGTTTCATTTGATGCATAGCTTGATTTTGGTATTTTTGGCTTTTCTAATGATGATGTTGATGGAGATCTTTCTTTATCACTTAATGGTTTTTTATTTTTTATTATTAAAGCAAGTATTTGATCTTTTGAAAGATAAATGATTAGAAGTATACATAATGAAAATATACCTTTTTCTAATATTGTAGCCATTGTGTAAAGTGTGTTGATACTGATGACAAAGAATAAATTCAATTAAATTAAAAGGATATAAATGAATATTTAAATATTCAATAGCTGCTATTACAAAGAACAAGGAACTAGGAATCAATGTTCATATTGAGTAAAAACCTGTCAGTTTGTTTGTTTGACCTATTTCTTATGGAGTTAGATAAGATAAATGTTGTGTTACACAAAACTCATTTTTTTTTGCAGCAATTTGAAATCTGGATTTTGAAACCCAAAACGGAAAAAATTATCACAATATCTGAAACACGTTTGAAATTTTGATCTCTCCTGTTGCAACTCTATTAGTGTTTCTTGGACTTTTGTATCACAACATTATGAAACACGTAACACACACTTAAATGAATTTTATTGAACGTACACTTGTATTACTTGTGAGTTTTGAATAATACTTTAGTAAATTTTGTTCTAAAATGAATCTCAAATAATATAGCACTCTGAAATTATTCTTGCAAATTATAAGCACAATGACAATTTGAACAGTCTTGACATCAATGTTCCAGTTTCGGGAATTCTGTAATCTCAACAACTCGATCTGGCGTGCATTGACGACTATAGAATAATTGCAGGATGTACAATTTTATTTACGTTAGATTTAGTTTTCAGGTACGAATTTTGAAAACCGATCTACGAGACGAATGCTATGAAAAGCTGAAGCACCACCCGCATTAAAAAGATGGCGAGAGCTAGAATGCTTGACTATTTTACGTAATTGTATATTTTGTAATAACTAATTAACTAATTAAAGTACAAATTTGTCGTTGAGATTGTAGTATTCAACAGCCCATATAACTTGATTCGATGATATTAAATGGACACATGTGGTTGTTCTTTATGTGTATGTCGTGATTAAAATGATATTATGTGATTAAATGAGGAAAAATAATAATTATAATTGAAATGAAACAAAAAAGATTATAATCTTCTACCTCTTCTACCACCTTTTCTTCTAGTAGAATCAGATGGAACTGGAGTAACATCTTCAATTCTACCAATTCTTAAACCTGATCTAGCTAAAGCTCTTAAAGCTGATTGACCACCTGGACCTGGAGTTTTAGTTTTAGTACCACCAGTAGCTCTTAATTTAATATGAACAGCAGTTATACCAACTTCTTTACATTTAGCAGCAACATCTTGAGCAGCCAACATAGCAGCATATGGAGATGATTCATCTCTATCAGCTTTAACTTTCATACCACCAGTAACTCTGGCAATGGTTTCTTTTCCTGATAAATCAGTAACGTGGACGAATGTATCATTGAATGATGCAAAGATTCTTGCGACACCAAAAACTTGTGAACGATCTAGTAAGGATGTTAGTATTTAAAATCCAAAATTTGAATGACGGAGAATTATATGATGAAAAATTATATGATGAAGGACTGAGTTGGTAAATAGGTAACTCCGAGAAAAAAGTGTACTCCTGACGAAACCTTTTAAATTGTAAGTTGAACGTGATTGTCACTATGGTAATGGAATCTGAACTTTAAAACGTCCTAAAGAGTGATCATCATTCCGGGTACATTGAAGACGTTTTTTGCAAACCCATTTATTTAAATGTAGTTGTCTCTTTCTCGATGATATGATTGTGACTTTCGATACTTTAATACATTTGATTTTGATTTAAGTTTACTTCATCTTCTACTCAATAGTGCTCTATATGGTCCATATTACTCTCCTAATTATTTCCAAATTTCTCCATATCTCATTTCTCCAGTCTTGTAAATTATAGATTGAACATACCAGCTGACATATTTACTTTATTCGATGTGTATGATATTGATGATTTGATATCTCTTTAACGTTATGAATTTTCAGTTATTTTTTTTTGTTAGTAAATTTTCATAGTGATGCATTTGGTAGTAGGTGTATTTTAGTTAGTACATAGTTTAGTACTTCCCAGAGCGAGACTTTCTATGTAGAAAAGCTATCACGTGCATAACTTTAAGAATAGGACCCAACCCTAACCTAGAGTTCAAGTTTGTTTTAGCCATATCAAGGTACGTGAAGAGTTGATGTAAGAAGGTCTCTACATTATATGTTAATTGATTATAATGCTAAAATTAAATGTTGTTGATTTGATCTATAATACAAAACTATATTTAGTCGTAGGTTGTAAATACTAAATTGGTATGATGATGAATTGTTGTTCTTGTTCTTGATGAATTATTTAATTTAATAAACAAAACCTAAGATTTTACCAGCAACGTGTTTTCTTTTAGCTTCTTCATGATCCATAATACCAGCAGAAGTGGTTAAAATAACATAACCGAATTGTCTAGCTGGTAATAAATTATCAGTCCATCTTTCAATATCATTAATTTTAACATTAAATCTTGGTGAAATAACACCACATTTATTTAATCTACCATTTAATTGTACAACTATTTTACCTGATCTATGATCATCAATATATTCAAATTCTCCAATATATCCATGTTTTTGCATAACTGTTAAAAATCTTATAATAACTTTTGATGATGGTCTAATTAAAACTTGTCTTTTACCGGTTTTTTCGGCATTGTTGATTGCGTTTAAAGCATCTGCTAAAACTGAAGTTCTGGTCATCTTTTAATATTTAAATACTCTAACTTGATGGTATAAATTGATGAACAGGTACTTTGGTCTGTAAAAATGAAAATCTAATAATAAAAATTCTTTTGTTTCAATTGTAAATTTTCAGTCTTTGAAATTTTTCACTAGTACTACCAACTGTAAAAATGTTAACAAAATACTGTATATAAGTACAATTTACACAGCTACCAACTCAACCATAGAAAATTTCATTTTCTCTTTTCTCAATTTTTCAATTTTTAAGTTAACTTAATAAAATTTTTTACAACCTTTTAATAAAACCATCAATAGTATCAATCATTTGAAGATGCCTGTATGTACATATGAACCATTAATGAAAGTACCATTACATTGAATGAGAGCCATGAAATGGATTAAAACTCAAATAGAGGAATAGGAATAGTTATTTATGGTGATAATTTAGCACAATCAGATGGCAAAGCTTAAGCCATTTGGGGAGCAAAGTTTGAAGAATCACTATAGAAGCAGAAAATCAACAACGGTCTAATTCAATGAGTCAACTAAGGATCATTCATACTAACAAAAATTCATATAGTCTCAAAAATCATTTAGAACCAAACAAAAATTAGCTAAGGCTCAAAAACAAAATAGACCATTACCACAATGGATTAGATTAAGAACTGATAATAAAATTAGATATAATGCTAAAAGAAGACATTGGAGAAGAACTAAGTTAGGTATCTAAGCTATTTTTGGTTACTTTTCATATTTTTTTTACATCCACAACTTCTTCCATTCATCAAATCAAGTCATTTCATTTAAAAATTACCAATATTCCGTCATTCAAGCATTTATCATTAATTATAAAATAAATATAAAAAAAGGGAAAAAGTAATTGTATAAGGAAAGTTACATTTTAGTTATTTCATTGATTTTCGTATTTTGTTAGAGCAATAGTTTTGGATTGTCTTTAGAAATAGTTTGACAAGATGGATATTATAATTTATTAATATAACTTTTTAATACATTACTTTTTTTATTAAAGCATATTAGATAATATTCAAAATTTGTGTAAATTCATGAACACGTACCGTATATTCATTATTCACTCTATTACCTTGTTAGTCACAGTAGTTTTGACTTCCAGTTCTTTGAACAATTGTGGAGAGACAATAATACTTTGCGCATTTGTCAAGAGCGTTAACTCGAAGAATATCCAATAGAAGCCACATTACTCGATCGAAATTAAGAAATTAGCATGAGAAGGAAAGAAAGACTTTTTTAATCCTTTATCAGAGAAGATGAAAAACCAAAGATTGATATTATCCACGGGCTCGTGAATCAACTGTCTTTACTATTAATTAAGCGTGAATTACCTATACTTACTATTAATTAAGCGTAAGTAAATTTTCTTCACCAAATTGTTCCTTCTCTAAATTCAAATACGGATTATCTCAACATTTACTCATACTTCTTCTTCAAAAACAGTTTCAATAGGTTTTTCCATTAAAGCAGCATGAGCACCAACTCCAACAATACTTGAACCAATTAACCACATTAATGTAGAAACAGGACTTGCTAAAAATCCCAATGGAATAGCAATAATTAATAAACCAGTATATAATTGACTTGTATTTAATCTACCAAATGGTGTAACTAAATCTTCACCACCTAATTTATTTATACCTAATATACCCAAGATAACAAATCCTAAAACAAATAATAATAATAAATTTGTAACTAATGCATATATAGATAAACATAACACAATAGCTAAATAATTAGCTTGAAAATAACCTAAATTATAACTTATTCTTTGTTGTATTTCACCAAAATTTATTGGTTTACTTATTCTTCTAAAATCAAAAAATTCTTGTGGTGGTTTTAATTTTGATAATGTTTGTTGAATTGATGAAAAATCTGATTTTAATCTATCTATATTTAAACGTTCCGATAAATTATTAAATTGCTGGATTGATATGGTTAGTATCTCTTTAGTAGATCATGAAGATTATTAGGTGCAACATACTGATAAATTGATAAGGTTTGCCATGTTGAATTGATTTATTTGTGAACTTGAGGATACTATATGTGTTTTTATGTGTGTTTTTCAAAACTTTATGACAGACTAAATTATTCTCTATATCAAACCTGTATCAAATCACTCTTTACTTGTGCCTGTTAATTCTATTTTTACTTTTATTGTTGATAAAAAATAAATTTGAAATTTGAATTATTTTTTTTTTTTACGTGTTGTAATTTAACTATAGTAATTGGTAGCACGCACAACACTTTCAAGGCAATTACGAGTGAATGTTCTTGCGCCTTATTCTATTACAATTTAACAATATACAAATGAATGATTTACAATAATAGAAGTGGAATTAGATTGAATGATTGAAAATCAAGGCATAGCGTCATCAGAGTAAAGTCAGTCTAAAAAAAAACCCAAGAATAATTCAGCAATTTGTTGTATGCTCTTTTTTTATTACTATATGTTTTTCTATATTGTGGTATATTTTCCAAACTCTCACTGTATAGAATATTGAGAATAATCAACAGTAATTAAATCATTTAATGGATTACCAGCAGTATTAGAATTAGAAGTATTCCCATTTTCACCATTACCACTTTGATCACCAAAACTTTCTAATTCTCTTAATTTATCATTTATGAAATCAATTAATTTTTCAAAATTACTATTATATGTAGCATGTTCTTTTAAATTTTCAATTAATTTATATTCAATTATAATTTGATAAAATTCATCATTTAAATTATTAAGTACTAAAAACCAAATATTAATTAAATTTTCATAAATTTTTTGTTTTTTATATTGAAATTCTAAATTTTTAAAATTTGGTAATTTATGAATAAGTTTAGTTGATTCATTTAAAAATTCTAATACCGCCAAAGAATTTTCTTCATGCTTTATAGGTGGTAATATTGATAATATATAATCTTCTAAACAATTTAAAAATTCAATTAAATATGGTTTTATTCTAAGATATGAATAATCATTTTCTATATTACATTTATACGGTAAATTGTTGATTATGTTGTCAAATTTTTTGGAAAGTATTTTAATTAATTTTTTCATTGTTGGTAATGATGATATTTTTGAGATTGTATTATTTAATTCTGGATGTAAATCTATTAGTTTATGTATTAAATTTGTTAAACTTTGTTGATCTAATGTTTCAATTATTCTATTTGTTGGTAATGGTTGACCCATTATTCTTGAAGTTCTTGATTTTTTTATATGAGTGATATTATTGGTTGAAGGAGATATGGTAGTTGAAGTAGCAGGATGAAATGAAGATGAAGATGAATTATGAACTTCTGATTGAAATTGTTTGAAATCATAAGTCGGAAATTTCAGTTTCTCATCATCATTCTCGTCATCATCTAGTCTTCGTCTTTTCTTTTGCTGTTGTTGTTGTTGCTGCTGCTGCTGCTGCTGCTGCTGCTGTTGTTGTTGTTGATAATTCCCTAGATTTGATAATCTTGGTATTTGATTTAAATTAGTATAATGCAATGAAGAATATGGTGATGATGGAGTATTTGATTTATTATGTAAATTGTTATTATTATGACCCCATTGAAACCCAGTAGACATCATCTTGAATTGAAATTTGTGTCTATTATTGGTAAGCTAGTATGTTGCCTTTGAATTTGAAATTAGTGTTGAGGTTGATGAAAAAATTTTGACAAATTTGAATATGTGTAAGTGAGTGATTGAATGTCTAATCTAATACGTTTCTACTTTATTTAAAGCAAAGAATGATTGATTGATTGATGCTAATAATGCTATTGAATGTATAATGAAGTGTTTGATGATTAATGTAATCTATCTGTAGTTTAATGTTATTGTTAAGTAAATTGAATAACTTTTTTTCTCTTTGTAGATATTTTCTTACAATTAATTTCTTTTCAAAGTTGGTAGCATCTCACACCATGAATTAACCATACAGTGATAATATCTTCGTCTAATCACGATATCTTCGTCAAATGAAGTGATACAGAGAAATTATGGTGAATGAAATGGAACAGAACTTACATCATAATCCCAATTTAAAGAGTGGATGCGTTTTATATGAGAAAAAAAAAGCTTTGTACATTGTAATTGACTTTTACCCAAATCAAAATAAATAACTCTTAGTTTTAAATTTATAAAATATGTCCTCAACCCATTAATAATAATCATTACCTTCAAATTCACTATCACTAATTTGATCATCATCATCATCAAAAGCAGATTCACTTTCTAAATCATAATCAGCTTCATTAAATTCTTGAAATCTATTTCTTTTAATTTCAACATCATCAATTTCATCAATACCACCACTTCCAGAAACTTCTTTTGAATTTGTAAAACTTCCTCCATTTGCAATTTTTGAAACTAAACTTCCATTTGTTGTACCATTATGATTCTGGCTACTATTTAGACTGTTTAATTCATTTTCATTTATCTTTGCATTTTCTTCATTTTCTTCCTCTTCTTCTTCTTCTAATTCTTTTTCTTCTAATTCAATTTTCATTTCTTGTATAATATCAAAACATTCACTTAATAAAGCACATAAAGCACCTTGTCCTTCAGGTACTGTTCTATCAACAATAAATTTCCCATCTTTCTTTAAATTATCAATTGAAGCTAATTTAAATTGAAAAGGATATAACTCTCTTAAATTATTTACTCCATCAACTCTTTTTAATTCTAATAAACATCTTTTAACTGTTTGTAATTGATTATGTATTGGTGTTAAACTTTCACTTACTGGTTCACTACTTTCTAATAATTTATATATTATTGAATAACATCTTCTTAATAAATATAATATTAAAGTTTGATATTTTTTAAAAGTACCCTTTGGAGTTTGTTCAACTATTTTAATTCTTTGTTCATCAATTGATTTTAAAGTTTTTTGATAAGTATATAAATCTGTTTCTCTTAATGTCCATCTTCTTGTAACTAATAAATTATCTAAAGTTAATTTTAAATTTTGTAATGTCTTATATATATAATCATATTGTATTTTTAAATCAGATGAAACCTCTATATTAGGTTTTTCATCATTTATATTTAAATTTTTTAAATTTATTTCTTCATCATGAATCATTAAATCAGCAATTAAATTATTACAATCATCAATTAATCCATTTAATATAGCTTGTATTGAATCTAATTTATTTTCATCATTTTGAATTTGTTGACTATGAAATTTCCCATCTATTTCATCTCTTAATTTTTCAATATTTTTCAAATTTAATTTAAATTGATTTATTTTATCATTTAATTTTTCATTTGATATTGTTTTTGAATCTTCTTGAGTTACAAAATTTAATAAATTTGCTCTTATTTTAATTAATTCATGATATATTGGTTCTAAATCTGATGGTATATTTTTAAAATTATCAACTAATTGAGCATAAAGATTTTCACATTTATTTAATTTATTTCTTAATAAAGTTTCTTCAATTTGATGATTTCTTGACATTTTATAATCTTCTTCATCTTCATCATCATTATCATTTTCAAATTGATTATTTGAATTTATTAAAATATTTTTTATTTCATTTAATCTTACACCAACAGGTTTTAAATCATCCATTGTATAAACTTTACATTCTTTTAAATGAGTTAATAATTTCATTACTGCACTTAAACTCAGATAAGTAGCAGGAGCAAATTTAATTAATCCACATGTAACAAAACATAAACTTAATAATTGAAAAATATCATCTATTATTAAATCGTTACCATTTGGTAAATTTAAAGTTATACCTTTTAATTCTTCATCTTTTCTTGTTAATTTTAGGTCATTTATAACATTTAAAAATAAATCATAAATTGAATATACTTGTTTTGAATTAATATATTTATTTCTATTATTTTTTAAATCTAATAGTGATTTATATATGGAAAACAATTGTTCATATATTGGTTTTTCATATGATGGTACATGTTGTTGCTGTTGCTGTTTGTTTGATGATACGACGGAAGATGTAGTAGACGTTGGTTGTGTCGATAAATTTGATAAATTATTAGGTACTTGTAATTGTGAACTATTTATGTTTGACGTTGAATTTAACTGTAACGGGGGACTATTTATTAAACCTGATGGTGTGCCTGGTCTTGAATGAGGAGTTACTACTCCTGAATTTGTCATTAGGTCTTGGTTGTTTGCTTAAATTATGCAACTTTGGGTAAAATGTGTAATGATATTGTAAGTAGTGATTTTTAAACAAATCCTAATCTAGCTAGTAACGTATTTGGAAGTAGTGCTAGGGATATTGTTAGTGACAGTAGGTGGTATTAAATGCTCCTAAATGGTTATAACACTCTTGATCTAATGGTTAATAGTGCTTAAGTACTTAATTAACTCTACTCAATCGGTAATTTATCCCCAAACTTATAATTTTAATTAAGAACCTAATTACACGACTTTTGTACAGTAGAATGTCTGGACGACATTTAATGATTTGAAATTGTGCTACCAAAAGAGTGTCAAGTATTAATGTTCAAAAGATCCTATTGGCATGTATTTTGCACCAAATCATATTAAAAATTCGGACGGATAAGGATAACTACTATTTCATAGTAAAATCAGTCAAGGTGTTGATTCATTAAATTACAAGCATTTATTAAGATACATTTAAACTTTCTCAAATCCAATCCTGAATACACAATAAATATATTTTTACTAATCCCTCAAAATATTTAGCAAATTTTCATAAAAATTGACCCTTGACAAGTCTTATGTATAAACTAGAGAAAAAATTATATAGTTTGTTTTGGTCCTTCAAGATATTGTGCCGGATTGTTTGAAACAAAAAGAGGGTCATTCGATGACTTAGGCGATAGCTTTCTTTTTTAACCTTTCACTCTGGAACCATAAAACTGTATCAAACTGTTTCAAAATTTGACACAAAACGAATTGTTCCGATCATATTTTTTGACTTTGACGGTCAAACATAGAGTTAGTTGGACTAATGCTATTGTCTGTAGTATGCAATCTACCTTCAATCAAAATTCTTGATTAAAATAGTAATGGCCCGTAAGTGCCAATTTACTAAAATTATGTTCAAAAACTTGCACATGTATTACAACTCTATAAAGGGTCGTCAGTGCTTCAAAAAGGTCCCATCACAAATTGATTTCTTTCAATTTGCGTTGAAGAACGTTACTTGATTCTCTTCTTTGCATTCAAAGTGAAAATCAATCAAATCAGATTCATGAGAACGAATAACTTAGTGTGATTGCAGTATAAGTAGATCATTTGCAAGCTAGTAGATGTGTATTAAAAAAGTCGTATCGTATTGAGTGTCGGACCTAATTGAAAGATCAACTCTCGGATAAAACAGGGGCACAAAGGGGGTCTCGAAAATCATAGTAATTGGTGTACGGAGTTTAGAGATTTACAAAAGATCATGTCATATTTCATTATTTAATTTATCATTACATCATTATCACCTTCTCAGCAGTGTTCAATACACATTATAAAGTATACACTTTACCTAAAGAATCACCAATTACAAGTTTTAACATCCCACGAATTAATTTTTCATCATTATCAATTTCTGAACATTTAAATAATTGAATTGATGTAATATCACCTTGAATCTTGTTTTGTAGATCTATATTTTGAATTAATTTTAAAGACCAATTATCTTTTGTTGTATCATTATCGTAAGTAATTTCAAATATTTCTATCTTGGTGGTTGTAGCAATTGCTAAAATTTCATTTGACCAATATACATGATTATAATGATTTGAATTTTTATCTGATTTTAAATTTGGTAAATCTGTTAATCCAAATGATATTGCATTAATTTTATTCTGATTTAATTGTTTTGTCTTAAGTATTAAATTACCATTAATATTAAAAATTTTTAATAAATTATCATTTTCTCCTTCATACAAGACAGTAAAATTGCCAGTAGTATTTGAAATTGAAATTAAACTTTTTTGAATTTTAAATGTTAAATCATTAGGTGGTTCAATTTTTCTTATAAATTTAAATCTAATTAAATCCCAAACTATTAACTTCCCAGCTTCATCAATACTAATTGCAATTTTAAAATTTTTAGAACATACAATACTTGTAATTCGATTAAAATGTCCTCTTAATGTAGCAACAAATTCTAATGATATATTTGGTTTTAAATTACATTTCCAAACATTAATTAATCCATCTTCTCCACAAGTTATAAAAAATTTAGAACCAATTTGTAAAATAAATGATATTTCACAACAATGTAAATTTTCAAATATTTTATTATTTACAAGTATAGAACCACCTGAAAATTTTGATTTTTTAGATTTATAAATTAAAAGATTATCTTCACATGATACACATTGTTGTCTTCCTACCCAACGATTAGATTTAATTGTACTTAATTCTAATTTTACAATAGGTGATTTTAATTTTGATTCAAATTCTAAATTTGGTTTTGAGTTTATATCAATTAAATTCAAATAATAATTTGGAATATTCAATACTTCTTTCATTATATGAGGTTTTTGAAAAATTTTTATTGGAGTTTGACCAAAATTATTTATCATTCCAATTATTGCCTTTTTTTCAACTTCATCATGTATATGATCTAAATTTATTGCTCCATTATATGAATAATGATGGAAAACATTTAATGCATCAATTGCTTCAATACCATTTTGTTTATATCCAAATATTAAATCTATCCAAGAATGTAAATTTGCTGAAACATAAGGACTTTCTAAAGCTTCTCTATTTTTAGCAATAAAAATTTTTGGATCTCCCTTTGCCCAAGGTGGTAATTCAACATTATCAACTGATTTACCATTTTGTAATTTACCAAATTCAAATTTATTTGAATTTAATAAAAAATCAGGTAAATAAAAAAATTCAGGTATTAGTTCTCTTACATCAGTTGTATGATCTTTTGAAGCAGATGACCAAGCTTTTTCAATAGAATTAAATAATCTATCAGCATGATCAAATTTTCCACCTTGTAATAATAAATATGATTGAACATACGGTTTTAGTCTTATTAAAAATGAAGTAACAATCATTGCTGATGAATAATGAGTTCCATAATGGAAAGCAGGAGAATCTATATCATTTAAACTATTTAATGCTTCGAATCTTTCTTTAAATTGACTGGCTCTCCCTTCAGTTTGTGCACCCATTGGCTTTGATAAATCTCTAAAAGTTTTTGGATTTGATAAATCTAAAGTTTCACTAGTATAATCTGCAATAACCCAAGGAAATACTGGATATTGAGTTAAATCATTAAAAGTTCTACCAGCTAATGTATTAATAATCATTAAATAGTAAAAATTAGAAATTTCACCTCTTTTCCATTTTTGAGTTGCTGATAAAGCATATGAATTATTTATTGAAACATTGGAAAATGCAAAGACTAATTTTGATGAAAAACTTTCATTTGAATCAGATACAGAATTAAATAGTAATGCATTGGCTAATTCATAATCAATTCCCTTTCCAGTTGCCAAATTTTGTAGTTTGTTATAAATGGCATTTCTTTCTTTTGTAGTCAAACAAGTGATTAGAATTCCAGCACCATCACTGAAAAACATTTCTAATGCATTATCTCTTAATAAAAATTGTCTTTTTGATATTGAACTTAATTTATCTAAACTCCAATTTGTTGATCTATGAGATTTAAAATTTGATTTATCAAGTGTTTTAGATTGGGAATTCACTAATTTCAATATTGGATCTTTTTGTTCATCAGGTGCATCATCTACATCTATGATATTACCATCTTCTCCATGAAAATAATTTTCAATCAAATATATGTGACTAACACCCAAGATCATAAGACTTTCCACAGGAACTAAAGCGTTGATTCGACTTACGTTCCACAGAGCTGTAATTTTGTCTCCAACATATAAGCTTCTACTCACTCTTCTATTTTTATCATCAAATTCTGTTGCAGTGTCTTCATCATTGTTATTTGGATCAGAATCAATTTCGTTATCTACATGATCTTTATCTTCTTTAGTTAAATTCATTGTATCAATGTCATGACCTACAAATGCAAAATCATATTCATTTGATTCATCATAATCATCGACTTTTTTCAAAGGTATGTCAAAATGATATCCAAATTTTTCAGAATGTGGTAATTGCTCCTCTTGAATTAGCCTTGTTCTCATTCGATCAAAATTCTCAATATAATCTAGTACATATCCATTTTTGGTCTTATTGTCATCCAAAATTCTTTTAGTTTCGAGTTTCAATGAATAAAATGTCTGAAGATAATGATTTGTATTTTCTTTTAAATCTTGAACGGCTCTATTATATTTGGTCAGTTCACCAATCATGATTGTCTTTTTAATTCGTTCACAATCTTTTTGAAAACTTTTGATGTAAATACTATTCATTTGACCAAGTTTACCACCATTATGAAGACTAACACTAATTATATTTGATACCCTCATGAATTCCTTTTTGGCAAAACATCGTTTCAAGATTTGTGATTCATGAAGAATACTTTTAACAAATGGTGGATACTTTCTTAATTTCATGAGTGTTTCATCATCATTTTTCAGGACTAAATTTTGAAAGAAATCCTCCATAAGTGTCTTATCACAATTTAGTTGTAAAATAATGTCACCAAATTCATATTGTCTTAGTAAGTAAGCGGTTCTTAAAAAATTGAATGGTATCTCTGGATTGACTTCCTGCTCTGTTGAAAGTACGACACCTAAAATTAATTTAATTGCAACAACAAGCTGTTCTTTAGTCAATACTGCTTTGTCAAAAATAGTTATTTGTCGGTATAATAAATCTTTCAAAAATTTAGTCAATTCTTTTGAATATGAATTGAGAACAATATCAGCGTCAGATGAAACTTTTAAAAGATTCAATAAAATACTCTCACTAAGAATGTTTTTCAATCTATTTGATTCAATTCCTACTCCATAGTCAATCACGGATATTGTACAAATAATAAAACAAGTCATGTTGTCAAAGTTAATAAAATATTTTTTATAGATCAACTCTTGTTCATAAATTATTAAAAACTGAGCAACATTATTGAAAAAATAATTTTCATTATGAACAAAATTTGAAATAGATATAAATTCATTAACATGTTTGAATATTTGTGGGAAAACTAAATCCAATAAAATGATTTTCGAAAACTCCGTCAAATTTTTAAGCAGAAGGTTAAAGTTTGGTGTAGATAGGTTTGAAATGTAAAAGTTGGCCACAAAATCAACTAACTTTTCATATGTTTTTTTCAAATTTTCACAAATTGTTTCGGTTTCATACCAAGTTGTACTTAATTTTAAAAATCCAAGTAATTCAACAAGTCCTTCTATAAATTCCTTCGGTCGTTTCAAGTTGGATAAAACTTTGTATGCCTTTAACCAATCTATGTAGCGGTTAATCAGATGTATAACGTCTAAGATTAATGAAATATTGTGAGCTGACTCTGATTGAATTGGTGTTGAAGGAGCACTTCCCATCAACTTTCCCGTTTCCAGACTCATGGTATACATGGCATTTAATTCAAGATAATTCAATAAGTAAAGAAATTCTGGCATTTCAATTTTATCTTGATTTTGTGGCTCAAGCGTTGTAATTTTGAAATTAGTTTCAGTGAAATTCGAGTACGATGCTAGAAAAATTGAGCACAAAACCTTTTCGTTATTCCACCAATTTTTTAGTGACAGTGTTAACACATCTAACCCTCTATTAACTATGAAAAATTGTTTCATGACATGACCACCCAATAATTTAAGTAATCTCACTAACAATCTAATCCCACAACATACAACAACGTCTGATTCAAAATTGAATAATAAAAGTACCCAATGCACAGTGATAGATCTGGAAAATTTTTTAAGTAGTTTTATAGAAACGTTGGGATCACACAAACAATCAGTCAAAGCTTGCAATGCTATAATACCACAAGTAGAAGAATTTTCAGTATTGTAAAGTGCGTGAATGATATATGACGAAACCATTATGATTGCATCAGCACTGGAGTCCAATATTAGTATCGTCTTCAAAAGCTGATATAACTGCTCTTTCTCTTCTTCTTCAAATTGAACATCTTTCAACTTCAGACTTTGCATGAAAAAAATCAACTTCTTCAATAAATTCGCCTTTTTCAATTTCATCAAATTGTGATTCCTGTAATTCGAGCTCGAAATCAAACTCTGTACATGATTTAATAAGAATCCAAATGAATAAGTTCCATGAAATAAGTCGAAATCAAGAACTAGTACTCGATAACAATCTAGATCGAAGATAGCTGAATTTGATTTGTCTTCAAAATCGAACCCACAAAATTTCAACAATACATTAAGCAAATTGACACCACGACATCCTGACGTTTCCGCAATTTGATCACCCATATAATCATATAAGGTGAAATCTAAATTGTTATTTATGTTTTTGTATTTCTTGAATAAAAGCATTAATATTTCAAAACCATTGATTGACTGAAATTCATTGTACAATCTCCAGTCATTTAAAACTGTTTTCAACAATAAGTCTAAAGTTCTATAAAAAGTTGAATCTCTTAATTTGGTATCTGTAATTTCCATTGACATTTCCAAATTTTGTAATAAAGTGGTCAAGAAATTGAATGTTTGGAAATATTGATATATGGAATGAGGGTTATGAAACTGCAATTTTGAGTCAGGTTTGGTCAGTTGAAAGTTTGTTTCAGTGAAAAAATTATTGGAGTCGTATAGCACTCCTTCCTCGCTGAATTTGTTTAGAGAATCAACAAGGTTGTCTTTATTCGTATAACTAATATTTTGGGTATTATTTGAGTCTTTGGCTAATGATGTAAGTTTCCCAATGGAAGATCTTCTTGAATGCTTAAAACTATTCGAAGCTGAATGATTTTTCTCTAGTAATTTGACGTTATAATTAAACAAAGCCCTTTTACTTAATTGATTAATCAAATTCCTTATTGTTTCTGGATCTTGATTTTTCATGATCCAATTATAGCCAACGCCCAAACCAAATAAAAACCGGATCCACTCTATGGTAAGTGATGTGTTTAACAAAGTAAAATTTCTCAATATAAGTTCAGCATTATTTTTTAAAATGTCATCACCAATGGATAGTTTATTCCAGTTTATACAATCGTTGTGAATCGCCGGACAAGGAATACTTTCACTGTATTCTCCGTTTAAATATAAGTTCAAATTAGTATTTTCACTAAAAGTCAACACCACTTGAGAAAGTTTCAGTGGATCGTGAATTATTTGATTAAATACAAATTGAGTTCTTGATTTGTTACTCAAGTTGTTCAATTCTACCATGAACTGACTACCGTGGATAAGTTTGAAATTTAAAGTCATGTTACTCTGTATACTGGAAGGATCGGAACTTGATAAAGTGAAAATTATGATAGGATCTTGAGATTGTCCATAATCTTCAAGTTTGAGCCACGAATAAAACGTAAATGATTTACTTATGGTTCCATCAAAAGGTAAATTGATTTGCTGTGTTGTTGACATCCACGGAAAGTAAGCTGGATATGTTTCGCAAATTTGATCTAAAAGATTTAAGATGATGAACTTTGATGAAGGTAGCGAGGTTGAGGTTAATACTGATGTAATTTCCCTAAATATTTTGCTATCACACCCCAATTCCATCAAAGATAGTATAATTTTATGCATTTGACCCACGTAACTGGGATTGTTCTCGAAGTAAACGTTTGTCACTTCAACCGTTTTCAAATGAGATATGTATGAACTGACAAATAAATATAAATTCTTGTGAAATTTCAACTTGACATTATAATTAAATGAAACCATGTAATAGATAATTTCCAAAATGATCGATTTAAACTCCAATGACATGTTCGTATCGTTTAGTTCTTGTAAAATTGATGTCAAACTGTCAGCATGAACTGGACCCTCTCTGTCTGGTACGTATTCTACAAGTTGAGGAATAACATCAGAAATACCCAGGTTTATGAATCTCTCGGATATAATGTCTTGCCATTGAACTAAATTTCTTTCATCAATAATGAATGAAGGTATTAAATGTGTTAAATTTTTTATGATTCTTGCGTATTCATTTTCTTCGTCTTCATTTTTCCTATTTTCAGTCATAATCTAATCATACTTATAACTCATTAATTTTCAATTGATCAAATGAAACGACTAGTTGTATTGTTAAAAATCAAAAGCGAATTAAGTCTTGGTTTTATTGTACAATTTGTATAACCAGTTAAAATAAAAGAAGGTTAAATTTCAATTGGTAGCATCAATAGATAAGATAAGGTGTTTAGCTTTCGTCTCTTCAAGCCAAGGTCTACTTGAGCTTATTGAGAACTGTGAAGAGGTCACTTCGAGAGAATCCGTTTTTTTTTTGCACTACTACATAACCCTACAGTGTATATTATATGATAACTTGAATTTCAAAATCGTCTTCAAGTTCCGTGTCACCAACTGTTTCGTTCAAATTCATTTCCTCGTCATCAAAAATCAATCTGGCATTTTGTATTTTGTCCTCAGAAACCACTAAACCTTTTTTTTGTATATAGAATGCTAAAAGGTTTTTTAGTTTCGTATCAGGTGTAACTTTGCACGATATTTTCTTATTATCTTTACCCTTTAAACCGACCGAAAAGACTCCATCTTCGACTTCAATTGCCTCTGCATTTGATGGCTCGTCCGGCATAATGTTTGGATCAGCTTCATCTTCACTACTTGACTCCTCAATGTCTTCTTTCTCGATTATATCAACTGAAGGCGGTTCTTCCACTTCAGGTTCTTTGCTAAATTCAGGAAAAACATGCATAAAATTCTCACTATTGGTCCTAGGTATTAATAGCACCAGAACTAATGTCGGACTCAATGTTTCAATTTTATCAACTAATGAATTGAATTGACCTCCTGGTGGTGGGATTCTTAAAGTCTTTGGTGAATAAAAGGAGTGAATCAAGGTTTTACCCTCGAGCCATACCAAACTACTATACTCCTTGTTGTATCGATCTAAATATACTTGAGGTAGCAGTTTCTCATAAGTCTTTTTAAAAAATTCAACTGAAGACTCCAAAATTTTTGCAAATGATTTAAGTCCCTTACAACCAAGGTCAACTTGAGCAGTCACATTTTCCGGAACTGGTAATTTTGTTGTAACTCTGATGATGTATTTTCTTTTCTTTTCATTTGCCTCTGTAAACTTGTATTCAGTGGATGATTCATTGGTATTTGTTGATGGTGATGCTGATGGTATTGAAGGTGATCTTTTATTTCTTGGAATCAAATCATCATCTGAGTCATCTGAATCGTCTAGTACTGGAGCTGAAGCTTGTTTTGGATCTCTCTTCAAATTTATTTGCGATTCGATCTCTCTTCTCATTTTTTCTTTATCTAGGACTGTGGGTGAATTAGTTTTAATCGTTGTCTCCGAGTCTTTAGTTTCTGTAAAGGATGATTTTGGTGTTATTAATTTAGTTTCCGTGAAAGATTCTGTTTTTACAGCGACAGGTTCTTCTGTTTGTATGTGTATCGATAAATCAGGATTATTTGAAGTCGGTGAGCTTGATTTTGGCAGTAACTTGGTTTTTGTCTTCTTTTTCTTTCTTGAACCTAATGGACCACCACTTAATGAGAAAAAATCATCCTCTAGTAAACCTTTTCGTTTGTTCAGCTTTGAATTATTCGTTTCCGTGAATGATGTATCAGTAGATTCTTTGTTATTCATTTTGATTTGTCGTAATAACTATATCATTTCTTGCAGATGTTAATCTTTCCTATCTACTTTAGAATAAGTTCGCTTTTTTTGTGTTGTTTACATTTCAGATTTGAAAAATGAAAAAATATACGCATTTCAAGAGCTAGATTTTACAAAAATCTACATGAGTTTGAGAGCCAGATTTGTCTCAGAAATAGGTTACAATTTAGAGCATTATGAATTACTTAAATGGTATAAAGAAAAATGGGGCAATCAATTGTATATTTTAAAAGAGGACACAATTGAATCGTTTTTACCATATCTCATAAATTATGAAACCATACCAAGAGACGAGTTAAATTTGCCCGAATTAAAAATCAAGACTGTAGATAAACAGTATTCTCAATATAGATTTAATTTGAATTTAAAACTAAATATAAAACATGATGAGAATGAACAAGAAGTTTTATTGGAGAATGGAGACCCATACAATTTGATACCAATTGCAAAGAGAAATGCAAAATTAATAGCAGTTGGTGGACACATTACGACAATGAAATGGTTACCTCAGAAATTAGACGACGAACAAGAGCATCCTGATTTGAGTTATTTGGCAATTGGGGTAATAACCGGAGAAGATCCTGACTTCAAAGATATAAATCCGACAAACTTAGAACTAAATGTTTTCAATAATTATTCAAAAACGAAAAACATCAATTCCTCGATACAAATTTGGGAATATAATACAACTACAAATGAGTTTAGCCTATACAAGGTTTTGATAACTTCGGAATTCGGTGCAATATCCGATTTAGACTGGGCTCAATTATACACAGATGATCCAACTATTGGAATATTAAGTTGCGTTTTCAAGGATGGTAAAGTGCATTTATTGAGAATTGAAAAAGATCTACCCAAATATAGTGTTCTTGAAAATTCGTCACTAGTTTATACGTCTGACTCGAATGAAAATAAAAGATCCAATTTAACTTGTTTTTCTTTCAACGGCACAAGAACCATATTAGCAGGAACAGCGGATGGATATGTGTTGGAGTTTGAACTACCGTTTCATTACAGACTGGATGACATAACTAAACCAAATTATAAAACATTCGTGACGAATGGTCCAATCTCAAACATGGTTTCTATTAAAATTCCGGATCAAGATAATAATTATATAAATATCATAAATGGTCAAGGATACAAAGGAAATGCTTATACAACCCAGAATCCTATATCGGAAGTCTTTGCTCCAGTGGTGGAAAGATCAAGTATCAAACCAACATACAACAGCCTTTTGAGAGATATTTTCTTGTCTCATAATTTAGAGTATAGTAATATTATAAGCTTTAGGTCATTACAAGATGGGATCACAAATATGTTTCAATTGGACAGTTGGATGACTTGTGCCAAAATGTCGGAGATATTAAGTCATCCATTTTTACTAATAGGTACATCGAATGGTGAAGTCATTTTGATTAATTATACCAGAAAGTTTTTCTCGAGCCGTAGTAGAAATAAATTTTTGAGTCCATTGATAATGTGGAAATTTACATTAACGGTTAATAAGGAAAAGAAGAAGTCTATACAATGTTTGAATTTGAATACCAATTTTTTTAAGTCCGTGGTTGAAAATAGTACACCCGCATCTTTTATGCCTAAAGAAGTCATGATATCTTCAGTCGCATGGAATGAGAATGTAAAAGGATCATCCATTTATGCTGCTGGTACAGCATCTGGTGTCTTAATTGTGGAAAGATTAGATCCGAATTTCAGTTGATTAATTTTTCCAAACATCAGTACGAGCCTTTAATATTTTGGTATATTTTGATCAATTTCATCTGTCCATTTGTTGAGACCTCCTTTTAATTCTTTCACGTTTTTATATCCCATATCTATTAATTTTTTAGCGGCTAGTTGCGAATCATTACCAAATCGACAAATTAAATAAATATCATCTGTCTTATTAATTGAGTCCATGTATTCTTCCAAAGAGTCTAGCTTTCTGAATGTAGGGTCCCATTCAATATTGATGGAACCAGGCAAATTTGTTATATGATATTGTTCCTTTGGTCGCACATCAATCAATGTATGTCGTTGTTTATTCTTTATCTTATCGTTATATTCTTGCACAGAAATTCTATATTTCTCATCAATCGGATCAATAACCACCTTACCACAGAATTCAACATAATTTATGCCACCGTTTTTGATCTGCTCTTTAGTAATCGATTTTTTCCTCCCACATACGAGACAGTTCTCTTGTTTGGGTCTCATCTTGAACGTACGTATCTGTTGATTGGGATATGCGGAGTAAGATGCTAAAAATGGTTTAAAATTGTCTTTAGTATAAAACTTCGTCAAAATCTTGATAGCTTCCATCGCCATTGCCGTGCCCACTAGTCCAATAGCTGGACCTATCACACCACCATCTGAGCATGAAGTAACAGTTGAAGGATTTGGAGGTTGCGGATAAAAACATCTATAACAAGGGCCAATATTTTCAAAATTTAAAATAGTAAATTGACCATCCGATTTTAGTCCTGATCCGCTAACTATCGTTTTACCTAACAAGACGCAAACATCATTGATAAGATATCTTATAGCTGGATGATCTGTACAATCTAAAACTAAGTCATATTGCTCTATTATCTCAAATGCGTTTTCATTACTTAGTTTTGTAGGATATGTAGTAACATGAACATGAGGATTTAATTTCGTGATAAATGATTTGGCCGACTCACATTTGAACTCTCCTACTGTGGAAGTGCTATGAATGATTTGTCTATGCAAGTTACTAGTATCCACTATATCATCATCAATGATTCCAATAGATCCAATTCCCGCCGCAGATAAATATTGTAACGCAGGTGATCCTAAGCCACCAGCTCCGACCACTAAAACTATTGAGTCTGATAGTTTTATTTGTGAACTCAATGATCCAAATTCAGGGACAATCATTTGTCTACCATATCTTTTATACTCATCCAAACTAAAGTTACTGTCTATTTTAGGGAATTCTTTGATTGTCGTTTGATCATTTGAAATTTTCCCTCGTAGAATCTCATTCTCCAATTCTAACTCTTTTATTCGTTGTAGTAGCCTAGAATTTTGTTCAAAACTAGTCATTTTTATGAAGTTTTGATTGCAAAATTAATTTGAAACATTTTTTTCACATACTGTAATAGTAATCGTAAATAAAATATACAACAGTCGTAGAAGATAAAGAATTACGTTGTAAGATTAGTTTACCACTCTAGGTAATGAATACAAGGCTACGATAATTCGAAAATCCTGCTATTTCTTATTACTTTTATTAATGATAGTTTTTTTTATACAATTTTTTGTTTAACAAAGAAAGATTTCAAGTGACGTAACTGATAAACACAAGTTCCAACCAAAACAAATAATTGAACAATCGACCATTTAACAACTCTTGAATTGGTACTTTCACTTTGATCTCTAAATATAGCTTCTCTTTGTCTCATATATTCTTGTTCCCAGTGAATTTTATCCAATTGTTCATAAAGAGAATTTACTCTTTTAGTTAAATCATCAATCAGTTTCGTCGATTTTGAATCAACATAATCATGAGTAGAACCTTGAGCTACATCAAAAAATATTCTGTGAATTTTGTTATGAGTATTGTCGGTGTAGATTGGAGTCAAACAGAATTTATGTTCACCTAAATCTAAGGAAGTGAAAGTGAATTCTCCATCTGGTGATGATTTTTGATCAAATACTCTATGATTACTGTCAAATGTTTCCTACACATGGAAGTTAGTATGATTGTCTTTAAATTCGAAAGTTTGTCCTTCATGATCCCTATAAAAATAATTACATACATCAATTGTAATTTGAACTCTTAACTTGTTATTTTTGAAATACTCGTTTGAGTAATCATTTTTTTCATAAGCATCAATTCTACCAACTACTAAAGTTTCATCTTGTAACTCTTCAAAAAAACATTTTGTTTCTCCAGTTTTAACGTAAAAATGTAATGCATTCGTAATTTGAACTGACGCTATCAAAGCTGTGATTATGATTTGATACAATTGTCCTATCATTTTGAGTTAGGATAAGGAATTGTTAGTTGATAGATCAAGCTTCTTGTTGTATGAAAAAATTATATGAAAATTTCCAAAAGATAGACACGTATAAAATTATATGAGCTACCAATTTTCCTAATAGTTAATTAACGCGTACCAACAATTATACAGACCAAACAGTCTTCAAAAGTTAAACAATATACAAGACAATTTTAATCTAATAGATATATTTCTTATATAATCTACTTACCTGTCTTTCTTTTATTAATAATTTTCTTTTTGATATGTTTCTTCATTTTCGTCTTCCTTTTCTCTTGTTTCGCTAATTTTGCAGCTTCTTTTCTTGCCTTTTTAGCGTCTTTGTCCTCGAATTTTTTACCTTTAGGAACCAGCTGTTCTCTTTCATCATATTCTGAATCATCTGATCCTGATTCCTCGTCCTCGTCCTCATCTTCATTAGCGCTATCTTCTTCACTATTTTCGTCACTACTAGCCCCGACAGCATCCTCGTCTTCTATATCTTTGATATTTGAGTTACTATCAACTTCGTTAATGTTGGGCTCAGATGCCACCAACTCTTTCATTGTATCGACTTTCCCTTCGGAGAATTTTTGAAAATCCCTTTCATCTAAGTGATTTAACGATCGAACCAAATGCAAAGACCGGAAAATCTCATCTTCAATCTCTTGATCTTTCGTCAATTTTAATGGCAAGTCATTCAAATATCGGATCATATCTATGGTATCTTCATCGTTTTCATCAACCCCTTCGTCTTCTCCAGTTGCTTTCGTTTCTGTAGATTTAGATAGTCCAGCATCAGCATTATTAGTATCATCTTCATCATCATCCACGCTTTCTTCGACTTCTTTATTACCATTATTATCTTCAGTACTGTATTTTGATTTAAACCCTAGTTGATCATTCTTATCGGTTACGAATTTAAAGATAGACTTTTCAGGGAAGACATTAATACCTTGCCTACTAAAATAATCATTGACATTCTTTATATCCATTCTCAAAAAATCTAATGCCATCGGATGATCTGGCTCAACACTTTGTGAAACATCAATAATATATAGTTTGTCTTTATGAACAATTGAATTATATTCACTTAAATCAGCATGAACTAATTTACAATCTTGAAATAATCTCCTCATACAAATTAACATTTGATAATAATACTTTATAATATCATTGGTATCTTTATACTTATAATCTTTTAATTTAGGGGATGGTTGATTGGAACCTTTTGTTAAATATTCCATAACTAAAACATGAGATTTTAAAATAATTGGTTTGGGACATGGAATTTTACTTTGATAATATATTCTATTCAAATTTCTAAATTCCTTTTCAGCCCAAATTTTTACCATTTTTCTGGGGTTTCCTTGATCTTTGGTATTTCTTAATCTAAAATCTCCATCAACATATCGTTTCCTATCTTTGAAAACCAAGATCGAAGTTTTATAAATTTTAACAGCATATTCTGGACTATTTGGTATTGAATCGTTGGTTCCATGATATATATTTGCTTCTTTTCCTGTACTAATACATCCATTAATTCTGCTAATAATATTCGAATTGAAAATTTTACCTAGAAATCTGATTGTTCTTGGATCTAGCACTTGTTCAACAGTTGCTCTATTTGCTCTATCTTTGTTTATCTGCTGACCTTTCTTGAAAGGCTCGGTTTTGATTTTGTCTGCATACTTCGTCACGATGTCCTCTTTTTCCAAAGGTTTTGAAACCTGTGTATTGTTCGAGCTAGTTGTGTTCAGTACCTTTGAATTTGATTCTTCATTCTCTTCAAAATCACTATCATCTGAGGAGCTAGTGTAGAAATCGTCATTCGTGAATTCGTTCCTGTCGTTCAATTCGAGATTGGAGAATCCATTTTTCACCTCTTCTTCGTTTATGGCTGTCATAGTTCTCTATATATTACTCCTAATAAATTTATGTAAGATGATCTTCTCAAAAATTAGTCTGATGATTTATTTTCTCAGATCCTAAAAAAACTTCAAAATCAGTAAAATCCAAATCTAGCTTGATTGAGTTTATCACGATATTGGTTTATGTTGTTTCGTTCGTATTAAGTTATAAGAAAGATATAGTAAATGCATTTTGGATTCATGAGACTTAACATTTGAGATGGTTTTGCAACCAGTGGACCGACATTGCTACCAATCCGACCAATTCTAACCGCATTAAGTTTGGCTCCTTCACTAGTACGAATTGAAAATTAAAATTCTCATATTATCGAGAAACACTAAAGTATCAGACAATCGACAATACAAACTTCCCAGTATCATCATGACTTTACCTGGTGTGGTAGCTGGCCTTTTACCACAAGTACGTAACTTCAATTAGTATTTGATAGATCAAAATGAGAATTTTCGAGGCTAACTAAACAAATTTAGAAATTTTTTGGATATATTCCACTAGCTATAGGTGTTGAGATAATACTTGGTATAACAATTTTAAACAAAGCAGGTGGTTTATATGGAATACTATCATTATTTACAGGTCATCCAATAAATTTTTGGCAATGGTTATATAATTCATTAGCTTTAATCATGTTACCTATTTATGCTAATGCATTAATTAATTTAACCAACAAACAGAATAATGTACGAAAAATTTCGTTATCCACCGTTGTTTATTTGATTGATACCCTAATTGGAATACTATATACTTTGTATTTTATGGTTTTCTGGTTTTATTCAGAAGAAGAAAGTGGAACTGATGTTGGAGGTAATGGATTAAATTTTTTTAAAAGAACAATGGATGAAACTGATGCTGGAGCGGATTTATCCAAGCAATCTGCATCAGCTCATAGGGAATTGTTTTTTATTTTCAGTACAAGCTTAATAATGACGGTAATTAGAATATATTTCACATTAGTTTTAATAAGCTTTAATAAAAACTTACTAAAACAACAAACGTTGAGAGATTATAATAATCACAATGAAACGAATAGTTCAAGTCAAAACAATCAAGTTGATGCCGAAGAACAAGAAATATTAGACTCCAAGGGAATCTATGGAGAGTTTCGAAAAGTTGTTTTGGATATCGAAATTAGAGCTAAAGAATTTTTGAGTGATTATCTATTATAGTTTTTAGAAGATCATTTAGATTCTAGATGTGAATAAAACAAATAATGCATAAACAACATACCTTATTCACAGCTCTATTGAGATCTTCTTATAACTTCATGATATCCTCTGAATATAATACGAAATCTAGATGTAATATTCATCTCGTATATTTGTTACACAAAATCCGAAAAGTTATATGTGCTAGCAATTGAATCTAGGTCATACATGTTAAATTTATACGTTTCACTCCAAAAACGAATCTAGAGAGAACTATAAGACTTTCATGGAATGGGACAATCAGCTAGCTCAAATAATGCTGAAAACGGGGGAGGCATTGACAAAAGTCTAGGTATCAAAATCAAAGTGAGCAAGGAAGAATTATATGATTTATTTTATACTAGATGTTTACGACTATTAAAACCAATTGAAATTTCAATAATTAAATCAAAATTAATTGAAAGCAATAAAGCTTATCGGGATACTTCCAAAAACGAATTGAGTGAACGGGATGAAGAAAAAGGTTTAATAACTAGCCATAATATTAGTAAAGTCAATTTAGAAAATTGGATACTATGCGAGGGGGATAGCTCAGAATCAAATACTGCTAGCCAGTATTCAAAAGAAGAATTCTCGAAATACATAAACATACTATTCAAATCAATGAAAAGAATTGGACAACTACCGTTTTTGAGAAATAAAATAGACAAGAACGTCGAAACATTGGATCTTAAAGAGTTTGTAATATCTTTAGTGTTTTTATTGGGTAGATTTGCAAGATTATTTGGAGGAAATGAATACGATGATAATAGTTTAAGTTTTTTAAAATTGTGGTATATATCAATTAATTTTGAAAATGCTGATACCAGCAAAGAACAAGCTGATGAAGAAAGTGAAATTTCAATTTATGTGAATCAATCATTTGAAGAATCAGATTCAATTGAAATAAAATCTAAAAAAGTCAATTGGAAAAAACTTGAAATTTTTAAAAATTATAATGATATAAATTACAGTCGATTGAATTTTGAAATTAATGATTTAAGAAATATACTTACATTCAATTTGATCCTAAATGCAATCCCCTTGCAAAAACATGACAAAATGAATGATTTACTCAAATCCTACATTTCTAAATGGTCAGATTTTGAAATTTACTCGAATTATATAATCAAATTTTTGGACTTGGAAGATAAAAATGAGATAACATTTGATCAATTTTATAATGGTATACAAAGAATTTTACTTACTTTCATCTCTCAAATGGCTGCAAAACTTATGACCAATTGGATTTTAAATTCTCATGAAAGACGATCACAGCAAAATCAACCTAAAGAAGCAATACAGCCTAAAGACTCAAATGATAATGAACCAAAAACTAATTCAAAACATTCGTATAAATTTGAAGAATCAAGATTAGTAACTGTTCCATTCATATCATATATTTCAGCAGTTTTAAAGGGCATTGGAAGTAAGATTGAAATTACAACAGAAAATATGTTTAAATTATATTCTGGTGCAGAATCTGGATTTTCAATTAGATCATTAGAAACCAAAATATTTAAATGGCAATCTCCCACATTATTTATTGTAAGTGGTAAAAGAATTAAACAAAAAACTATAGAACATAATAAAAGATATGAAAAATTTGATCATATTTATCCTAATTATTTTTTAAAACTGGAATCAAAATTAAAAGATTGGCAACAACCAAATGATAGAATTACTTATTGTGTTTTAATAAATCATCCATGGGTTAATTCAAATAAAAATAATTTTGGTGATAAAAATACAATAATTTTAAGTATTTCACCTCATTTAGATTACTATAAAAGTGTTACAACTTCATCTGCTAATGATATTTTAAAAAATAAACTGATATATTTTAATAATTTAGGAATGGGTCTTGGATTTGGAAATATGCAACCATTAAATAAAAATAATTTACAAAAATATTATCCTGGTGATGTATCATTAACAATCGAATCTAATTTAGAATTTGCAATTTTTAGACATTTAGTAGGTCAATCTTCAGTTACCAAGAGTACATCAACATCATCTGCTAAATTTTTTCAAAGTTCTACTCATTCACAACTATCAAATAAAAATTTTGAAGATAGATTTACAATAATAGATTTAGAAGTATGGGGTATTGGATCTTTGAAAAATCTTGAAGATCAAAGAAAACAATGGGAATGGGAAGAAAAAATGGCAAATGAAAGACAAAATATTAATCTTAAAAATATGGGTGAAGAAAGAGCATTTTTGGAAATGGTTGGATTAGTTGGTAATCATGCTGGTAATGGTGGATCCGTCTAATAGCTATTCTTTATATAAGGACATATTTAGTATTTACGTTTTAATTTTAAATCTAGAACTGGGATCCTTTTGATACCACGAGCTTTTCACTCTCAAATTACACGGTGATGAAGAATCGAGGATTACTGTATAGCTGTACACGCTATAACAAGTGGTTAGGTTTTAGGTTAGACTATCTAAATTTTTGTGTAACAAATTTTTAATATAAGAGATGAGAATCAAGTAGTTTAACAGTAAATTTAGAATCATAAACTCAATTCAACCAAGTCTAACAACAGCATAGTGGAGCCAAAATGACAAAAGATAACAAAGACAATAAAAAGAACAACAACAACAATAACAAAAATAAATCCAAAAAGAATGAAATAAAACCAATAACAGAAGATAGTCGATTTAAACAAGTTCATAATGATCCAAGATTTAAATTTCCAAATTTTAAAAGTTTAAAAATAAAAGTTGATGATAGATTTAGTAAAAAAGAACTTAGTAAGCTAAATAATAATAATAATGTTAAAATTGATAGATATGGTAGAAAATTAAATAAAGATGATTTAAGAAATAAAGTTATTGATAAATTTATTGAACATGAAGATGAAGATGAGGAAGAAGAATCCACTAGTGAGGCTGAGGAAAGTGAGGAAGAAGAAGAAGAAGATGAAGAAGTTTCAAAACTAGAGAAGAAAATTCGAAAAGAAGAGTCTGAATTAGATCGAGCTAGAGGCGAAGGGATGGATAGTGATATACTGTCATCATCATCAGACGAAGAAGAAGAAGAAGACGATTCCTCAGACGAAAGTGATTTATCGTTAGACGAAGACGAAGAAGAAGAGGAAGAATCAGAAGTTGAAATTGAAGAAAATAAACCACAAGAATCAGAACCAACGAAATCATTTGCTGTAGTAAATATGGATTGGGATAATTTAAGAGCAGAAGATTTAATGGCTACATTTATATCATTTGTACCGAAAGGTGGATCTATAAAATCAGTTAAAATATATCCTTCAGAGTTTGGAAAAGAAAGAATGCAAAAAGAAGAACTTGAAGGTCCATCTAGAGAAATTTTCAAAAGTAAGAGAAAATCAAAAAAATCAGAGAACAATGATTCAGATGATGATTCTGATTCTGATTCAGATTTGGATTCTGATGTTGATATAAATGACGCAAAAGAATTGGAACGAGTGACCAAGAAACTTTATGAACAAGATGATGGTAAAGAAGATTATGATAGTAAGGCATTAAGAAGATATCAATTACAAAGATTACGATATTTTTATGCAGTTGTTGAATGTGATTCAATTAATACTTCAGAAAATATATATAAAAACGTAGATGGTACAGAATATGAATCAACTGCAAATATATTTGATTTAAGATATATACCAGATAATATGGAATTTGATGAGAACGATGTAAAAGATGAATGTTTTAAAATTTCAAAAAATTATAGACCTGATTCAAAATTTGTTACAGATGCTTTACAACATTCAAAAGTAAAATTAACATGGGATGAAACACCAAAGGAAAGATTGACTTTATCTTCTAGACCTTTATCTCAAAGAGAAATTGAAGATAATGATTTTAAAGCTTATTTAGCTAGTGATTCTGAAAATGATAATGATGATAAAGATAATGAGAATAATAATCTAAAAAATAAATATCAGAGTCTATTGGGAAATACTTTTTCAAAACTAAATAAAGAAGAAAATGAAGATGAAGATGAAGACGATGTAGATATGGAAATTACATTTGATCCAGGTTTGAAAGATGGAAAAGTTGATAGTGAAGAAGAAGAAAAAGAAGAAACAACCATAGATGCATATAAGAGGAAAGAAAAGGAAAGACGTCAAAGAAGATTAAATAAGTACAAAGAAAGTAAAGAAGTTGAAGAAGATGAAGAAGAAGAAATATCAAAATCAAAATCAAACAAAAAAAGAGATGATAAAAAGCATAATAGGAGATCAAAAGAACAAAACAATTTGACTGATAAACAAAAAGCAGAATTAGAATTAGTTCTAATGGATAATGAAAAACAACAACAAAATAATCATTTTAATATGAAAGATGTTTTGAAAAATGAAAAAAATTTGAAAAACACCAAAAATAAAAAGGGTAACAAAAAAATTGATTCAGAAATGATTCAAGATAATTTTAATGTTGATTTACAAGATGATAGATTTAATGAAATTTTTGAAAATCATGAATATGCTATTGATCCAACTAGTAGTGAATTTAAAAAGTCTAATATTATGAATAAAATTTTGAAAGAAAGATCAATAAGGAAAAATAAAAATGATAAATTTAATGATAAATCGTCGTCTAAGAAACGTAAATTTGAAAGTAATGGTAATAAAGACGATTATAATGATGTTAAAAATTTAGCAAAGAAATTAAAGAATAGAAGATAAAGTCCAATATTAGCATGATTAGTGAATAAAAAATACTTTTCTTTACATACTTTTTACCACTGTTTCTCTAGGGTAGCAATGAGCTTTATGAATAGACAATTTTGATGATTGACTCTTTACACTTCGAAAATGATGTATTTGATGATGATTGGTCGGATTGAAATTATGATGTTACATTAGAATTCAGTAGTATACATCAAACAACTTCAGTCGCTGATTATAGTCGATATTGAAATTTCATTCTTCCTATTCGTTGAACTCGTTTACAATTTTAACAGTTCAAACTGATTTAAAATGAAACTTGTTTCAAAATTCAAAATTCAATGCAAATTTGCAACAATTTTGATTTAAAATCTAGAAAACAAATTAAGAATTTAGGTAAAAATTTTCGGAAAACAGGTATTTCGGAAAAACTAAAAAAGCATTAGCTTAGTTATATCAATTTTATAAAAAATTGATATAGGGTACCATATTACTAATATAAAATATCTTCATAGCTATTATTCTTTACTGAAACTTAAAAATGCAACATATTCTTTATATGCAGAATTTTAAAAAATTTTAAAATTATCTAAAAGATCAATTTTATCAGTTTGATCAATTCTATTATTGTAGTTACCAAGTAACAACCCTTTATTTATGACTCCTGATTGAAAAACAATGCAAAAGCTTCTTAAATATAGTTTGTAAATTACATGTTAATCTATCGAGTCAAATGATAGTTTTCTAGCAATCTGAAATTTTCCCTTCCTATAAACTCTATTAGTACTACTATTCCTTTGAATACTTCTAGAAATATACCGTTTTTATTAAGAAAATTGAGCAACCAAAAACAATTGAAATAAACAAAAAAAAGAAATGAAAAGTTTATCTAAAAGATCAAAAGTTTGATTTTTGGAATCTAAGAACAAGATTTATTATTATTGGTTGATTTTAATTTGTTTTGTTAATACCGATAAATTCATCTACGTAAAAAAAGTGCGCAAAAAAAAAAAAAAAAATAAAATATCTAAACCATTCACTTACCAAGCAAATTACTAAAATATCAACAAATAAAATAAGTTTCAATAAGAAAAAACTATGAATCTTCAAAAAAAAAGCTTATAGGAATGGTCCTGAAAACCCTCGAAAATGAGTTTGTAAATGATATCCATTGATTCAGCTGGCGTTTGTTGGAGATTTTGAACACGTCTTACATGGATTGCAAACAAGGGATCCAATTCAAACCAAACTCATAGTTCACAGAACTCAATTGAACATTCAATTAAGTCCCTGTCAAAGCTCAAACTAAAAATGCAATATATGTATCAATTACTATTTCTTATGATTTTAGGAATTAGGTTTCACTTTTTAAGTAATCCCCGATATATTCTCCAATGCAAATTTAGTATTCTCGTATTTTAAATAATTTAAAGTTTTAAAAAGACAATACCATTTTTAAATTATATTCATAGTAATTGCTTGGATGAACATGCTATTATTCATCATAATGGGAGAGATTCAACAATTGATTTTATCATTACCGATGATTGTTTTGACTTTTATTGCATTTGCATACATTGTTCTCGTAATTTGTTTGCTTGAATTATTTTTTAATGATAAGAAAACACGGGTTACAAAATATTAAATAACACACTAGAAGGAATGAGTATACATAACTTACATGAAAGCACAAAACAAAGTTTTAGAACTTGGCAAATGCAATATTATAATTTGAATTTAGAATTAAATTTAAATATTTATGAAACCAAAATTTAATATGTCTGAGTTTCGCGTTAAAAAGAAATTGATTTATTCATTCAAAGTTTCCATCGTCGGAGTAAAACGTTCATTCATACAAAATTTGCATTCCATTATTTAATTACGGTATCACATTTGGTTAAAATTTGATCAGAAATGGATTATTTCGTGTTTTCTAATGGTCAAGAGTTTTGAAACACACGAAATCAATTTATTTTTTTAAAATCTTTATTCCAAACATAAGCACTATACTATATTTATTTTATTTATGTTCACACCTAAAGCCGTACGCATGTATCCTACAACTACTAAATTGACTGTCACATAGATTGAAAAATAGTTCTGATTGGATATATTTTCCTGTTTTGTATTATTTTTTCAATTTTCCAAGGTTTTTCAACTAGATCGATATACGCTTCACTAGTATCAAAAGTGTTACACAAAAGCCCAATATTTAATATTGTTGCAAAATTTGAAACTTAAAAAATAGAACATGATTTAAAAATTACAATGAAATTTTTTTAATAAACATACGTTAAACGAATCTTAAAATTAGATCTTATTGTGAAGATCAAGAATAAGAAAAATTGAATTACATAAAACAATAGAAAGTTCCATATATTTAATAATCTTATAATTTTTTCATGTATTTTTGAAAATCAATTACCAATTCATCAACCAAAATCATATTCACAAAAGAAGTTAAACTCATTATTCAAAAATGAGGGTATCATCATTTGTTTATTCATTCGCTTTAGCTTCCTTTGTGTTTGCTGAAACAGAAACAGAATCAGATCCATCATCATCATCATCAGAAGATACTTTAATTACAACTGCTCCAACTTCAACTACTGCAGATAATCCATACGCAACTTACCCAAGTGTTCCAAGAACTGCTTCCATAAATGGATTTGCTGATAGAATATATGATCAATTACCAGAATGTGCTAAACCATGTATGTTTCAAAATACAGGAATTACACCATGTCCATATTGGGATACTGGATGTTTATGTATAATGCCAATGTTCCAAGATCTTGTTGGATCATGTATTGCTCAGAATTGTTATGGTGAAGATGTTTTAGATGCTAGATCTTTAGCTACATCAATATGTTCAAGTGCTGGAGTTTGGGAACCATATTGGATGCCACCTGCTAGTGTTAGTTCTGCATTAGAAGTTGCTGCTACTGCTGTTCCTGCTGTTGAAACTGGTGCTGCTGAATTAACTGAAGAATCAACATCAACTGAAGAATCAACATCAACTGAAGAATCAATATCAACTGAAGAACCAACATCAACTGAAGAATCATCATCTGAAGAAAGCTCAACTACATCAGAAGAAAGTTCATCATCATCAGATTCATCAACATCAGAAGAAACTACATCAACTTCAGAAGATACTTTAATTACTACTGCTCCAACTTCTACTACTGCAGATAATCCATATGCAACTTATCCAAGTGTTCCAAGAACTGCTTCAATCAATGGATTTGCTGATAGAATCTATGATCAATTACCAGAATGTGCTAAACCATGTATGTTTCAAAACACAGGAGTTACACCATGTCCATACTGGGATACTGGATGTTTATGTATAATGCCAATGTTCCAAGGTCTTGTTGGATCATGTATCGCTGAAAATTGTTATGGTGAAGATGTTTTAGATGCAAGATCATTAGCTACTTCAATTTGTTCAAGTGCTGGAGTTTGGGAACCTTATTGGATGCCACCTGCTAGTGTTAGTTCTGCATTAGAAATTGCTGCCACTGCTGTTCCTGCTATTGAAACTGGTACTACTGAATTAACTGAAGAATCATCAACTGAAGAAATTTTATCAAGTTCATCATCAACTGAAGAATCAACATCTGATGAAAGTTCAACTACATCAGAAGAAAGTTCATCATCACCAGATTCATCAACATCAGAAGATACTTTAATTACTACTGCTCCAACTTCAACTACTGAAGATAATCCATATGCTACTTATCCAAGTGTTCCAAGAACTGCTTCAATCAATGGATTTGCTGATAGAATTTATGATCAATTACCAGAATGTGCTAAACCATGTATGTTTCAAAATACAGGAGTTACACCATGTCCATACTGGGATACAGGATGTTTATGTATAATGCCAACTTTCCAAGGTGCTGTTGGATCATGTATCGCTGAAAATTGTTATGGTGAAGATGTTTTAGATGCAAGATCATTAGCTACATCAATTTGTTCAAGTGCTGGTGTATGGGAACCATATTGGATGCCACCTGCTAGTGTTAGTTCAGCTTTAGAAGTTGCTGCTACTGCCGTTCCTGCTGTTGAAACTGGTACTACTGAATCAAGTGAAGAATCAATATCAACTGAAGAACCAAACTCAACTGAAGAACCAAATTCAACTGAAGAACCAAATTCAACTGAAGAATCAATTACAACAGAAGAATCAACTACATCAAGTGAAGAATCAATAACAACCGAAGAATCATCAACATCAGAAGATACCTTAATTACAGATGCTCCATCGTCAACTTCAACTGATAATCCATATGCTACTTATCCAAGTGTCCCAAGAACAGCTTCAATTAATGGTTTTGCTGATAGAATATATGATCAATTACCAGAATGTGCTAAACCATGTATGTTTCAAAACACAGGAGTAACACCATGTCCATACTGGGATACTGGATGTTTATGTATAATGCCAATGTTCCAAGGTCTTGTTGGATCATGTATCGCTGAAAATTGTTATGGTGAAGATGTTTTAGATGCTAGATCATTAGCTACTTCAATTTGTTCAAGTGCTGGTGTATGGGAACCTTATTGGATGCCACCTGCTAGTGTTAGTTCTGCATTAGAAGTTGCTGCTACTGCTGTTCCTGCTACAGTTACTATTACTACTGAATCAATAGAAGAAACTTCATCAATTGTTGAAACTACTTCAGAAGAATCTTCAGTATCAATTACATCATCAACTACATCTTTTGCATCACCAACTGCCTTACCAACTGATCCAGTCAATCCTGAAGAACCATTCACAATTACTTTTTCATTACAAGGATCATTTTCTTATTTCACAACTGATGGAAGATCAATCAAATTATTTAGTGGTGCTGTTGTTACTTTTGTAATTGAAGATGGTTACCTTAAAGTATCAGAAAACGAGTTTATTCAAGTCACATCAAATGGTGCTTTAATTATTGTTGAAAATGTTGAAGATGCAACTAATGGATGGGGAATTGTTGAAAATAGATTATCATTAACTTTACCTGAAACTAAGAGAGGATTATTTAAACGTGAAGATGAAGTTCAATTCCAATCATGTCCTGCTGAAGAAGGAAGTGATGTTCATATTGGTGATAATAATGAAGGTTGTACTTCAATTGAAGCTGCTGCTGAAAATGTTGATAATGATGAACAATCTACAACTACTGAAGGTGAAACAACTGAAGAAAATAACACATCAACAACAGCTGAAGAATCTACAACAGATGAAACTACAACTCAAGATAGTACTACCTCGGAAGAAACATCAACTGAAGAATTAACATCAACTGAAGAATCAACATCAACTGAAGAATCAACATCAACTGAAGAATCATCATCAACTGAAGAATCATCATCAACTGAAGAATCAACTGCATCAACTGAAGAATCATCATCAACTGAAGAATCATCATCCACTGAAGAATCAACTGCATCAACTGAAGAATCGTCAACATCAGAAGATACTTTAATTACAGATGCTCCATCATCAACTTCAACTGATAACCCATATACTACTTACCCAAGTGTTCCAAGAACTGCTTCAATCAATGGATTTGCTGATAGAATCTATGATCAATTACCAGAATGTGCTAAACCATGTATGTTCCAAAACACAGGAGTTACACCATGTCCATACTGGGATACTGGATGTTTATGTATAATGCCAATGTTCCAAGGTCTTGTTGGATCATGTATTGCTGAAAATTGTTATGGTGAAGATGTATTAGATGCAAGATCATTAGCTACTTCAATTTGTTCAAGTGCTGGAGTTTGGGAACCATACTGGATGCCACCTGCAAGTGTTAGTTCTGCTTTAGAAGTTGCTGCTACTGCTGTTCCTGCTGTTGAAACTGGTACTACTGAATCAAGTGAAGAATCAATATCAACTGAAGAACCAAACTCAACTGAAGAACCAAATTCAACTGAAGAACCAAATTCAACTGAAGAATCAATTACAACAGAAGAATCAACTGCATTAAGTGAAGAAGTATCATCAACTGAAGAAACATCATCAACTGGAGAAACAACATCAACTGAAGAATCATTATCAACCGAAGACTCATTATCAACTGAAGAATCATCAACATCAGAAGATACATTAATAACTACTGCTCCATCATCTACATCAACTGATAACCCATATGCAACTTATCCAAGTGTTCCAAGAACTGCTTCAATCAACGGATTTGCTGATAGAATATATGATTACTTACCAGAATGTGCTAAACCATGTATGTTCCAAAACACAGGAGTTACACCATGTCCATACTGGGATACTGGATGTTTATGTATAATGCCAACATTCCAAGGTGCTGTTGGTTCATGTATTGCTGAAAACTGTCGTGGTGAAGATGTATTAGATGCAAGATCATTAGCTACATCAATTTGTTCAAGTGCTGGTGTATGGGAACCTTATTGGATGCCACCTGCTAGTGTTAGTTCATCATTAGAATATGCTGCTACTGCTGTTCCAGCTTCCGAAACAGGTACAACAGATTCATCATCAACATCTACAGGAACTTCATCAGATTCAACAACAACAGATGCTACTAATTCATCAGAATCCCAATCATCAGAAACTCCAGATTCAACTGTTTCATCTTTTTCAAGTTTAGAAGCTTCTCCATCATCATCAAATCCAATTAGTTCATCCAATCCAAGTGACTCAGCCATGGAATCTGAATCAATAACTACAACTGAAGAACCAACCACATCATCAGATTCCTTAATTACTTCTGCTCCATCATCTGAATCAACTGATAATCCATATGCTACTTATCCAAGTGTTCCAAGAACTGCTTCAATCAATGGATTTGCTGATAGAATCTATGATCAATTACCAGAATGTGCTAAACCATGTATGTTTCAAAATACAGGAGTTACACCATGTCCATACTGGGATACTGGATGTTTATGTATAATGCCAACATTCCAAGGTGAAGTTGGATCATGTATTGCTGAAAACTGTCGTGGTGAAGATGTATTAGATGCAAGATCATTAGCTACATCAATTTGTTCAAGTGCTGGAGTTTGGGAACCTTATTGGATGCCACCTGCAAGTGTTAGTTCATTATTAGAATCTGCTGCTTCTGTTGTTGAAACTACTGATTCCTATTCAACATCATCAACAATCACAGGAAGTGAAACCATATCATCAACTGCTTCAGACGAAATTACTACCGCAGACTCAGCCTCAATTAGCTCAGATACTTCAACTGCCTCAGACGAAGAAATCACAACTACAGACTCAGCATCAATTAGTTCAGATACTTCAACTACAATAGAAACTTCATTACCAACTGAATCTGTCTCACCAGATGAATCATTTACATTATCTGTCTTATTCAATGGAGAAGTTACAAGATTTGAATCAAATGGAACTCACATTAAATTATTTGATGGATCATTAGCTGAATTTGCAATTGAAGATGGATTATTACATGTTATCAATGTTGGATATATTCAATTAGGAGAATTAGGTGAATTAATTATTGGTGATATTGAAAATGCTACAAATGGTTGGGGACTTGAAGATAATAAATTAACATTAGCTACTACATTGGCTAGATTTTTGAAACGTCAAGAAGTGGTTCAATTCTATGTTTGTCCAGCTGAAGTAGGTTATGATGTACGTGTTACTGGTGGTGAAGGTTGTATAGCAGTTGAAGTAAGTGCTGGTAATATTGAAGTTCCAATTCCAACATCAAGTGAAGTAATAACATCAATTGAATCAACTTCTTCTGATGATCTTAGTGAAACTTCAGTTATAGATACAAGTTCTAATTCTGCTTGGAATTCATCAATTGCTACAACAGGAACTGCATCAGATGAAACTACATCACAAACTGGATCAATTTTACCATCTGCATCAACATTAAGTGGCTCAATTACTCCTACTACAACATATCCATCAACTTCAATAATTACATCAACTGGAACATCTACTGATATAGAAGGAAATGAACTGATCTTTACTACTACTCAAACAATTACTGAAGTAAGTATATATTGTGCATTATCATCAGCTAGTTCAGAACAAAGTGAAGCCAATGAAATTCAAACAAGTGCTGCTGCTGCTCAATCAACAATAATTGAACATCAACAAAGTGTAGTTACTGTTATTGTATCATGTGAATCAGCTATATCATCATTAGAATCAGTTAAATCAATTGCTGAAGTTGTTACTAAAACAGAAATAATTGCAAGTTGTGAAAGTGAAATTGAATCATTATCATCAATTGAAGAAGGTGCAAAAGAAACATTAGAATCAATTGTAAAAGAACATGAATCAATAGTATTAATTCAAAAATCTGCTGCTTCAAAACAACAATCTGCTGTATCAGTTTTATTAAGTGAAGCTAATTTACAAACATCAACTGAAATAAAAGCTCAAGCTGAATCTGCTGCTTATGAAGCATTTAAAGCTAAAGTTGAAGCATCCCAAGCTGAAAATATTCAAAAATTAGCTGAAGAAACTGCTACTGTTTATATTACATCAACTGAAACTGCTATACATTCTGAACAAACTGGAACTGTTGCTGCTCAAACTCAACAAGGTCAACAAGCTCAAACTACTGGTACTTCAGAAGGAACTATTGAAAATGGAGAATCAACTGAATCAGCTGAATCAGGTCAACAAGGTGGGCAAGCAAACGAAGGAAATGAATCATCTAATCAAACAATTGCAGGAGAAGGAAGACCAGCTGAATCAACATTAGTTTCAAGTATAAGTTCAGGTCCAAATATTGAATCATCATCACCATCATCATCTTCTGACTCACAAGGTATTGCTGCTGGTGAAGGATCACAAGTAGGATCAGAATCAAGTTCAACTACATCATCAACTGGATCAAATATTACTGAATTAGCTAATGCTGGATCTTCAATAACTTCAAATTTCAAATTAAGTTTATTAAGTTCAATAATTGCAATATTTGTAATTTTCATTTAAGATAATATATTAATATTCAATTTCAAAATTTATCATTGATATCCTTATTCATCTACCAAATATCAAAACTGTATGACTTAGAAAAGAAAAATTAAAAATATTATAATTTCAATTAATCATTAATTTGTATTAGATACTTTCCATAATTTCAATTAATTCTTTTCGGTTTTTTATTATTATCATCATCATTAATTAGAAATGAATGATTTATTGAGTATTTATTATTCAAAAGTTTGGATTAATTCAATTTAATCCTTTTAGTTTCTGTAGTTATAGTTTATAAAAGTACAATTCAATAAATTTTTTATATCAAAATTGTCTCTACTCTAATTCAAACTCTACACTTTTACAAACGGAAAAAAAAGATATTCAAGTAGAGTATATAGATTACATTTAAAGTTGCAGAATTGAAAAAAAAAAATGTTTCATTAATTACAGAATGTCATACCATATTACATAAATATATCATTAATCAAAATATTCAAAAACCCATCATCAATTAATCAAAATGTTGAATATCTTGAGGTTTTAAATTGAGTAAACTTGAAGAACTAGTAGATACAGGAACCAAAGATAAGTTATCAGTTGATTGTCTTTGTTGTTGATTTAATGATAAAGTTGATGATGAAATTGTATTATTTCTCATATATTGAGGTCTTTGTTGTTGATTTTGTTGTTGTTGTTGTGGATACCTTAATAAATTAGGTGATGAAATATATGAAGTAGTTGAATTTATAGTTTTTATGGATTCTGTTGATATATGTTTTAATAATGGTAATCTTTGATTAAATTTCATTTCTTCTTCATTTTCATCATCTTCATTATAATCATTTTCATCTTTATAAAATTTATTTTTATTTATTTCATTATCATTTTCATCTTCATCATCATCCAGATCTTCCAGAATAATTTTTGATATTTCTCCATTTGTATTAATTGTATTTGATGATGAAGTTGAAAATTGAGGTTGATAACTGTTGATAACTAAATTCTCATCATCATCATCATCTGATCCATCTGATTCTTCATTTCTCTCATCATCTAATCCATCGTTTATTAAAGCATCATCATCATCTTCATCTTCATCATCCAAAATAGCTTCTTCATTATCAGAGCTTTCAAATTCTTCACGATTTTCAAAACTGGCAAAATGACCAGGTAAATTAGTTGAATTATTTTCTTGATTTTCTTCACTTCGTTGTTCATTACTTAATGAACTAACTATACTTGTTGAATCAGGTACAGTTGAAGAAGGAGGACTGACTCCTTCACCATCACGACCGTCAACATTACCATTTCCACCAACATCATTATTATTATTATTAACACCACCAATACCAGTTACCCCAGTATTAATACCATGATTCAACAATAAAGAAGAAGAAGAACTCAGTTGAATACTACCATCCTCATCATCATCATCTCTAGATGAAGATTCAACATTTTTATTCTGATTCAATTGTTGATTCAGTTGATTCGAATTATTAATAGTATGATTAGATTTAAAAGATTGTGATAAACTTTCTTTTATACTTGATTGTCTTCTTTCTAAATTTCCAATTGAATTATTAACTTGATTTAAATTTAAATTTTTATCATTTATATTTACTATTTCATCTATATTTAATGAACTTACCAGATCCCTTGGTTGTTGTTGTTGATGTTGATGTACTGGTTGTTGTTGTTGCTGTGGCTGCTGCTGCAATTGCAAAGAAGCATTTGGAGGTGTAGGAGTTGGAGATAATGAAGATTGATCTTCAATTTCATAAGCAGGAGCAGGTTCATTTGGTAAAATCATTGGTATTGAAGGAATTCTACTAAGGGGATCTTCAGGTATTGATAAAGTTTTAAATAATGGTGAAGGAGAAGAAGGATTTGATATAGTTGATGTTGTTATTGCTTCTTCAAATGATGGTAATTGTTCATCATTACCACCACCACTTCCTGGTGATTCTTCATTTGGATTCCATGGTTTTATTATAATTCCATTTTTAATATTTTTATAATTTGGAGTATTAAACAGAATTCCATTTGATGATGCACTATTCGATGAAGTTGAACTAGAATTATTAATAGAATTACTTGTCAATTCAACTTCATTATATTTTGGTAATTGAATAGAACCATCATTACATTTAGAACTTAATAAAATTAAAGGAGTATCAACAACAACTTCATAATGATGCATTTTAAAATCATCTTTTGGATCAGGTTTTGAAATTCTAAAACAAATTTGTAATCTATGATTTATTTGAATATGTTTAAAATTTGAATCTGGATATAAAGCTCTTGAAATTAATGTATAACCATTTTTTATATTTTCTGGTGGTTGTGATTTAGATAATAAATCATCTGATAAATATTGTGATATTGGATGTTTTTTTTGATCATGTAATCCTATTTCATCTACATTTGATAAATTTGTTTCTAATGCTCCTATTATTGGTGAACTTGGTGAATTTAAAGAATTTGTTGTATCAACTACTGAAGCTTTTCTTGATGTTGAATTAGTTGCTGTTGTGGATGTTGTAGTAGAATTAGAAAAGGATGTATTTGTAGTATTTGTTGTTATAGGGTCATCATCTAAAAATGATGTCGATGTTGGTGAAGTTGAAGAAGAACTAGTCATCATAAATTTATCAGTTTTTGTAGTTAAAAAAGGTAATGCAATATTAATATCAATTGGAGAAGCAATCATAGTTTTATCTTTATCTTTATTATTGTTCTTCTTTTTTGAATTATTATTATTATTTAAATCATTTTCTGGTTCATAACAAGAAAACAAAAGATTATTATCAGGACATTTTATAATTTCTTCTTTATAAGAATCTCCCATTGAATTTGAAGATTGTTTATGTTTTGTTTTTAATTCACATAAACTTATAATTCTTTCTCTTATTTTATTTTCTTTATTAGCAGGATGTAAAAAATTTGGATCTTCACTATCATAATCATATTCTTTTTTTAAATTTTTTGAAACATAAGTAATTCTTTCTAATACATTAAATTTTATTCTTTTTAGAATAACATCTTTAACTAATGGAACTAATTTTACATTTATAACATGTTCTGAACCTAATGATATATATTTTTTGGGGAAAGTAATCATATAATGAACTGAATCATTCCATACTCTATTTACATATATTGGTTTATCAGCTATTGAATTTGCAAAATTCGGAGGGGTTCTAACCATTGGTATAGCATATGATGCATTTACTTTTAATTTTCTATTTAATTTATCACTTATTTTATTGAAATTAATCAGTAATGTATGACTTAAAGTACCATTAATTGATACTATTGATGGTGGAATATGCTCTGGTAATAAAATTGGTAATAAGAATACATAAAGACCAGCTTTATGTTCTGAATTGAATTGTGAATTTGAATGTGAATGGGGAAATGTGTGTGAGGTTGTTGATTCTGACTCATTTAATGATGATGAAGATGATGTCGATTGTTGTGGTTGTGGTGTTGGTGGAGGAGAAGAATCTTCATCATCTTTTGAATTACTAGTCTTTGAATTATCAATTAATTTATATTCTCTTGATCTTCTAGCTAAATCATCAGGTCCAATATTTTTTAATTTAAAATCATTTGAATTTAAAGAACTTATAAAATAATCAGCATTTTGAAAATTTGTATTCCATTCCATATCTCCAATTTTAAATTTTTCTTTAACTTGGGATCTATTATATGCATCACCAGTTGGCCATAAAATTTGAGTTGATGATTGAAATTTAAAAATTAAATCTTTTGAAGTTGTTAAATCTTTTGTTATTTCTATTATTACTGCAAATGTATGAGGTATTGGTAAATCTGAATCAATTTTTGAATTTAAATAATTTGGACTATGAAATTTTTTCATTCTTCTTATTATTGAACTTTCATCAATCATTGTATTGGATGTTGATAATGATGATGATCTAGTATTAGTATTAGGAAATTGATCTTCAACTAACTGAGCCTCATTAATTAATGAAGATGAAGAAGAAGAAGTTGTTAATGATTCATCCATTGATCTTTGAACATTACCTCCATTTTCAACATCTTCATATGTAAAACTTGTTGATACTGCAGGTGGTAAATATATACAATCATTTGAATTTGAAACATAAATTTTTACTGTTTTTGATAATGAACCTGAAGTTGTTGTTTTTAAAGGAATTGGTTGTTGTAAACCTATATCATTTAACATATTAATTAATTTTTTCAGTAATACATTTGAAGTTTCTTGTTTAATTAATTCTTTAGTTTTATTTGATTTAAAAATATTTGAAGGTGATAAAGTTTGAGAATGATGATTAGTTGATGATTTGGATCTCGATCTAGATCGTGATCTTGGTGAATCTAAGCTATTATTGTTATTTGTGTTATTATTATGTTTTGATGAATCATGATGAAAAGTTAATGAAGTTGATCTTAATCTTGATGCAGCTGATATATGTTCTCGGGGAGGTGTTTCACTCTTATGGAAATAACTATGATGATTAGAATGAGAATTATGTTTATTATTATGAAGAATAGAATTATTTGTATTATTATCTAAACTATTCCTCCTATTATTATTACCATGTATTGTATCTAAATTTGAATCAGTTGAATGTCTATGAACTACTTTATTTTTAAGTTTATTAAAACTGAAACCTCGAGGATGATGATGATGCATTTTATCATCTGTGTATTTGGTTTTATTGGTGTTGTAGTTTTTAATGGTATGTGATTAAGTTTTGGTTGTAAAAATATATTTGGTTTTAAACTCGTGTTATACTCTTGAACTCTGATGATGGTTATTGATAACTGACACTTTGAATTTTAAATATGTTACGATCTAATTTTGATTCTTCTAAGTATATTAATTTTTCTTTGATATGTAAGTTGAAGTTAGGTTGATTTTTGTATTTTGTATGATTGTTTGATGTATGATAATAAATTATTATATAAGGAAGTCTTAGTGTTTTATTATTATTATTGTTCTACTTTCAGTTACAAATGATAAATCATTAAGCTATTGTTCATGTATTAATGATTGCTTGTGAATGAGTAAATGAAAGTTGGATGGAAATAATTTGGTTGGTTTAAACTGGTTGTAAAATTTAATGTAAAAAAGCCTCCTTGGTTATACCAAGTAAATTTCCAAAATTATTTAAGACTATTAATCAAATATATTTAGTAGGGACTTATATGGAGTATAAGTATTAAGCTATAAATAAAAGAATCACTATTCCCTGACTGACTCTTACTAATCAAATTGATTTTGAATGAACTGGACTGAATCAAATCAATCAAATATAATTCAAATGTTAATAAATGTAATGAATATTGTAAGTTGTATCAATAAATTTAATAAATCATACTTTATCGTAATAGAAAAGTTTAAATGAATAAGCTAATACTTACAATACTTCCTACCTATTCTTATTCTTCTTCCGCTGTAATGCTTAGTTTCAAGTAGTAACAAAAACAGTAGTAAATGAATTTAATAAACAGTACTTTGTGTAGTAGAGCTTTTATAACCGATTGGTATAATCTAGAATGAAAGTAGAATTAGAAATAACAAGAACTAAGTGAGTAGAGTAGACAAGAGAATATGGACGAATTGATTGAAATAAAATGGTAATAATGGACCATTGGATTCCCTTTTGGTCCTTTTGAAACAATGTATGAACAACTTATGCAAAATTATAAAAAAGGATTATGAGTTATGAGCCGATTTCAAAGTACTCTATTCAAAAAATCCTGATAGACTAGACTATAAATCTTTCGTATATAGTGTGGATCTAACATAAAGATTAAGTATTTCCTAGTCAAAAAGGATTACTAATATTCATCATTCAACAGAATTGCTATGACGATAAATTTATATTGAATCTACTCTATAGTTTCTAATGATATATCTCAGTATTTTAGTATTATCTATCGTAAAGAAAAAGAAATTGTTTGAAACTAACCGTTTGTTCCCATTTTTAATTAATTATATGATGATATATGATACAAAATACTTGAAAATATTTAGCCTCCTCTTTTAAATTACTCTGCCTTTCTTTCTATTAGCCTAACTGTTAAATGGAATTAAATTTCATTAAAATCCCGATGATTTATAGTAAATCTTGAACGGTTAAAAGTGGATAAATTTTATCAATACTACATTATTCAACACGAATTAAAGTTAAAGTTAAAGTTTTATTCTTGATCATCAAAATTATATATTTTTTATGCATCATAACTTGAATCGATGACAATTCAAATAAACTACATGAATCAACAATAATTAATTCTAAGAAGGGTTCTACATCAGGTAAAAAGATGAAATCAACCATTGAATTGTTGAGAAATTTGATTCGAAAGTAAGTCGCGCCATCGAAAAAGCGATCAATCATATACCATTTTTTAAAATTGGGATAACTCCAGGACTTATTCAGTAAAGGTGATCATAACAATTCATTCAAAAATAAATGGTTTTACTAGCTCATTAAACAGCTACTACCACCGGTAAAAGTTGTGAATTACATTCTCAAAACTATTGGGTTGGTTGATATATGTCAAATACTAACTATAGATTTTCAAACTAGCCTATGTTTTGCAAAATTATCAAAGGGGATTCATAGAGAAAAGCAAGGAAAGTAAGATGAAAATTTTCCTACGTACAAATATGAAAGATTGGATTGAAAAATTTTTTATCAATTGAATAATAAGGGAATTTATTATCTAAGTGAGATACACAAGATTTAGTAGTACATCTAACAATACAACTCATCCATTTTTTTAAGCGGAGAAGGACCTTTTCATACCATTTGATTCAACTAATGTCAATAAAGGATAATCCCATATCAGAACTACAGTAGGATGTACTATTCCATAGCATGATTTCTTTAGTGTGTGGTTATTTATCTGGCAATTGGAGGAATGAAATTGTATGAAGTGTTTATCTCTGTTTAATGGAGTCGATGGTTTGTCTGTTTTGTTGTTGTATTAAAATGTCTTGAATGCGATATTGAAAATTGATCTAAACTACATTCGTATGGAATTTGTAGTGAAATGATCCATTATACCATGAAACTACCTCTTTTTGGGCTTTTGAAAAAGCTAGAATAGCCAGTGGAAAGACAAAAGCAATAATTTTGGCACCTAGTGTCCATTTTTAAACCCCCAAAAGTTTAAATGTGTAGAGGATATTGAGCTTTGAGTTCTGTAACGATGTTTTGACATTATACTCATACCATAACTATTATATTAATCTAATTCTACATTTTCTAGTAATTAATTTACTAATATTTTTCTTCTTATCATTACAACTTTATCTCTTTTTCAAAACGATTATTCTACATCATCATTATTATGTTGAATTTCATAATCTCCAACATTTTTCAAAATAATTTCACCATATTCACTTAATTTAATATTATCACTAATATCTAAATTAAAAATTGTTTTATCTTTTAAATCACCACCATATGATTTAGGTAAATCCGATTTAGGTAAATAAGAAGTTAAATCACCATTATTTAAAACTTGAAATTTTTTTAATGTATCTTCATTTATAACTCTTATAGTTTTGAAAAATGTAAAAACCCAACCCATAATCAAAGGAACATTTATAAAGAATTTAGTTGATAATAATTCTGGATAATTCGATGAAAAAATTTCAATAATTTCTTTTGTTGATTTTTTCATATTTGGATCAATTTTAAACATTGATACATTATTATAATCATGAATTTGACCAATCTTGTTGTTGGTTGGGTCAGTAAATTCAATTAATTGTAAAGATTTTTCCATTAATCCAATTCTCCATCTTAAAAACTGACTACCTGGTAAATTTCTATTATTATTATCTCCAAATTTTTCAAATATTCGTTTTGGATTACGAACATTTCCATATAAATTCCAAGTTATAATTTTTAAATTTGACTTGGTGGTGGTTTTAAAATCTGTAATTAAACCTAATTCATTTAATTCAATATCAAATTTTTCTTCAAATGCTGCATTTAATGGTTGAAATTCATTTCTCCAATTTAAACAATTTATAATTCTTTCTTTTGTTAATGTCAAATCATATTTATCAGCTATTAAAAATTTTAATAAAATTTCATTTCTTATGGAATAATCTACGTGTGGTTTTTCATTTGTATTTATTCTATATCCAAATATTTCATCATATTCTGGATTATCTAATTTTTGTAAAATTTCAGGTATTGAATCAATTAATGATTTTAATTTCTTTAATTGATCAGAAGTAAGTTTTGTTGAAGTTATAGATTGTTGAATTTTTTCAATTGATTCATCGGTTGATTGAGGAGTTGAATCTAATGTTGGTTTAGCGATAGTTCCATTAGTATCTTTTAATTCTGTAGACATCTTCAAAGTTTAGGAGTTTAATGAGTGTGGGGACCTGATTGAATCAATTTAAAATACTATTGGTTTGTACGGCTGTTCACCCGTATTGTTCCTAATTGTTGAATTTTTTAAACTTTATATCAGATGATAAATCCTAAATCGGATTTAAGAAGTTGAGTTTTTCATTTTTATTTTTTCTGTTTACATTCTTATCTAAAAGATCTCCGTATGCTCTAACCAAAGCCATATCAACTACCAGAGATTCCTTCCAATTCCTACACTTAGTTAGAGCTGGGTCTTGTGAGAGATCACTGCACATCTTCCTTGAAAAGTCAATCGCGATATAAATTCAATAAAACTACAGCCCACACCCAAATTTAAACAGCTTTTAAATCTTCAATTACACAACTTTTAAATCTTCAGCCAATTCGCACAATTCAGCCCCACTAACAATTAATACATTCTCTCTTAAATCTTGTTTTAATCCACGTTCAGCAAAATCAATAGCAATTTTCCCAACATCATTAACATCAATAGCTCTAGTTAATGGAGATAACCAATTTCCCTTTGTCCATCTTCCCACTGTCATAGCTATAGAATTACCCCAACCATGATCAGTTTTTCTATTACCAACTAAAACTCCAGGTCTTAAAATTATAGTATAATCAAAATTTAAATCTTTTATAGCATTTTCTAATTCTCCTTTTGTTTTCATATATAAAAAGGGAGATTTTGAATCTGCTCCCATTGCACTTACTAATACACAAGTAGTTGCTCCTGCTTCTTTTGCAGCTTTTGCGCATTCATAATTTATTCCATAATCTATTTTTTTAAAATTTTCAGCTGATCCTGCTTTTGCTCTTGTTGTACCAAATGATGATATATAAGCTTTTGGAGGTGTTTGCAAACTAGTTATTAATTTAGGCCATTCTGATGTTGTTGTATTTACAATTGATTCTACTTTTTCATTGGTGGCAAAATCTGGTTTACTTCTTGTTAAAGTTATTATTTTATTGAAATCTTTTGATGTGAGACCATATTTGACAACTTGTTCACCAACCAATCCAGTTGATCCTAGTATAAATAATGGTGTTGTACTCATTTTAATGAAGTTGTGATATGAAATATATCAATTGAGTTTCGTTAAGTAGGTAAGTTAAGGATAAGAAAGATGCAAGGCTGATATCAGATTATTGCTCTTGTGCAGATAAGATTTTACGCGCGTAGTTTTAAGAACCTACCCCTGAAGTTTTATTTACACAAAAATCTCCAGATATGACATAATCTTATTAGTACAAAAAATAATCAATAACGCGATAGTCGAATATAAACAATTGAAATGTAAACAAAAGAATTATCAAAATTTAAACCACTATTAATCACCAAAACAAAAGATCAAATATGCCACCAAAAGGACAATACTTTCGATATGATGATCCAGATAAAAGAGAAGTTCTTAGACTCTGGAACAAAGCCAAGAAAATAGAAAAAAAACTTTCGACTAGTCAAATAACTGAAAGAACATCAGTACCACCAACAACAGTTCGAAAAATAATTAAAACTGGTAAAATTATTGAAAGAAAGACAGATGATAATAGATTTAAACTTACTAAAGATCAAGAATTACTGCTTTGTGATCATATAAAACAAATTGGCTCATCAGGTGGAGGTTTTACTAAAGAAATGTTAAGTGCTGCTGCTGAACATGTTAAGTCCAAAGAAGAAGAAGAGAAAAAATGGAGCGATTTTGTTTATAGAACACCAAAGAATTCGTCGGAGTTTTTTGAAATGATGTTTCATCTAGGACCTATACCTAAGAAACATGAAACTTTTATGAAAAATTTGGGTTTGGATTTACTAAAAGCACGATCATATATTGCTAGATTAGAAGATTCAATCATACAAATGCAAGAGACGATGAACGAGGTAGTAGAGGATAATGAAGCTTTACTTAGACGTTGGGGTTCCTGAATAACAATAAATATTGATTAAGTACTTAACCTATTGATCATTTCGAATGATTTCCACGAGTTACACCAAATTTTAATAAGCCGTCATACCTTTAGTAACTTTTTCATATCTTTCTCTAGTCCAACGTCTTAATGATTTACCATACATAATCATAAATATATAAGAACCATTTATAACAATTGAAAGTCCAAACATAACCCAAGTAGTTTTAAAAATCCCTTGTTGATCAATCCATGGACCAATACCAAAAGTAAAAGCCATTCCAATCATATTTCTAATAAATAACATTAAAACAATTGATTCACTTGCTAATTTTTCATAACTATCAACTGCATAAACTACTGAGACTGCTCCTGAAGCAGTCATTGCATAGCCCATAAATCCCATTCCTAAAAACACAGAAATTTCCCAAGCAGATCCGTAATGTGCACTTAATCCAAATGCTAATATTCCAGCAGCATTTAAAATAGTAGGAACTAACATTGCTTGTAATCTATGTTCAGGTTCTAATATTCCATGATTTCTTCTTGCTAATTTTACCGCTAACCAATCAACAAATGGACCACCATAAAACATACCAACAAGATTACCAACAAATATACCTAAACTAGTTAATCCAACAATACCATCTGAAAAATTATAAGGAGGTTTTGAATAAATTGATGATGATAAATTTATTAATAATGATAACCAACACATTTGTCCACCATATATTAATCCACTCCATACTACTGCTGGAAAAGTAATTAAATAAAATGGACGTATAAAAATATTAAACCAACTTCTTATATCATTATATTCTGTATGAATCCAATTTCTCTTTTGTAAATATGTCTTTTCTGGTATACTATCATCATCACCACTATTTACTACTGAATGAATATCAATATCTTCTGAATTATGATTCTTTTTATCATCACGTTCCTCGGTATTAGTGTTTATTCTTTGATTTTGTATAGTTTCATAAGACTTAATTTGATTTAAAATATCTTCTTCCAATTCCGATTCCATTTTATTATCTCTTCTAAAAGTAGTATCTTCCATAAAAAACAATTGAACTAAAAATAAAGTACCATAAATGATAATTTGAATATAATAACACCAACTCCATGGTAACGAATCAGCAATATAACCAGCTGCAACAGGAAATAAATCCGTCCCACCATAAAGTGCCATTAATAACCAAGATATAGCAGTTGATCTTTCATGTTGAAAAAAAATATCAGTTGAAGAAATTTCAACTAATGAATCACAAGGAGCAGCTGCAATACCAATTAATGCTTTATAAGCATATATATAACTTATATTACTAGTTTTTGAACCAAATCCACATGAAATAATTGCAATAACAGTACAACAATTATAAACAAATTGTTTACCTAATTTTAAACCAGTTGGTTGAACTAATGTCACTCCAACTCCCAAGAATAAATAACCTAATGCTGAACTAATTAATAATTGATTTAAAGTTATACCATAATTTGTAATCCAACTTGAATATAAAGGAGTCATAAAATTTAATGAACCAGCAACCATAAAACCCCAAAACCATATAATTCCAAATTGAAAAGTTCTTTTTTTAGTTGACCAATTTAAAGGATCATTGGGGGAATTTGTTGGTTGAGGATGTAAAATTATATCTCCATTATTATCATTTCCATTTTTTTTAACATCTAAATTATGATTTATGTCTACTAGATGTATGGTTCCTGGTAAAAATTCATAATCATCTATTGAAAATGGTTTTGCTTCTTCATTCTTTCCAAACATTAGGAAGAACAACTATTCTATTTAAGTTTCAGATGATTCAATTCTTCAAAAACCATGTTGTAAGCAGAACAATAAGATGGGAAATGCGTTGTTATATATCTTTACACCAATCCTATTTTGTTTATTCCATCCTGCAACATATGCTCATTTTCAGGTTGTAACACAATCATTGAGCCTCTAAATTGGTAGACAATGTAATTAGGTAATCTGAAAAATACACTGAAATTATTCCGTCCTTTTTTTTTCAGATTCTTATCTTATCAAAATTAATTACGTTTGTGATAAGACGCTAATAAATCTGATTTAATTACCTATTTAGTAACTAGCGATCGGGTTATCAACGTTCCCGAATTAATTAACAATTATTAACTAGTTACATGCTATTGTTCATAGCAGTTCGTTTGATTTAAATAACAATAAGTATACGTATATTTAAGACGACAAGCAGAGAATTGAACAATATTTTGGCGGCTAGAATAGCTTCAATATGGAAATTCAATTTACAAAATTGAAGGATCGTTTGATTTGCAGTATATAATTCAGCTTATCTTTTTAAAAATCAAACTAATCTTCATATCTATGAGATCAAGGAGATCATTGATTCTTATACGTGTGATATCAATAATTGAGAATCAAGATATTTTCTCCAATAGATAAGTCAATAAACCCTACTTTAAAAATCCAGGTAAGTCATGCTATCATTAAATTGTCTATTTACATTGCTTAAGTCCTACTACCAGGTACCAATTTAAAAGATAGTATATCATTTTTATTTTTATCAACTGTATCTTCTTCACTTACTTTTATTCCACCAATAGTTTCAATATGAGCAATAGTAACATCACCCATAATTTTTCTTGCAACATTTATAACAGGAGTTCCTTTTTTAACTAATATACAATCTCTAAAAACTTGATCACCATTCCCACCAGTAAAATTATTTATATTTCTAACTGGATATACTGGAATTAATTGTAATAAATCTGCAGCTGCTTGTAATAATTGAACTACTCCAGTTGATCCAAATCTATATAGCACAAGATCTCGTATGTTTTCTATTCTATTTGCAAGCTTTTCATCTAAATCTCGTAGATTTGGATCATCTGGTAAATCTTCTTTTGTATCAACAAATTCAGTGCCTGGATCATATTTTATAAAATTTTGTGAAGCTAATTTTCTTAAAAATACTTCTGTTATTGATGATGTTAATATTGCTTTTGATTTTGGATATTTTAATATAATTTTTGAAACATTTTTATCAGCATCAGGATGATCCATTTTATTTAATGATAAAACTGTTGGAAATTTAATTTCCATAAATGCCCAAACTACTTTTTCTAACATTTCATCATCCCAATCTTGTAATGGTGGTAAATTCGGTATTAAATCTAAAGCATTTGCAATTAACTGTTTATTTGCAACATATCCACCTAATTGTTGTCTTAATGTTTCTAATGTTGTTGATTTTGTTGCAATATGTCTTCTTTTTACAGAACCCCATTTTTCTTTTAAATTTCCCAAGATCCATTGAAAAATTTCATTTTGTAACCATTCGATATCATTTAATGGATCATAACCTCTTGTTGCCTTTCCCTCAGCATCTGTAGATCCACTTGCATCAACTATATGAATTAAACAATCAGCTTCAGTTAAATCACTAAGAAATTTATTTCCTAAACCTCTACCTAAATGAGCATTTGGAACTAATCCTGCAACATCTAAAAGCATTATAGGAACTCCTCTTTTTCCATTACGACAATATCCATAATTTGGTTTACATTTATCTTCTTTTTTAAACCTTTTACATGCACATTCTATTTCTAAATATCCTGTTGCTTTATTTGGATCTATTGTTGTAAATGGGAAAGCACCAACTTTGGCATTGGCATCAGTTAATGAATTTAAGGTTGTTGATTTACCACTTGATGGTTTCCCTACTAGTCCTATTACTATCTCCCTTCCCATTGACTAACTAATCTCAGCTAATTATACTTTCTGATTATTCTGCACTCTTAATGTTTGATAAATGTTTGCAATCATATTTGATTCTAAATTTTCAATGATGTAATTTACGAGTAGAATTTGGTAGCACTCGAGTATGGGATTAGATCAGCTTGAAGCAGTCTACTTTATCATACATCGAGAAGTAAGAGTTATCAGTTCACAAGCATGTTAACTTTTAATTAAGCTTGAGAAACGTAGATGAAAGACGTCTGAGCCTTGGAAAGAGCTTTGACTTGAAATTACGTGTTTACAAGATAAAAAAAAAAAAAAATCAACAAAATACCTAAAGATCTTCTTACATTCATGACAAGGAACCAATTGAATATATAGCTGTAAGTTTGTTCATCATTATCCTTGGCTTTGGCTTTATGCCTCTTCAGTTTGGACTTTTGTTAATCCCTAAATGGTTGCAAAATGTACTAAATATAGAATAGACATGTTTCTTGAGACAAGCATCCTGTATATAATACTATAGCCCAATTTGATCATAAACAATTCTAGGAGTTTTTCGAAACAAGAATTCATAACAAAAATTTATCTAAAACCAAATTTTAAATTTATCCCATAATCCTCAAATACCAAATAAAGGTGTCAATTGATCAATCGAATTGAATCGATTGTATATATATTTATAAAAAATTAATAATTCAAAATGGCACTTGGTGAATCAATTATGAGTAATGTCTTTGGAGGATTATCAAATGATTTTAAAAAAAAGAATTTTTCATTATATGGCCAATGGATAAGTATATTAACAATATTTTTATGTATTGCATTAGGTATAGCAAATATTTTTCATTTTAATTTAGTTATTATATTTTCAATAATTTGTTTAGTTCAAGGATTAATTGTTATATTTGTTGAAATTCCATTTCTTTTAAGAATTTGTCCATTAACTGATACTTTTACAAATTTTATTAGAAAATTTGATGGTAATTTACCAAGATGTGGATTTTATTTATTAAATGCTACTATTCAATATTTAAGTTTAACTTTACAAGCAACAAGTTTATTAGTTGTTGCTATATTTTTTACAATATCAAGTGGTTGTTATGCTTTAGCTCATTTAAAAAATCAAGAATATTTGAAATCTTCAATTGATGTAACTGGAACTGGTCAAGGTGGTGCTTTAGAAGCTCAAGTTGGTGAACATGTTGTAAGAAATGTTTTGTAGAAACCAAAATAGGTATTAAAAATTTAATGTTTGATTAAATGTACGTTTTATGAGTTAGTGTGAATGATTATACTTCAATATGTTATCCCTGATGTTTCCTATCGGGTCATTCTTAATAAATCAGTAGTCTTCATTTATCAATCTATCACACAATATTATATCTCTATCTCTCATACAAATGATTATCGCTTCTTAGAGGAAGAAAAAAAGAAATATCAGAGCATCAAAATTAATATAAATAAACAATCATTTTATTAACCACAAAGAACAAATATCAAATAATTATGTCAGGAATACTACCGTATATAGAAGATACAAATGGTGAAAAACATAAAAGACATAAAGTAGCAACAGAAACAATAGAATCAATAATACAAGAACAACAACCAATAAAGAAAAAATTAGATAGATCATCATTTCCCAAAGCAGAACCAATTACTTCTTTCGCTTATGAAGATGTAAATAATGATGCAGAAGAGTTAATATCTCTTAGAGGAGAAGGAAGATATTTTGGAGTAACAGATCCAGATGGAAATAGCAAAACATCTGGTCCAATATGTGATAATTGTCATAAAAGAGGTCATAAAAGAGCAAATTGTAAAATTGTAATATGTCATAAATGTGGTAAAATAGATGATCATTATGAATCGCAATGTCCAACTACAATGATTTGTTTAAAATGTGGTGAAAAGGGACATTATGTACTGGATTGTAAAAGTAAAAATAGAAAAAGAAAATATTGTAGAAATTGTGATACTTTTAAACATGGAGATGATGAATGTCCAACTATATGGAGATCATATTTAACTAAACACATACCAAAAAATAATGAAGAAGAAGAAAGTTCTGTATTACCTGTAATATATTGTTATAATTGTGGAAGTGATAATCATTATGGTGATGAATGTCAACAAACAAGATCTTCAAGAATTCCAAATTTAGGAAGTGCATTTAGTGGAAATAATTTACCAAGAAATGTTAGACCAATATATTTTTTAAATTTAAAAAATAATGGTATTAATGATGAATATGAACCACAAGTAACAACAAGAGATTTTAATTCAAATTATGATATAATACGGAATAATCAAAAAGCTGAACCTGTCAGATCTATCGCAGTAAGAAAGAATTTCAATAATAACAATAATTACAATAATAACAACAACTACAATAACAACTACAATAACAATAACTACAATAATAATTATAGTAATGATTATGGAAACAAAAACATTGCATCCTTTAATAATAATTCATATACTGGTTATCAAAATCAGCTACCTGTTCGACCCTTTGCACCAAGGAATCATGTAAGCAATAATAATAATAATAATAACACCAATAATATCAATTTTAATCAATTTAGAACCCCATATGGAACAAATAATCCTCAAAATGCATCACTAAAGAGTAGAATATCGTCTAGTAATACTAATAATAATCAACCTTCAAGAAGTGGAGTTATAAGTTTATCAAATAGAATATCAAAACCTTCAAGATCTGGATTAATTGATTCTAGTAAAAATAGGAAAAAAGGTAAGCATTTACGATATTGAATTTTAGAAGTATCATAAAAAGTATTCTATAATGAGCATAGACTATTGATTAAAATCTAGCAGAGGGTCACTGTTGCATATCTCTGAAAAGAAGGATTTTAAAGCAGTTTCAAAGATGTGAATAGTTACTGGTTTATACGTAAATCAACAACTCAACCTACAGTGACCTCGTGCGTTTCATTTAATTTAAGGTTAAAGTAAACAAGAAAAAAATGTTAAAATTGTCAGAATTCTAGCTTCCCCAATCGTTCTGTATAGAGTTACACCAAGTCAAAAGTAGTATAACACAGTTTATGCTCTGATTTTTTTCAACTTCGGAGAATAAAAGTAGAATTCATGAATCCCAGCTTTTTTTATAAATCTTAAGGAATCAAAGTTTTAACTTTTGGTTTAAAGTTACTTGTGAGTTCAAAGTCTAGCTTATTTCTAACTATATTTCTTAAAGTTAATGCCCATCCCATGTTGTGTAATATGTATTATTATAATATTATAATGGAATTCTCTCCTAATTAAGTAGTAAATCCGAAAATACTGTATAGTAGAATATTCTGTATATAAGAAATGATCATTAAAATTTTATCTATTTAATCTATGTAACACAAAATCAAATTAGTAAGTTATTTAATAAGCTTTAATAAAGTTGAAGGAGAAAAGATGTACACAAACTAATATATAATAAGAAAAGCCTTGTAAATAATTGGCAAGTTGAAAAGTTTTTCATTCATTCATTCATTCGAACAACTCATTCATCTTTCTTTCAACTCATCATAAATCCCCATTAGATTTAAATTAGTGAAAAATTCCGTTTTATTTTAAACAGAGAAAAATAAATTTATCGCGCCGTTTAAACCCAGTATAAATATTTGAAACAACCAATATTCATCTAACAATACCAATACATGCTTCTATAGTAGTTAACAAGATGAATACAACAAATTCATCATGGTTTTCATATTTCCATTTCCCAAAGGGTAAAACAAAAGAATATTCAGATCTACGGAATAAAACAACTATAAAATATGGTAATATTACAACAATACTATTAATAATTTACATTATATCTATACCAATTTACAATTACTTTATAATTCATTATTATAGATCAAAATTTCATTTTTTAAAAAGATTTTATTCAAAATTAAATTATTATATAATTCATGATTATCAACCAAATTGTTTAAATGCTTCAATATGGGAAAAAATTGTGACAAATTTAGCAATAATTATTAAAAAAATAGCATTTCAAATTTTATTACATTTTTCAACAATTATACAATTAATCTTTTGGGTGGTATTTTTATCAAGTTTATCATTAATTGATATATATCATGGAGATTTAATATTTTTAGCCAAAAGATTAGGTAGAGTTTGTGCAAATTGTTTACCAACAGTTTTATTTTTAACTTTAAGACCTTCTCCATTACCAAATATTTTATATTTAACTTTAATTCCAATACATAAATGGTTAAGTAGATTAATTATTGTACAAGCTGTTATTCATACAATTATTTATTTATTTTATTTTAATTATTCAAATACATGGTTTAAAGCATGGAAATTAGAAAATATTTATGGTTGGATTGCATTATTTGGATTTTTAGTCATAATATTTACATCATTATCAAAATTTAGAGCAAGATGGTATAAAACGTTTTATTTTTGTCATTATGCAAGTACTTGGATTATAGTGGCATGTTTACAATTTCATATTAGACCATCACCATATACTTTATATACAATTGCAAATGTTTCAATACTATTATGTCAAATAATTTATAGATTACATCTTACTAGAGTTTCAACAAAATCAGAAGTTAAAGTTATAGATGTATCACCAAATTTATCATTAATTGAATTCCCCAATAATTTAATTGTAAAACCTGCTATTGCTCCAGGTGCTCATATTAGAATAACAAATTATAGTTCAAATTTTATTGTTAGAATTTGGAAACAAATTATCCCAAATTATCATCCATATACTTTAGTTTCATTACCACAAGATAAACAACAAAAATTAATAATTAGAAAAAGTAAATTTAAAATTTTAAATAATTATAGATATTTAATAACTGGTTCATTTGATCCTCATTTAATGTTTATTCATTATAAGCAACCTAAAAATTCATCAAACACAAATTTTACATTATCAAAATTACATATAGATGCAAAAAGAGTCCTTATAGTAGTAGGAGGATCAGCAATATCATTTGCTTTACCAATATTAAGAAGTATGAATTATCATGGTATACCAACAAAAGTAATATGGGTTATAAAAGATTTTAGAGATGTTTTAATTTTAAAATATTTTGAAGGTTATATTCATGGAGATGATTTTGAAATTTTTATAACAGGAAATGATAATTTAGATCAAGAAAAATCATTATTAACTTCAAAATATTCATCTAACTTGAAGAAAAGATCATCACAACCTTCAATGCATTATGATTTAGAAAATGAAGAAACTCCTTTATTAAATTCTTTAACAAATAATAATCAATTTATAAGTTTAAATAAAGAAAATCAAATTGAAGATGTTGATATAAGTGTTAATTCAGATGATGAAAATTATGATAATTGTTCAAATTGTACTCAACGACATAACAATACCAATTGTAATCAATCTTTTTCACCAGGAACTTTTAATGATTTAGATGATGTATTAGACCAAGATTTAGAATCATTAGAATATGAAGAAGATCCTATAACAAATAAATCCAACAATGAAATAGATATTAATAGAGAAGAAAATGAAGACGATGAAGATAACGATGACGAAGCTGATGAATTTGAAGTAACTAATCAAACAATAAATACCACACACCAACATCATCATTCAAGAAAATCATCAATGAATGAAAGATTTATACCAAAATATGGAACAGATTCAACAGACGCGATAAAATCATATATTCAATCTTTCAAAACCATAACAAAATCTCTTAAGCTAAATAAAAAAATATATAAAGGACGACCAAAATTAAATAAAAATTATTATAATTGGTGTATAAATGAAGGTTTCACTCAATGTTCAGGACCTGTGATGGATGAAAATAATAATTTAATATGTTGTAAAGATTTATCAAAAAATAAAATTATTCAAGAAGATTTAAATTGTGAAAAAATTTGGGTTATTAGTGCTGGTCCATCAAAATTAGTTGAAAATGTTAAATTATGGTCAAGTGAAAATGGTTTAAAATTTCATGAAGAAGCTTTTTATGCGTAAGATTAGATTCTTGATTACATATTTAGATCTTTTATTAGATTAGACGTTAATGACATTTGCATTTTTTTTTATTTTTGGCATTCATATCTTTCTGATTTAGTTTTTTGTAGTACTTTGTTTGTACAACTCTTTGTAGAAGACAGTCAACATTTGTGGGAGACTTAATCTGATTAAAATATCAAGTATAATATATTTGAGATTAATATATGATATAATGAGTTTATACGGTAATTAATGTAGAGTGTTAAAGTTAAATTGAATATTAACAGAACGGTTCAAAATCAAGAACAAGAAATAGATTTAATAGTAAAGAGAAGAATAACGAGATAAATATAGCTACTTATCTTTGAAGATGATGAATTATCGAATTAGGAACTAACTAAAAATCATAATAAGATATGAGTGATGATGATATCATATTAGACCCAAATGTTTGCTAGTAATACTGATGAAGTATCAAGTAAGATATGGAGTTTATCAAATAGTAAAGATATACACACTTATATTTGTTGAATTTGATCAGTAACTATAAAGATCTCGTAATCTTCAAAAATCAAGGAGTGAACTTCTTTACCAATTAACTCTTGACTTTCAAAAACACTCAAAATACTTTGTTTGTTTCACTGTACGCTGAATTGATTGATTCAATTAACATATCATATTTATGTGTATCAGCAATTAACTTTCCTTCTTCTAATATGTACTCATCAAAGTCTTGAGCTCTGTCCGTAAAAAATAACAATTAAATTTTTGAAAGGTGATAACTAGCCGACTCATAAGCTGTAGATCTCCTCTATTTGACAAACTCCCTACCTCACTATATACTACATCAGTATTACTAGTAATGACTTCACTCTTTCAATCCCATTGATTTGCAAACGTCCTCTTCTAATCTTCCGCTCCAAACTAAGGCTCAAAATTAAAGCGTAATTGATTATAGTTTGCCAACTCAACTGCCATCACATCAAATGCAAATCCACTTTCAACCCTCCTACCCAAATCATTATTTCTTATTATATTCATTCTCCAAAATTTTATTTCTTTTAATTTCATCTTCTAAAGCAGCTTGTCTACTAATTTTAATTTTAGCAATATCAGTAGTAAAACTAATACTAACAACATTCCAACCAACAAACCACCAAACTTTATAAACATTTCTAAAATATTGACTATTTATTCCATGATTATATTTATAACTAAGAGCATAACCAGTTATTAAAGCAATTAAAGTACCTCTAAATAAACCTTTTGCTCCTGCTTGATATAATTGATTTTTAAATCTTTCATTTCTTTGTTGTTTTGTTTCTGAAATTAATTGATCTGATGTTTCTTGTTGTTGTTGTTGTTGGGAGGTTTGTTGATCGTTTGACATATTTTATAAAGAAAGAAATGAAGGAGTTCAAAATTAAGGGTTTTTTTGGATCAGAGAAAATTAAATATCTCCTTGATATTTGTACTATTAAATTTATTTGCAACCAATAACAAAACAAATTCATACTTCAAACGATGTTTGGAGTTAGGAAGATGTTGTTGGTTAAACCAACTCCAAATCTACTACGATTCACAAGATCTGTGAAAACTTCAACAATTGATTGGAAACCAATAAAATCAGTACCTGGAAATTTAAGAACAATATCACATCAAAAGAAAATGCCAATAATAAGAAAATTTATTTTGGGTTTAATGTATGCTATGCCAATAATAACTTTTGGTTTAGGATGTTGGCAAATTAAAAGATTAAAATGGAAAAATGATTTAATTACAAAATGTGAAACTAATTTAGCTTCACCTGTTCTAGAGTCATTACCAGCTAATTTAGATCCAAATGTTATTGAAGAATTTGAATATAGACGTTTTAAATGTAAAGGAAAATTTGATTATGATCAAGAAATGTTCTTAGGTCCAAGATTAAAAGATGGAGTATTAGGATATTTAATTGTTACACCATTTATAAGATCAGATGGTGGGAAACCTATTTTAGTAGAAAGAGGTTGGATTCATAAAGATAAAGTAATACCATCAAAAAGAACAAAGGGTTATTTATCTCATTTAGCTATGCCACAAGGTGAAATTGAAATAGAAGCTTTATTTAGATGTATGCCTAAAAAATCAAGTTTACAATTTGATCATGAACCTGGTGCTAAATTATTTAATATACCTGATATACCAGCAATGGCTATACAAAGTGGTTCATTACCAATATATTGTCAAATGATTTATGATTTAAGTGATCATTTAGATTATAAAACCGAAAAAGCACTAGAATCAAAAGGACAAAATACATCACCATCTTTTTGGAATAAAATATTTTTTAAGGCAGATCAACAAAATAATAATGAAAAAGATAAAAAATATATTCAAGATCTTTCTGATGATTCAATGTATTATCAAGAATTTGAATTTATAAATCAAGGAGTTCCTATAGCTGCAAAACCAACTATTAAATTTTCAAATAATCATTTACAATATCTTATAACTTGGTTTGGAGTATGTATTGCAAGTACAGGTTTATTAATATATATGAGTTGGAAAACAAAACAATTTTCAAGCGCTGAAAGAATTATTGAAGCTAAAAGAAAAGATATGAAGAAGTTAATATAATTAAAACACAACTTGTAAATAGTAAATCAAAAAAATCACATTTATTTATTAATTAGTTCTTATAACTAAGTAGTCCAAATAACACAATAACTAATGATAAATCTCCTAAAAATATCCCCAATAATGCTTTATAACCTAATAATCTAGTTATTAATGGTTTATAACTATTTAAATTTGGTATAAACATTGATAACATATTAATACCTTGTAATATAAAACTTTTTTTATTGGAAGCATGAAACAATCCTAATTTTTCAAAAATTATATAATAACTTGCTATTATAGCTATTTCAATTGTGAAAAACCATGTAATAAATCCATTTATAGGATAAACTATTTTTAAATCTCTAACATATGAATGTTTTGAAGATATAAATGAAGGAATATTTATATAATGATAAATAAAATTGATTAAAGTTGCTAAAATTCTTATAATTAAAAATCTAAAATTCCATAATTTTTGTTGATATATATAATAATTAGATAAATCCTTTTGATATTTTAATTCATTTGGATTTTGAAATTGAGGTTGATTTGAAAAATCAAAATTTTCATTTGATTCATTACCTCCTAAATCGCCAAACATTTTGAATAAATCGTCCATAGGATTATGACCACTTGTTCCTTGTTGATGATTTTGTTGATGATGCTGACCTTGCTGTTGTAATAATTTTTGAAACATATCATCAAAATCTGGGTTTTGTTCTGCCATTGGCTTATATGGTAAGGCTACATCGGAAATATCTTGAATTTCTGGATCATCATCGTGGGAACTAGTATTTGGTGTAATCTTGTTTGATGTTGGTGTGGAGTCAATGGTTGTAGTTGCTGTTTTTGGTTCTGGTTTGTCTAATACTGAAGTAACTGATGATGCTTTAACTGATGTTCCTTGATTTAGTATATCATTTAATCTATCAGTAGCTTTACCTTTGGCCATTTTATTTTGTCTTCTTTCTCGAAGTATTCTTCTTTTCTCTTCTTCCGACAATTGTGGTATATCTTTTGCCTCTGACATTGTCAATTGATTGGGGTAATAGTAATGATTATGAATATTTCAATTTGTAGACTGAAAAAAAAAGTGTTCCGAATGAAATAATAACTCAATTTATCAATTTATCATTCAAACACCAATGAACAAATGGAGTCTACAAACAATCAACAACAACCAAATGATACTGATTCTTTACCAAAAAATGAAATAGAATTAAAAAGAAGAACTGAAATCATGCATTCGATAGAAAATATGGATTATTTATTATCGGTGGCAGAAGCTCAAAAAAAATCAGTAGAAGAAGTAATATATGATTTAAAATTAGAATTAATAAATGGAAGAGGACCAATGTTTTATTAATTATGGAATTGATAGAATTTTACACACCTTACTTAAATGGAGGTCTTTGACTTATAGGCTTGTTGATACTTTTCGTTTGTGTCGTTGGTTGTGATTGATTAATATTTTCATTAAATAAGCCACGCATATACCTTGGAGGTTGATTCAAATTTGGAGTTCGTTTATTTTGAAATTGTTTCTGTTGTTGTGTTTGATTTGATTGAATAGGTTGTGGAATACGTGAAGGAATATTATGCAGTCGTTGATACGGAATAGATGTATTATTGACATTTTCATTATTAAATTTCAACCGTTTATTATTACTTAATTGAATAGTATTAGTTCCCTGTTGAGATCTTGGTCTAATAAACAGTTTTGATTCTTCAGCTAATTTATTTTTCAATTCACCATTTAATTTTTCAGCTTCAATTAATTTTGTTTTTAATTCTTGAATTTTTTCTCTTTTTCTTTTCCTTAATTGTAATCTTTGCCATGCCTTTTTGGAAGGACATTTAGGTAATGAAACACACCACATTGTTAATGATAAACCATATAAAAAACTTGCAAATGATTCATTAAATTGTCCAGAAATAGCATTATGAATATGATTCAAATCTTTCATATTTACACATAAATCATCCATTGAATCTGCTATATTTTTGAATTTATTGAGTATGTCTGTAGAATCAGTTGGTAAATTATCTACTTCAATTGGAAAATGTCTAGGTGATTGTGAAGGTAATGCTATTCCTGAAGATCTTCTCAGGTAACGTCCACTTCTTCTTCTATCCCCAATTGGAGTAGTGGGTCTTGATGGAGCCATATTTATGAACCCAATCTCTCAGATAGTGTGATAAATCTTAAAAAGAGTTGTAAAAAGATTTGTGTTTACATTTTTTAGAATTTGTGAGACGAGATTTTGTAACCACAAAATTTGGTAGCAGGTTTTGAAACATATGGATCAACTTTTTATTTTTGACTACATTATCTATTTTCATTAACTATTTGTTGCCAAGTTTTGCCTTCTTTTCTTAACTCTGAAGCTAGCTCGTCTCGTATTTTAGCTACCAACCCAGGACCTTTGTAAGCAAAAGCAGTATATATTTCAACGAAAGTAGCTCCAGCTTTTGCAAACTCTAATGCGTCTTTTCCATTAGATATACCACCACATCCAACCAATACTAACCCTGATCCCTTCGTGTATTTGTTAAGCAAGGTTAAAGCTTTCAAAGACAATGGTTTCAAAGGTTTTCCAGAGAGACCACCGGTTTGATTTATTAATGTTTGATCTGATGTTAATAACTTTTCAGTCGGTCTTTGAATAGTAGTGTTAGAAATGATTATACCATCAACTTTAGCTTCTTTTGCAGAGTTAGCAACAGATTCAATTTCCGGTTCAGTCAAATCAGGTGCTACTTTAACTAAAATTGGAGGTTTGGCACCTAATAAATTGGTACCCAATACATTTCTTGCTTTAACAACTTTGGTAAGTAAATTTATTAGGTTACTTTCATTTTGTAAGTCTCTTAAACCCGGCGTGTTTGGTGAAGAAACATTGATAACTAAAACATCTGCATATGGACCTAATCTTGTTACACCTTTAACATAGTCTTCAACTTCATCACCTGTTTTATTCTTACCTAAATTAATACCCAATAATTTTCCTGGGATAAAAGCATTCGAGAATGGTTTCTCATTAGGTGAATGACTTTTTTGGAACATGTCAAGTAATTTATTGAATCTAATTCTCAAGGTCGCTATCACATTAAAATGTCCTGTAGAATTGAAACCATATCTATTTATAACAGCGTCATCTCTGGGTAACCTGAAAAATCTTGGTAAAGGATTGCCTGGTTGTGGTTCAGGAGTAATTGATCCAATCTCAACATATGAGAACCCACAATTAAATAATGAGTCAATGGCTTCACCATCTTTATCTAATCCAGCAGCTAACCCAATTGGATTTCTTAACCTATGTCCAAATACTTCAACTCCCAAAACATCACTTTGATCATTGATTCCTTCGTCTAATAATTTCGGTGCAATTCCATGTTTCAATAAAAATATTCCTAATTTATGACCTTGTTCAGCAGTAGTCAATGATCGTATAAGTGGACATATAAGGTATTCATGTACAGATGAACGTGCATCATATAAGTAATAACCAGCAACTCCAGCTACTGCTAATCCAGTTATGAGTGTAATTGAAGATGGAACTACACTAGATTTTAAAATAATGCGTTGTGAATGGGTGATGGTAGGATTTGTTTTGGTTAAGTTTTTTCTAAAAGCGGAATATAACCTTCTGCCAAACATCTTGTGAGACTGCTAGTTGATATTTTAACTCCAGTCGAGTTCAAACCTCACACTGACCTGATTTATGAATTGTTCAGTGGAAAGTTATCTATGTAGTGCGACTTATTTGTGCATAAGAATTTGGTAGCATATCTAACCTTTGTAATTTTTATTATCAAATGTATGGAGATGATCTTCCCTGAAAATGAACCAACATATCGAAACTATCTGTATTCTCCACAATTACCTGAAAAACCAAGATGGAGAGTAATACTACTCAGAAGCTGAAAAACAAAAAGTATGGCAACAAGAAACGAGGACCAACTCGTCCACAATATTCAAAAGACAAGAAATTAAACTCCAAACTACAAAGACTCGAAGAACAATACAAAGATGCAATAAAGTCAAAAGCAGGAACCGATTATCTTCTTCAAGAAGAAGCTGGGTTTTTAGAAGCCGATGGTCCTATGGAAAAAACATTCAAAATCAAACAAGATGAAATAGTTAAAGAAGTGGATGCAAGTATGGCCAATAAAAAGTTTGAGTTAAAATTACCAGAATTTGGACCTTACCAAATAGATTTTACAAGAAATGGTAGAGATCTACTATTGGGAGGCAAAAAGGGTCATGTGGCATCAATCGATTGGAGAACTGGAACTCTAGGTTGTGAACTACATTTGAATGAAACAGTCAATGCAGTGAAATATTTGCATAATGACCAATACTTCGCGGTTGCCCAAAAGAAGTATACTTTCATCTATGATAAGGAAGGAACTGAGATTCATAGACTAAAACAACATATAGAAGCAACTTTATTAGATTTTTTGGCATATCATTTCTTATTAGTGAGTGCAGGTAATACTGGATTTTTAAAATACACAGATGTTTCCACAGGTCAATTGGTTAGTGAAATAAGGACGAAATTGGGCCCAACACTTGCAATGAAACAAAATCCATGGAATGCGGTAATGCATTTAGGTCATGGGAATGGTCAAATAACATTATGGGCCCCAAATAATCCAGAACCATTAGTCAAATTACAATCTTCACGAGGACCAATACGAGATTTGGCTATTGATAGAGAAGGTAAATACATGGCCGTAGCTGGTGCTGACAAAACATTAAAAATCTGGGATATACGAAAGTTTAAAGAAGTAGATCAATATTATACACAAACTCCAGCAACTTCATTAGACATATCGGATAGTGGTTTATTATCAGTAGGATGGGGACCACACGTTACAATATGGAAAAACATGTTTAAAGGAAATCATCAAGCTGACCCATATATGAATCATTTAATACCAGGGTCGAAAGTGGATAAAGTTAAATTTGCTCCATTTGAAGATATATTAGGAGTTGGTCATCAAGAAGGATATAGTTCAATAATTGTTCCTGGTGCCGGTGAAGCTAATTACGATGCATTAGAATTGAATCCATTTGAAACTACAAAACAAAGACAAGAACAAGAAGTTAAATCATTGCTTAATAAACTTCCTTCAGATACTATCACATTGGATCCAAATGTTATTGGTACTGTTGACAAGCGTGCAAAATCAATACGATTAAAACCTGGTGAAATTAATACTTTAGGAGATCTGGAATCAAGTAATAATAAGATGGAACTTCGACCTGATGTTAAAAGTAAAAACTCAGCATTGCGTAAACATTTGAGAAGGAAAAGAGAAAATGTAATTGATCAAAGAAAATTGAGAATTGAAAAGAATTTGAGGAACGAAAAAGAAGCAAGAGCAAGACGAGCAGCTTTGGCTCAAGGAATACCAGAGGAGTCGGATGCGTTAGATTCTGCATTATCAAGATTCAAATAGACAAATTTTCATGCTTCCGTTTTATTTTTCTCAATAGCTATAGCTTGAATAACTTTTTCAAATAAATTCGACTCCCATTTGATAGCATTATACTCATCTAACGAGACACCATACTTTTCCACACCATTTGAAGTAATCGTCAGACTCGAGACCTTTTTGTCGCTAATATCACCCGATAATAAATTAAAGGCTTTCATCACAACTTGGTCTTCTTCGCTTAAAAATTCGATGAATGACTGTCCCCTAGAAGCCAAATGCGAAGTATAGGTTCCTATTATGTATAAAATTTGACACATTGATGCCAACTCGTTAATATCATCGAATAAAACTAACTTGTATAAATTTAATTTGGGTATTTGACTTAAGTATGGAAATCTTTTGAAATGTAAATTTAAAATTACATCTAGCTGATTGATTTGATACTCAATGTTTCGATTAACCGATATTGTTGTCTCATTTTTTTCGACGACTAGATTGGTACTAAAAATATCGTCATAGTCTAAAAAATCTTCTTTCTTTAATAAGCTTTTGATTAAGTAATATAAAATCTCTGGATTTGTGAAAACATCAATCTCTGCATCAGCTTGAATTGGTGAGTCTGAGAATTCTGAGAGCCAATGGATCATTGCATTTGCATATGACCGGATGTTTTCATCTGTTGTGTTTTGCATTGCGTTTGACATAACATACTTTTGGTAAAAGAATTACCAAAATTTTGTTGCGAAATGGTTGCAAAATAGATTTCTCATCTATTCAGTAAAATTTCACAACATTATTTATCGACAGTGAAGCAAAGCAAATTGATACAATAAGCAACCCAAATATTTGATGTAACATGCCCTCATGAAGAGTTTCACTATAGCTTTTACAAAGATCTCCACACGAGTTGATTTAATGCAAGAGTAAGAGCTAAGAACAGGTGTACAATTCACTTATTATCAAGAAGAACTCATAAATTTAAATCCTTTAAGCTGTAGCTCTACTTTCCATTACTTGTACACGTAAGTCATAGATGACTTCAGAATGTATCACTATCTGTGAGTGTTATAGCCTTCATAAAATTGAGTAAAAAGCTTTAGAGTTCAAGCTTGTCAAAAATTATTTCACAAAATTGTAATATTATTTCATCGATTTAATATAGTTCAAACAATTCAAATACAACACAGACTTCACAAACAACACCACATGTCAAGCGCGAAGAGCTTATTGAAGTTAGCCAAAAGAGCATTAGAACAAAATGATCCAGAAGCAGCATTAGGTCATGCAAAATCAGTCATATCAATTGATCCTTCATCATATTATGCATTTGTATTTAGAGGAAAAGCTTACCAATTATTAAATGATTTACCTAAAGCCATAACATCATTTAAAAGAGCAACTGAAATAGAACCAAATAATATATTAGCTTGGAAAGGATATTTTCAAATTGTGAAAAGTCAAGATGATTATAAATTATTTTTTGAAATTTTAACATCTTTAAGTTCTTTGTTAATTGATCAAGGAATATCTATTGCAGATGTACTAAAAGATTTAAGATCATACTTGGACAAACAAAATGCCAAAAATAATGATAAAATTTATGAATATTATTTAAGATCAATACTACCTGGAACAAAATTGGGAGATTTAATTGGAACATCAATTGAAAATCCAGATTTCACATATAAAAAGCTTTTAGATTTTAAACAAACTAAGGTCGAGAAAGAAGTAGCCGGAAAGGTTTCTAGAGAAAGAGTTAAATTTGGAAGAATATTAACAGCGGAGCAAAAAAACAAGTTAGACTCTGTTGCATGGCTGTATTACGAAGATGGAGACATTATAAATCTTTATGAAAACTTTTTAAATGTGTGTGATGATGACGGATTACGAAGAAAGTATGAAGAGAAATTTTTGAAGTTCAAATACGAATTGTTAAAAATATCACCTAATAAAGAAGAATTAATTCAAAATATTAGACAACAAGTTGATGATATGATACTTTTGAAAACAACTAGTTTATTTTGTTGGAATTTATATTTTGATTGGAACGATGACAGAACTGTGAATGATTTAGATGAGACAAGAATTATAGAATATTTACAACTATTTCAAAACGAAGGATTAGGTTTAATTTTATTTGCATTTGCAATGAGTGATATATCACCTTATAACAAAGAAAAAATTGTCAAAGGCTTATCTGCTAACGATGAGCAAAAATCAACGAAATCTAAGGAAACCATAAATGAGCCAAAGGAATTGGTTGATGAAGAAGATCATTCACAGTATTATTTACCACAAGATGAAGTTTTGGGTGTGATGCTACAAGGTTATGCAAAAGCAAAAGGTTCTGTACTAGCTAACAGAATCATAGTTAATTATTACATACATCTTAGAGAATATCAAGTAGCATCAGAAAGATGTCGAGAAGGTATAAAGATTTTAGCAGATATTCAAAGAACTGTTGGGTTAGATTTGAAGAATACAAAAGAAGATTTCTTATGTTCATTAGCAATTGTTTATACATATTATGAAGCACCTAAAAATTACAATCGTGCTATACAGTTGTATGATAAAATTCTTGAATCGAACCCAAACAACGTGAAAGCACAAGTAGGTAAAGGTTTAATATATGTCGAAAGAGGTGAATTATTGGAAGCCAAAGCTATCTTAAGTACCATAGTTAAGGATCATCCCGATAATTTGGAAGCTGAATCTGAATACTATTGGTGTTTAATTAAACTTGGTGAATATAAAGAAGGTCAAAAGGGTCTACAAGAATTCATCAAAAAAATCACAGGTGGAGATTTACATAGTCGAGAAATAAAAGCAGTGGCTAAATGGAGAATTGCAAAAAGTTATTATGATGAAGGCGACATAAATGAATGTTACAAATATTTGATTGATTCTTTGAAAGATTCTGATTTACATGCACCATCATATACATTATTAGGTATAATTTTCCAAGAGCATTATAATGATATAGGAAGAGCTCAAAAATGTTTTTACAAAGCTTTTGATTTGGATCAGAATGAAATCATAGCAGCTAAATATTTAGTTGAGCAAGCAACCGCTAAAAATGAGTGGGAAGTTGCAAAAGTACTCGCAAAGAGAGTTGTTACAAATGAAACTTCTAGAAGATTGATAATGAGAGGTGATATCGAAGATCCTTCATGGGCATATAGAGTTTTAGGATGTGGAGCATTAAACATACAAGATGATGCCAAAGCTGTAGAATGGTTTCAAAATGCACTCCGTATAAATTCTAGTGATTATGAATGTTGGGTTGGATTAGGTGAAGCTTATTTTAATTGTGGTAGATTTGACGCTGCTGCTAAAGTATTTCAACATGCATTAACAATGAAGGAAGAACAACTGTGGATTGTACTTTATATGTTAGGAGTGGTCACATGTGAGATGAAAGAATTTAATGAAGGTTTGACATATCTTTATGCTGCTTTGGAATCAAAGCCTAATGAAGAATGTATAATAAGTGCAATTTATGAAACCAATATTGAAAATGCAAATAAATTCATGCAAACTGGATTTTATGGTAGAGCCATCAATGCAATTTCGAAAGCCTTAAATTTCATAAATCAAGCAATATCTTTAAATGAAAAATCTCAAAAAGTTTGGAAAGCTCTTGGTGATAGTTTAAAAATTTTCTTAAAAATACAATATTATATGGATAAAGTGCCATACGATGAATTATTTGCTATATTTGACAAAATCAATTATGAAAATCTCGAATATGAATTACCTGATTCAATATCATTAGTTAATGCTAAGGAGTACCTAGAGAAAGGTAAAAAGGCTGAACTGCTAAATTTGTTAATTATTTTATCATTTGCAGCAGCTTTGAAAAATTTACCACAAAAGTCAAACAAAGCATTGAAAGCAACCGCTTTTTATAATCTTGGATTATCATTATTAGAAGGATATCAAAATCTTGATATCGTAGAATATCGTGAACTTTCAATTCAATATTTAAAACGTGCTATAAAAATCGAGAATAATAATGCGAATTATTGGATTGCTTTAGGTAATGCATATTTTACAACAAATCCTCAAATTTCTCAACATTGTTATATTAAAGCAACAACACTTGAAGTTAAAGATGCTGAAATTTGGATTAATCTTGCATCATTGTATTTAAAATATGGTGATACACAATTATCTCAAGATACTTTTTTAAGAGCTCAATCTGTTGCACCTCAAGATGCTCAATCATGGCTTGGTAATGCTTTAGCTACTGAAATTATAGGAGATGAAGAAAAAGCTTCTAATCAATATATTCATGCTTTCACTTTATCTAAAGGTAAATTAGCATTAGCTCAATTTTTATATGGTTTATCAGTAGCTAATAGAAGTTCAGGAAGAGATAATAGAGATGTTGAAACAGCACAAGAGTTTAGTATAAGTAATCAAGCCATGCAACAATATTTAAAATATTATCCTGAAGATGAAGTTGCATTGAGTGTTGGACTTACGATTGCTGAAAGATGTAAAGATTTCGATACTGCTTTGTTAATTGGTGAAAAATTATGTTCATTATATGAAAAAAAATATGAAGAAACTGAAAGTGAACTTATATTAGAAAAATTTGCATTAACTAAATCTCAATTAGCTAGACTTTATCTTGGATTAGGTCAATATGATAAATCAATAGAAGAAGCTACAACTGCATTGGAATTAGATCCTGAATCTGATAAAATTGAATTATCAACTAGAATAACTTTAGGATTATGTTATTTTTTCCAAAATAAATTTGAAAATTCAATTGATGAATTGAAAATAATATTATCAAAAAATTCTGAATCTTCAATTATTATTACATTAATTTCTCAAATATTATATGCTCATAATACACCAGAAACAAAACAAGCATCAATTGATCAATTATTCTCGCATATAGAACAAAATGGATCTTCACTATTAGTAGTATTAACTTTGGGCGCTATATCTTTGGTTGATAACTTACCAGAGTATTTTGAGCCAATAAAGGATGAATTATTAGCATTAAATTTAAATGAAATAACAGCAGATACATCAAGACAAATTCCAAAATTAATTAATGAAATAAATAAAAGATTAGGAGATGATGATTCACAAATTTGGAATAGATATGCATTTTTATTTCCATTTAGTTTTAACGTTTGGAAAAATATTAACAATGAAATGTCTACACAATTATTAGGTTTAAATGATAATAAAATTACTGGTAATGAATATTCAAATGCTATGTTTAAAACAGGAAAATTAAGAAATATTCAACGTAGTTTGTTATTAAACCCTGATTTAAATAATTGGTCTAAGGTATATGGTTGAGTAGGAGCAATAGAATAGGTAAGTATTTGCCAAAAAATTATTTGTAATACCATAAGTTTCTACTCTGTCTTTTCTATAGTCAGTTTATCGTTCGCTCTAGAATTATCTACAACTCATAGTACTTAACAAAGAGCATTAATCTGCTCTGGTTGATACCAATTCATTCATTAAACGCTTTTGATTCACACAAAAATTTATTATGTACAACCTCTTAATAAAAATTACCTCTTAAAAACAATAAAAATATTTTATTAGTAATGGAATTTCTAATATTAAAGTAGAAGAATCAATTGGCAACCATAATTTTACTACTTCATATATTTGAATATCAAGACCAAAAAAGCATTTGATCAATAGATGCTATAACCTACTTTGCTTGACTCATTTAAAAGCTGAACCTAACTGAAAAATTAATAATAAATGGGGTTATTTTCCAAAAAGAAATCAACTCCACTGTCACCAACGAAGCAAGATTTAAAATTAACAACTTCAAATGAATCAATAAAATCAGGATCATCAATATCAAGTGGAGGAGATAAAGTTAAAAATTTATTCAAGACAAATAAATCAAAAAACAATGACATTAAAACTATAACATCTGATTTACAACATACAAATATATATTCAAACTCAAATTTAAATCCAAGTCCACCACAATTGAGTCAAAATTCTCTAGCTGTGCCGAATGATGGGAATGGATCTAATCGATTTAAGAAGAGAGTAAGTACTATAATTGAAACAGAGGATAATACATCTGATGACGAAGTTGAAAATACAGACGATGATGAAGACAACAACGAAAATGGTTCTATCACTGGTGATTCAGAAACAGATGAAGATGAAGAAGAAGATCATTTACATCCCATAAAACCAAAATATGACTCAACACATCATGATTTAGCAAAACAATTATCAACAATAATGGATTATTGTGGTTTAAAAAATTCATCACATTTAACAGAAGAAGCAAATAAAGAAAGTCAAAAAACTTATAGTTTATTAGATTCAGAAAACAAGATTAAAAAATTATCTAGAAATTTTAATAATTATGAATCTGTTATAGGAGAATATCAAATTCAATTAATTAAAAATTTAAGTTTTAAAATTTCAAATTTAGTTGAAAATAAAAATTGTTCAATTATTACTTGTAATAAATCATTATACCAAAGGTATGGAGTTATTCGAAATGTAGTGGGAAAGGGAGCTTATGGATTAATTAAAATTATAAATCCTGATATTAATGATAAAAACAGCAAAGGCTCGTCATCAATAACTAATCCTAATTCAATTCCAATTGGTAAAAACCTATATGTTGTAAAAGAACTAGCGAAAAGAAAAGATGAAAAACCAAATAATTATATTGAAAGAATATTAAGTGAATTTGTAATATCATCAACTTTAAATAATAAGAATATAATAGAAACAGTTGATTTAATGGGTACTTTCATAGATTCAAATTTAAGATTAAGTCAAGTTATGCAATGTAGTCAAGGAGGAGATTTATTTTCTTATTTATTAACTGGATATAATTTAAAAAATAAATCAATTGAATTTATGTCACTTTATGAAATTGATTGTTTTTTAAAACAAATTTCAAAAGGTTTAAAATATATGCATAATCATGGTGTATCTCATTGTGATTTAAAATTAGAAAATATTTTGATTAGTTATGAACAACCAACAACCACTACTAATGAAAATTGTGAAACTAAAATAATTTTAAAATTAAGTGATTTTGGAAAATCTTTTGTATTTAGAACTGCTTATGATACGCAAGAACAATTAATTAATGGAAATCAAGGTTTAATTGGATCTGGTCCATATATTCCACCAGAAGAATTTATAGCAGTAAAAAATAAAACCAACTATTCATCATTACAAAAAGATAATTGGGCTTTAGGGATTATAGCATTAGTTATATTAAATTTAAGAAGACATTATTATTCAGGTTTAAAAAATGGAGCTTATAGATCAGGTAATAAATTAATTGGAGGAAATGATGTATATGGTTATAGTACTGGTTATTTATGGCAAACTACTGAATTAAAAAATTCAACAAAGCAAGAATATAAAGATAAAGTATTTAATGAATATTCTAAAAAGAGAATGATTGCAGATTATGAAAATAAAACTAAAGAATGGTTAATACGACAAAAGGGAACGTTTAAACCAATTAATAATATATGTTTACCTATAAAACCAACCACCAACATTAATAATACTATCGATGATAATTCAAGTACAAGTACTATTGATCTGGAACCAGAAGATGAAATTATTGAAGAAGAAGGTAGTGAATTAAATGAATTAAGAGTTATGTGTATTTATAAATTATTAGATATTGATCCATCTACAAGAATGACAGTTGATGAATTTTTAAAAAGTGATTGGATGACATCTACTGAGGTGTGTTAACTTTGAATCTACATGTAGGCATTTCATATAATAATACATTAATTAATCTAGACTATTTAATAAATTATTTATAGACATTTGATTCTTAAACATTCCACTTTTCAAGTAATTCTATCAAAAATCTTCAAACAGGTCATGATAAGGATCTTCAACTCCACTTATTCCATAATCTAAATCTTTATCTTCAGGATATCTATCAAATTGTGAAGTATCACCAACACCAGAAGTAATAGGAGGTTCATAAGGAGTTTCAATATCTCTACTTAATAATCTTTCCCAAATAACTTCTTTAAACCATTGATGATTTTTAACATCATTTGAACCACCTTGTAAATTACCTAATCTTTGAGTTAAATCTTTTACAATTAATTTTTGTAATAAATCTAAAATATCAGGAGGTAAATAATCTGGATAAGTTATTGTACCATTTAAAATATTTTCATAAGTTTTCATTGGAGTTGGATCATAAAATGGTGTATAACCAGTTAACATTTCAAATATTAATATACCAAAAGACCACCAATCTACTGATTTATTATAAGGTTTTGTTGCAACAACTTCTGGTGCTATATAATCTGGAGTACCACATAATGTAAAAGTAACATCTGTAACTTCTTTTGCAAATCCAAAATCAGTTAATTTTATATGACCATTTTTATCTAACAAGATATTTTCAGGTTTTAAATCTCTATATATAATATCTAAATCATGTAAATATTCAATAGCTAAAAAGGCTTCAGCTGCATAAAATTTTGCTACTGGGGTAGGAAATCTTTGAGATTTTCTTAGCAAAGAAAATAATTCTCCTCCTTCTATATAATCCATAATCATAAATAAGTTATGACAATCTTGAAAAGTACCCCACATTCGTATTATAAAAGGATGTTGAGCTAATTTAAGCATTCTTCTTTCATCATTTGTATGTTCAACTTGTTTCATATTAACAACTCTTTCTTTTTTTAAAACTTTCATTGCATAAAATCTTCCATTATGTATTGATCTTGTTAAATGAACTCTTCCAAATGATCCTGTTCCTAAAGTTCTTAATATTTGAAAATCATTAAGATTATATTTACCTCTTGTTGTTGTATCTTTATTTGCATGTCTTGAAATTTTTTTGGTCAACGGTATGGATGATGAGGAGTTGTTATGAGAGTATGGTTGTGATTGTGTTTGTTGTTGCTGTGGTAGTTGTTGTTGTGATTGTGGTTGAAATGATTGTTGTTGATGAGATTGATTAGGTATATTCGGATTATTTTGATTATGTAGTGAACTGTTATTGTTACTAGTACTTATATTTGAGTTGTTATTGTTATTATATTGTTGTTGATGTATGGTTCCATTGTCATTAGTGTTATTATAAGTTTGATTATTATCTAGTGAAGGAGAACTTGATGCATATATATTTTGTTGAGGTTTATTAGATAGTTCGTTTATAGTTGAATCTTTTGAAGACATTTTGTTGCCTTATTTTGTCTAATTTTTCGTTGATATATACAGATTGATTAAATTATGAGTTATTTTAGTGTGTGATTGAAGTTGATTGTCAAAGTTGTTGTTGTTGGAGGTTGGTATAAGTAAATATTGGAAAATTAAGGAACTATTGTTTTAGTTTGAGTGAATATTAAGAATAAACGGAATATGAAATAGAATGATATCTGGGATATCTAAATATTGTCTATCGGGTCTATACTATGTACGATGAATGATGATATCTGTCTGAGTATCGATTAGTTGATATGTGAAAGAGTATATTGTTGTTGTCTATATAAAATGAAATAATATGTTGACAATTTTAGTCCTTTACTTTTTTCATTTAAACTATAAAAAAATTAAATTTACGTAATTTATTATTTTTATTATAATAAAGTGGAAATGAAAGAAAATAAAACGGTTTTTTTTTCCATCACACGTCAATGTTTGAATGTATGAATGAATGAATGGAATATACAATAATGGATGTGCTTATCTAACTATAAATTAAGAAATCCAGTGTATTGAAATAGAGTGACCAAAACACCTTGAGCGGAGTGAGAGTAAGACATATTTCAAAGAGAAAAGAAATTTAAATTTCATTTTATTGTAAGGATAAGTAGTACAGTCTATTATTTATAATTTGAAAAATATTGGTAATACGCATAAATAGTTCAGACGACAGTTAATAACATTATGGAAATTACTTACTTAAAATTTGAATAAATTAAGTAGAACAAAGAATAAGAAATTTGGGTCTACGCGGCACAGTTACATCGAATGAAAAATTGATCAAATTTAGTCGAAAAGATACTTCAAACCTGAGCAGTTGAGTAGCGTGTTTATGATTAATCGAATCAATTAAACGACGCTTGTCTCGTTACTTTAAATAATACCATGCTTGTCGACTTTCCGAACCGAAATATTAAGTAGAGTGAAAGATAAAAACAGGTAGACAAGAAGCAAGCATTTAAAACTAGCTGAAACCTAGGTTTCAATTTAGACAACGACGAATTCCTTTATATGTGAAATGCTTCAATTTCTCAGAGTTACCTCCTGTTGTCAATAATCCAATGTTGTTTTAAAATATGTATCAATCAATACGTCACTTTTTTTTTCATTTTTCCATACTATTGAAAACATATTTTATGGACTCCATTTAGTAAGAGTAAGACGGAGCTGAATAATTTGGGCCTGAAGATGATCTTGCCACTCGTGGCCGGAAATTTCATCTTCCTACCTCTGGTATAAATCAGAATTAGTTCAACTTTAAACGGTTACTTAGTTGTTAAGTAATGTTGATATAAAAAAAAAGCAATTTTCACTCGGTTAAAAACTTTTCATTTGCGTTAAGGGGTAAAAATATAAAATAATAAAAATTGTTTAAAATTGACTTTTATCTTCGCCATGAGTTGTCAATTAGGATAAACTGCTTTTACTTGAATCTGAACTCATTTCATGAAAGGTATAGGTTTATTTAGTCCCTTTTGTTCACTTGTAAAACTTTCACTAGTAAGAGTAATAAGGTATAGTATTTTAATTTAAAGAAACTAAGATTTTGAAATCGATATGGAAGTTAAAACATACAAAAAGTTTAAAATTATTAGTATAGCCTCGATATATTGACTTATGCGAGAATGAAACCATCATCAAGTATATTATGAGTATTTCATACTCACATCGTAAATGTAGAACAGTATAAAATTCCAATATTTGCGGACTATATTTGCTACTGAAATTGAATTATAATATAACTTTTTTAAGGTTGTTTCATGCATATGCATAAGTCTTGATATTTAAAACCTATTTATCCGAGATATATAATAAATATGAAATTGCCGTTAAGAATTTAAAATAAATTTCTGTTTCAAGTTGTTAATACTTCTTATCTTGAATTCTACACCTTAAGTATAATTTTTTTTACAAAAAGCCCTGTTTCATAAATCTAATTGCCGTTCAAAATTTGTTCTATTTTCTATGTATACCAAACTTCTCATAGAAATCCTAGAAATTGATTTAGATGTCTACTCTGAAGATTTAAATGATTAAATTTGATCATTTAAGTACTTGATTCTTCGTTATGCTGGGATCCACTAACTCATCGTAGTATTCTTTTTATCGAGCCTAGGATTCTTTTAGTCCGATCGAGTCATATTTACCAATCCAGTAAGAGGTCACTTTATGAAACTTTTTGCATAATGTACACGACCAAAAAATCTGAGTAGCTCGGTTTTACATGCAGTATTTATGCCTTATTAAATTCCGGAAATAAATGAAGAAAAGAAGTTCAGGGTGTCAGTCAATACAAGAAACTGTACAAGCTGTCTATTAAATTGACCATTCAAGAAAGATATATACTAAAAAATCGATATTTGAAAAACCTTAGATGAGAATGGGGTATAATGATTGTCTTAACTTGATATAAATTAAGCTCTAATAAATAACCGAATAACTTTCATACATATAATACAGAATTAAAATTTGAAAATAACCACCACCATCGTGAGTGAATGAAAGTGATTATTAAAATGCAAGAAACAAATAATTATTTTGATCTGAAAAGGTTTTCTTCATTTAAAAGAAGAAACCAATAATAGCGAAAAATCCAGCTAATAATGAAATAAATTCAATACTATTACCATTTGCAGAACCTTCATAAGTTGAAATTGATCCAACAATAGCTTGTGAACTAGATTGAGCAATAATTTGACCTTTTATAGTAGTTGATGGATTTGAGCCAACTGCAATATTAGTTGTAGCAGCAGCAGCATTAGTAGTTAATGGACAATAAGTAGTATATGAAATACCTTCTGATTCAACAACTTTATAGCCAGTAGTCCAACTAGCAGCTTCCCAAGATGAATGAGCATTTAATGTTGAAGTATAAACAACAGTAGTTGAAACATAATCATTATTAGCAGCGGCAGCGGTAGTAGTAGCAACATAATTAGTTTCAATAGTAGCTTCAGCTTCAGCTGAAGTTAATGGACAATATGTAACATAACTTGTATCTTCTTCAACGATTGTTGTTAATCCCGTAGCATAAGTTGAAACAGCTTTACATTTATTTTCATGACATGAAGTTATTGTAATTAAAGTTGTAGATATAACTTTATCATATCCAGCTTCTTTTGATGATGATTCAGTTGCTGTTAAAGGACAAAATGTTGTATAAACTGTTTCATCTTGAGTTATTGTCTTGAGGCCCGTAGTAAATGTTGAAGCAGCTGTACAAACACCACCTTTACATGATGAAATTGTGACTGTAGTTTTTTGAATATCTTTGATTGTTTCTAAAGTACCTGAACCTGAACCTTCACCATTTGAACCTAAATTTTCACCATTACCTGATCCATTACCTGAACCATTTCCTGAATCATTACCTGAATCATTACCTTGTCCATTACCTTCACCATTACCTGATCCATTACCTGATCCATTACCTGATCCTTCACCTGACCCTTCACCTTCTCCTGGAGCAACAATACCAGTACTAACTGGAGCTGGTGTAGTAATAGTAGCACCAGAAATTACAGTGATACTCTCCTCTTCACCTTTTGAGTTAGTTGCAGTTGAAGTACTGATACCTTCACCATTCTTATCAGAAGTAATTGATGATGAAGTTGAATTAGTCCAAGCAATACCTGTTGATGCTGGAAGTATAGATACAGAACTTGAATTTGAAAAATCAAATGATCCTAATGCTAAAGTTACTGATGAACATAATGCAATTGATAATAACTTCATTTTGATATTGAATTATTTTAAATATTTTATATTAAACGAGTGAATAAAACAGTTGGTTTGAGTTGGAATTTAAAAGAGTGACTGGAGTTTCAAAAAATTATTTTCTATTTTATTTCAAAATGGGATTTAACTCATGATATATATGCTAGGATTTTCGATTCATGATCTAGATTGACAATGCAAAATGGTGCCATTCGTAAATCAAACAACATGTTTGACGCCAAATCAAACCCATTTGTGTGTGTATGATTTTTATAATCAAAAAGATTTGGTGTTTAACGTTCGCAAATCTTTCTTTAAATTATTAAGAGTTTTGATTTTGTGTTTCAAATTTTAACAATAATTTAACCGTAAATCGTAAAACTATACAAATTAGAAAGTTGTTGACAATAAAAGTAACTCTTGATTTAGTTTCGTCATACTACCCCCTTTCAACTATACAAAGAATTTTTAGACGAGCAATAAACTTTAGGCTAAATTGATTTAGTCTTGAATAAGTCTTAGAAATCAATACCCCTTAAATCACTAAAAAGCTTAACAATAATGTGTAGAAAATTTTTAATGTAAATTTCGATTTATCTAGATTAGTTGTTTAGGTGTACATACAAAATAGCAATGTTCGTATAAGGCTACTGTTTACGCTGATACATATCTCAATGAGTCCATTTCCAAAACATTTTCAGAAGAGATGCAATTAGTATACGAAAAATTGCAATATTAAAATAACAAAAATATTAGAATCAAAGCTTATCTAAATTAGTAATAATTCGTAAAGTTTGATTGATTTTCTAACTTGACGTGTATGGTCTTTTTTGAATTCATCTAGATCATATCTACAATTAAGCTTAATCGACTTAGGTATATTTATTGAGATCTTATATTTATGCATAATGTGTTATCTGAAAAACACGTTGAAAAAAATAAATTCTTTCAAATTATACCAGATTTGGAAATACGAACTTTGAATTTAATTTAACATGCTATTCGCGAGCTCATTATTATAAGTATTTAAGTAATGAATTCACTGGAAACAGTCCATTTTAAGACTAATTAGAAACAAGATGTCATCTTTTGGGTATAGTTTTTATAAAACATATGCATATTATAGCGAGGCAATGCTTATGGTTCATTTTTTGTTCAAACTCAACCTAGTCATGAATTATCAATTTGTTGCAATTTTTGAATTAAGTTGAAACAAAACCGAATACGAACTGTTATGACTTCACAATCTACTTTTGTAAAAAAATAAACAAATATTCCACGATAGATGCATCAATCTTTCAAACTATTTGAAATGTTGCTTGTTTATGAGCAACCTAATTGATTTAGTAAATGTAAAAGTACGAAAAACTGTATTCACCGAATTGATAGCAGAATATGATCAAACAAATGATGAAAATCCTAAATATACGAGAAATGATTACCCAAATTTTACTTCAGACTACATTCAGTAAATCTATTGTATATTCCGGCTTTCAAAATAACAAACAATGGAAATTTAGAACAACAAGGACAAACAAAAGCGGGAATCAGATATTTTAAAAATTTCGATTCTAAATGCAAACAAAACATTTCAAAACATCATTAAATAATCGTACAATTCTGACTGTTTTATTTCGAGTAATGAGTTTCAATGTGGCAACAGTTAGGTTGATGGGAACACTGCTATAGCTTTGTAAAACAATGAAAAATGAAAAAACGTAGATTAGCATTTATTTCGACTTCTTGAAGATTGAAAATGTGTGGTACATCTCGTTTTTTTATTAGTTAGTATAAATACTTTTCAAACGTCGCTTAATATTGGTGAATTTGTACACATGATTGGTAAAATAATGTTTGAGTGGCACGTTTCAGCCCAGAAACTGTTCCATGTAATTCTTAAAAAATTGCTATTTTGAAAATAGTTTGACAACAAAAAAAAAAAGCAAACAAAACCTGAATCTTGAAGATATCTTTGATTGAATATTAATTAAGTTCACTTGGCAAACTTCAAAACATTGATTTTGTGTCACTATTGCATGTAATAGATAATTGCAACTTTTCAGAAGCACCTTGATTTGTGGTTCGTGACCATCTTTCCTTTACATCTTCTAAATTTTTAAGTTGTTTGCTAGGATAAGATCAAACATTTAAGGTCAAATGTCAAAGATTGTTATTTGAAAATTTTGTAACTTTTGGTACTAATTTTAGACTACGGTTGCGGAATAATTAAGTATGACCATTTCTTTCACAAAACTTTTTTTTTTTTTCGAGTCTTATTAATTGTTAATTAAATTAGTAGTCTAGCTTGCTAAACAGTAAAAGAATAAACTTAATCTATAAACTTGGCTTTCAAATTCATATTTTGGAACCAAAAGAGACAATGATGAGACTCAGAGAGATTCATAATTAATTACGACGGTAATATTAAGTAGAAAATTAAAAATTAATATATTAAAGAAATCTATAAAGAATTCTAAGAAATTTGGAATTTTGTAACAAAAATTACCGAAATGATCTAAAATTGTTTTTCTTGAAATAAAACCATTGAATGACAAACAAGAACGTTTTTTGAAAATTAATAAATAAATAAATTAATAAATATTGAACCAGTACGAAAGAATAAAATTATTTTAGATTCAACCGAAGATAAATTTGAAAACTTATTCAATTTTAAATTATAGCACAAATTAAAGCGAATAAAGTTGCAAATGTTGAAGCAACATTAATAACACCTGAACCTGGTAAAATTGAAACAGCACTTGATTCACCACCTGGAATTTGTTCTGATACTGATACTGATGAGTGAATTGTTACTGATTCACCAGCAACAGTTGTTTTTGATTCACCAACTACTGGTACTGGTGGTTGTGAATGACCTGCAACAGTTGTTTTTGAATAAGTTATATATGAAGTATATTCACTAGATGATTTTGTAGCTACAGTCCAACCAGTAGTAATAGTATGAACTTCACCTCCTGGAGCTGTTGATTCAATAACAGTTGTTGGAACTTCAGTTGGATGATATGAAGTATATGTTGTTGTACCTTCTGAAATTATAGTCCAACCTGTAGTATGAGTTTCAATTTCTCCTCCTGGTTTAGTAGTTGTTATAATAGTTGTTGGAACAGTAAGTGGACAATAAGTTGTATAAACTGTTTCTCCTTCTGTAATAACAGTCCACCCTGAAGTATATGTATGAGTTTCACCACCTGGACTTTTAGTTTCAGTTATAGTTGTTAAACTTTCTTCACTAGTAGTTGGTGTTTCAGTTGGATATTCTTCAGTTGATGGTAATGGACACCATGTGACATATGTTGTTTCAGCTTCTGTCACTGTGGTGTATCCCGTAGTTAAAGTTGAAGTTGAACATTTATCTTCTTTACAAGATGTTATTGTAAGCGTTGTTGTCTTAATATCTGTTTTTGTATCTGAAGCAGTTGTATTTGACCAAGATGGTGGTGATGGAGAATGAGAAATTAAATTTCTTTTTAAAAATTCATTATCTTCTGATGCTAAAGCAACAAATACAAATGAAGCAAAAGGAATTATTGAAGTATATTTCATTTCAAAGATTATAAAAAAGCGAGTGAATTTGAATTATTTGAAGAATTAAGTTATTACTTTTTAATCTAACAAATTATGTGGATTTATGGTATATTTATATTCCTTTAATTCATGAAAAGCAATCTGTCTCTACTCAATACCATTATTGATAATGAATGAAAGGAGCGCATCTTAATTGTATCAATTTGTTGTTGTAAATCCTTTTATGTCCTTTATGCAAGTCGAAATTGAAAATTTTTAAACAATTAATTAATAGTGTGTGTGAGTTCATTTCAAATCAGCAACACCTTTCAACCATATTCTTGGCCATATCTATTATTAGATTTTTACTCTACTCTATTTTAAGTGTTATGACCGGATATGCATCTTTATTGCGTAAAGTCCTTTCAAATTGAGTAGATTTCATATGATTGAAAATTTGACCCCTTTGAAAAGAAAAAAAGTTAAACGTTTTTCGTTTAAACAAAGCAAGAAACCCTTAAGCAATAATTTACAATAAAATATATTTTACCCTTTGTTTATTATATCATAGTATAAACTAAAATTTCTTTTTAAATAATGTGATCTAATAATAATTTCGTATGGCTTACACTTTCGACTAATTTGTTGTATAAGAAGTAAGAAATATGAAAATTCTTTTTCCAAATGATGTTTTGTAGTGGAAAATATGATTGATTCGTTAACATTGTCCAAATGACCTACTTCCCACATACCAATGTTGTTCACTTAAAAGGATTGATAGTGAAAAACTTGATACTTGCTTTGTAATATTAGATCATAAGACATGATTTGTCAGGTACAGAATTTTTTTACACAATCGGTTTTAGTAGACATGAATTTGAAATTGAAGTTTCAATTAATTAAGTGCATAAAAGCTTGTAAATTTTACTTAACAACAATCTATTCAAATTACCACCCTACCAACATAGTTAATACTATATTCCGCTTTGGCCGCAGTATAAATATATAATTTCAAAAATAACTTTTACTATGTAAATGATTTGATAACACAAAATCACTCATCTTAGATTCAATTTACGAACTTTTTTATCTAAATTTTGATGTTTTGATTTTGTGCCACAATTTGCAGTAATTTCCGATCTTAAATAATAAAATATTATTTTTATCCTTTTTCATAAATATTTTTTATCACTTTTTTGAAAGTTTTGATTGCCCTTACTCATTTGGACATAATTTGTCTCTAAATATAGCATTTTATCTTAAAAGTAAACAAAAACAAATAAACAAATATGTAATGCATGTGTGGAGATGAGATAAAGAATCAATAATATGTAGATTTTCTCACACATATTATTTCATAATAAAGATTGAACAGGGAAGAAGGCTATGGAAAAAACAGCTCATTGAATCATTTGTAGTACGTCAAATTAAAGATATATTTTTACATTTTCAACTGTCGTTGCCAAGAGATTACACTTACTTCGAAGGAGGTTAGAATTATGTTTGCTCTATGCTCTCAAATAATTTCTTTCTTCCAATCAGTTTACTTTAATGAAACATTTTAAGATTACTGTTTGAGTGCGGGATGAGGGATGTTATAGACTCATTTAACATCTCCCTAAGGTTATTTAAGGAATATGAGAGGTGAACACATAATGAAAAAGTACAGGAAATGAATGGAATTTTCTCTCCAAAATATTTTAAGTTTATCATTAGTTTAGTTCTCTTGACCTATATATTAATTTCCAGTGTTCAAAATAGCTTTATAGTCTTAGACAGGTTCATGAAATACAAAGAATTATCAATCACATCCCAATCTTCAATTCAATTGCGCTTTTAACTATGTAACAAAAATCGCGTTTTTCTAGGAAAGCGAGATTCCCAGCAAATTTCCAAATTTCTCTTTCATTTTAGCCTAAGAATTTTCTCATTTGTATTGCAACATGTATTTATTTTCTTAAAATGCTGATATGAAGTATTTATGCAAGGTATGGTACAGGTAATGAGAGCTTGGTCGAATTAACTCAATTATGAATTTTGTCACGTCAAGTATTGAATCAAATTCAGTCAATCATGATTTTTTTGTTTGTAGTCATTATTTAGCGGCCAATCCAAATTCTGCAAGTTGAAGTTTCCTAAATAATTTAGGTGTATAACCTTGTATGTTTAGCTAAAGACTACAAAAGGATTTGGAAAATCACAATGGTTCATGATTTGCAGAATCAGTTAGGAAATAGTTCAATATTTAATCAATTCGATAGTTTTGAAAATATGGAGAAGCTTGTAAATTTTCCATATGAAGTATTGGAAATGATATTTCAACAAATAAATCATCATATGGTAATAGCCTTAATGCCATTACACTCTAAATTCAATGAAATCGGTCAAAAAAAATTATACAAAAATATTCATATTTACCTCAAACATAATTTATTAAATGGTACCTATTCTGAATCAAGAGAACCACCATACAAACAGGAAAATAGGTGGAGATTTCATAAAAATATTTTGAATGACTTTACTAAAAAGTTTACTGTGATTTCATCATGTAGTTTTTATGACAACATTATTAAACTTAAAATGAATAGATACCAACATATTGAACACCTTAGTATTGAAAATCTCGAACTTTTCCATTATGCAACACACTTGAAATTTCAAAATAGAAAAGGAGTACCTACATTTTTGAGAAAAATATTTAGATATTTTAAAAACCTAGATTATGTTAGTTTTGCATTATCAAATAATCAACTCAATAGAAAAAATAAAGACAAAACTGATGATGGATTAATTGGTAAAACTTTTATAATTCCTCGTCAACGTCCCGACTTTTATGATCATGTATTGTTTTTAGAGGAAAAAAACCAAGGCTCATATGACTTTTTGTATAATAATCTTAAGAGTTTAAAATTTCAATTTGATCAACCCAAGAATGACGTAAAAAGACTTACATACCATGATCTATCTAAAAGCATTGACTTATTCAATAAAATCAATTTATTTAAAAAACTTGAAGAATTACATCTTATATTTGAACTATTTATTAATTTAATGGATCCATTATTACTTGAAAGGTTGAATAAAATTAACTGCAAATTAAAAAAGCTTGATTTAATGTTTCGGGGTAAACATAGATTCATAGAAGATGATGATTGGGATTACTACCACCTGACCCCAAGACCCGGTACAAAATGGTTATTTACTTTGGATAAATTTTTTGAAACAAAAGAGATTAATACCTTGTCATTAAATTATCGTAATGAAGCATATTTCAAAGACCTATTTATCTTTGAAAATTTCAAGTTTGAAGAAATGTTAACCAATGCCAATTTATCAAAATTAAGAAATTTAATTCTATCCTCACGAATTTTAGATTTGAAGTCAATTGATGTCTCAAAATTACATAAATTGATCATATGTACAGATGTGGCTAATGATATGTATGCCAAAAAAATTGCCAAACTTTACTTTATAAATCCAAATTTGAGGTTATCTTGGTGGCCAAGATTGAATGATTGGATTTATGAAGAGATATTTTTTTATTCTGATAACTTACAATTATTCACACCTGACTATTTTCAAATTATATCTTGTCAATGGCCATCATACTTTTTTAAAAGTGATATAATTTCGATTACAAAAAAACATAATCGGAAAACTCGTAGCTTAAATGACAAATATTCCCAAAATTTAAGTATAACTTTGAAACATGATTATTCAGTTGAAGAACTTTATGGTATGGACATGTTTGAATTTTTTCATATTGATAAACCAACTCTTAAAATCTTTGAGAAACACGAGCAAATTTTTTTGGGAAGTTGATATCTTAAATTTATAGTAGAAAATTATCAACAGTCTATTATATTCTTACGTCCATCGAAATTAATATTCTCTACGTTTTCTTTAGTCTATCTAAAGTTCAAGAAGATCTCGATTCACAATCATACGTAGCTCAGACAAATGGAGACTTGACTGCTTAAAATCTTATGGACCATTACACGATTCATTTCTGTCTTGCGCAAAAATCACAAATATGGTGGCACGATTGATTTTTTGCTTTCAAAGTAATTCATTAAATTGATCAACACCATAAGTATAAAATTGACATATCTTCAGTCTCTAATATCAATTCTTAATTTATCATATGCACCTCCGATCATATACCTCTACTTTGACTTGTATGGCTATCATTTGTAAAATTTTTGTTGCAATATTTTACGAGTGATATATACTAAAACTTTTAGCATTTCTTTAACAACATATTCTATAATTAAACAAACTTGATTGTCGAGTATTGCAACAAAAGTTAAAAAATGAATGAAAATAATATTATTTCATTTTAGTGATATCACTTAATACGACAACGTTTGCAAAAAACAACACTATCTACGAATCATCTATAAGTTTATTTGAGCAAACAATTTTTTATTAACTGACATAATATATACAACAACACAACAATCAAATGGAAGAACAAAGGAAGTATAAAAGACATCAAGTTCAATCAAAGTTTTTCAAGACAAATCAAAATAACTAAAAAATCATCAAAATTTTGAATGAATTACTTTTAAAAAAGTAGAACCAACTATAAGATATACATCAATGAAATTAAGTAAGTTATAGAGATGGAAGGGAGTCAAAAAAAAAAGAAGTGGATAGGACTTTAAAAACAGATTGAATCAAAGTGTTTCAAGACTCAAAACATTCACTCAATAATAATTATGTGATTTTTTTGTCTGTTGTCATTATATTGCAGCCATACTAAATTCTGCAAGTTAAAGTTTCCTAAATAATTTAGGTGGATAACCTAATGTTTTATCCAAAGATTGCAGAAACTTTGGAGATGTACGATATTGTACGATCTACTGAATTGGTTAAAGAATAGTTCAATAATTATACAATTCAATAGTTAAACAGTTCAAGAGCTTTGAAAACATGGAAAAGCTTGTGCATTTTCCATATGAAGTATTGGAAATGATTTTCCAACAGATAAATCATCATATGGTAATAGCATTAATGCCATTACATTCTAAATTCAATGAAATCGGTCAAAAAAAATTATACAAAAATATTCATATTTACCTCAAACATAATGTAATGAAACTTGCCTATACTAAAGCAGGTGAACCAAGATACAAACAAGAAAATAGGTGGAGATTTCATAAAGATATTTTGAATGACTTTACTAAAAAGTTCACTGTGATTTCATCTTGTAGTTTTTATGACAATATTAATAAGAATAAAATGAATAGATACCAACATATTGAACATCTTAGTATTGAAAATGTTAATCCTTTATATTATGTATCACACTTGAAGTTTGATAATAAAAGAGAAGTTCCTACATTTTTAAGAAAAATATTTAGATATTTCAAAAATCTAGATTATGTTAGTTTTGCACTATCTAATAATCAACTTAATAGAGCAAACAAAGACAAAACAGATGACGGATTAAAAGGTAAAACTTTTAAAATTCCTCGTCAACGTCCCGACTTTTATGATCACGTATTGTTTTTAGAGGAAAAAAACCAAAGTTCATATGAATTTTTGTACAATAATCTTAAAAGTTTAAAGTTCAAATTTGAACCACCCAATAACCATGTAAAAGAATTTAATCCCCTTGAACTTTCTAAAAGCATTGACTTATTTAATAAAATCAATTTATTTAAAAAACTTGAAGAGTTACATCTTATATTTGAACTATTTATTAATTTAATGGATCCATTATTACTTGAAAGATTGAATAAAATTAACTGCAGATTAAAAAAGCTTGATTTATTGTTTTGGGGTAAACACATATTCCAAGGAGATGATTACTGGGATTACTACTACTACCACCTACGTCCGAAACCAAAACCTAGAAAATGGTTGTTTACTTTGGATAAATTTTTTGATACAAAGGAGATTAATACTTTGTCATTAAATTATCATAGCGAATCAAATATTGAAGAAACATTTTACCTTCAAAAATTTAGGTTCGAAGAAATGTTAAGCAATGCCAGTTTACCAAAATTGAGAAATTTAGTTTTATCTTCTCGACTTTTAGATTTGAAGTCAATTGATGTATCAAAGTTACATAAATTGATCATATGTACAAAAAGTGCTGATGATGGGTATGCCACTAGAATTGCCAAACTTTATCTCATAAATCCAAGTTTGAGGTTATCTTGGTGGCCAACATTTAATATTTGGTATGATCGAGAGATATTTTTCAAAACCGATAATTTACAAATATTCACACCTGACTATTTTCAAGTTATATCTTGTCAATGGCCATCATATTTTTTCGAAAGTGATATAATTTCAATTACTAAAAAACATAATCGGAATTCTCGTAAATCAAAGGACAAAAATCCAAAGAAACTAAATATAACCTTAAAACATGATTATTCAGTTAAAGAACAACGCGGTATGGACATGTTGGCTTTTAAATTTAAAGACAAACCGGTTTTAAAATAAAACGAGCAGATTTAGTTTAGGTAAAGAATTAAACTTTTTTTAATTGAAATTCCACGACACTTGTATTCTTGATACATAAATAAAACTGTCTTCAACCTTTATAATTTTAATTAAGCAATTGGTTTGTTCAGTAATACTTTCAATGCCAATTGAAGTCACCTTCGTAAGATTTTTACTATTTTGTCGCTTAAATATGCACTTATTTGTTTTGGCTCGCAATACTCATTCTAATGGGTTACGTAATTTTCAAACACTTTATCATAGGGCTATTTGCTTAATATAGACTCTACCAACTTTAGCATACTTTTACGACTCTGACATGATGATGATCATTTATTTTTTTTCAAAGAGGATCCATTAATTATTTAGATGGTTCTTAGTTAGGGGAGGTACTATAGGTATAATAGTATGAGTTTTTATAAAACCAGAGATTGATACTAATTTGGATTTATCAGACTAAAAAATTGAGAGATTCTAAAATACTGCATATACGTGTGTTTCAAAATTTGAAATCTGAAACAACATATCAAATTTATAATTGAGATAAAAAAAAAAGTAATTTCCTTCCAAACTTATTTTATTAATCAGTTATCAAACTACAAAAGCTAGAAATTTTTTTCAAGAGAATTACAGATCATGACATATAGAAAAGGTGTTTATTTGTCAAGCTAGGATATAAATGAATTCATACCGTACTTCTATCAATGGTGATACAAAAATTAAGTTTTCTGATTTTTGGTGGCAAATCATTTCAAAAAATGAAAGATGCTTAACAACGCATGTTGTGAACAATTTGGTTGAAGCTGTCGAATTTCATGAAATTTAAAAGTAAAGAAGAGTCTAAGGGGAATTAGATAAAAACCTAATAAAGCCCGATATTTATGTATTTGGTGATTACGATAGTACAATTACCTAAATAGTACATTCATAATCACCAAATACAGGTGAAGCGAAAATTAATTGGTTTTGCAACAAGTGAAAAACAAAGGTAGCCCTATGCAAAAAGAATTACTTAACTTTTCAGTGCTGGATTGGGGCCCTTGCTTTTGGATTATAGAAGTCAATTGTATTAAACTTAAAAGAATTTGCCTTTTCGAATTTTCAGCTATCGGAAAAATCCAAGCAGTAAAATTCTAGCTAGGTAAGATAGCCGAAAATTCGAAAAGGCATATTTTTCCAAAGTCTAGTACAACTTACAATATTCAATTACGGACAAGGGGAAGAATTCAACTTATTCACGTTATTAGCATTGATATTGGAAGAACATTTCAAAACTAGTGATTGTGTGGTAGAGGAGAATGAAAAGGATAACATGCTTCTCAAAAAGGGAAAGAAAGGAAGGAAGAGAAAGAAGAGAAGAGCCATTTAGGTCGATTCAAGTCTATTAATGTGTATTGAAGTTTTATTTTAACAGAAATGCCTATCTGAATTTCAATTTAATTTTATAACCAAAAAATACAAATAGGCTAATATAGGTTCACCAAATTAAAGATTAAAATGATATATGTAGATAGTACAACTCTCTCAATAAACAAATTCTAAAAATGTAAATAACTAACATAGAAATGTTTAAATAGGAAACAAATTAAGTAATTTGTCTTACGATCTATAGTGAAAAGAATATGAAACAATTAGCTAAATAAAATTATAGTCGAATTTTTTTAATTTTGCAGCCTCTTTCTCACGTTTTTTTTTTAAAATTCATGCAATTATAAGACGTGTTTCACGAATCATAATTTATAAAGCTTGTAAATCAAGTGTCACTTGATCTCATCTTTGATTTAACGCGTATTGTTCTTCAACTTTTGAAACAGTGTTCATAACGAAAATTATAAAAATGTTATACGTGTTTTAAAAGATCAAACCCTTATTTTTATTTTGAGCCGATTTATCCTTAAATTTTTCTATAAATTTTTGATCTTGATACTATCAATACTAAAAACTTAATAGAGTATCATCATCGACGTGTATTACACTAAATTCAGAAAGATAGTAGCATTCTGTTTAATAGTTTTGAACTTCCAAACCATAATAAACCTTTGAATATTTGAGTGAATAGAAAGAGTCTCAACTAGCTTATATAGTTACTAAGACTACGTTAGATTCTCTCCAGGATTCAAATTAAATAGACTGATTGATCACTAAGTCTTTCTTATAATGTAGTCAACCTCTAAAATTCAGGATTTTCTGTAGCTTAAAACACCCTGTCTCATTTCAACAGGTATATCCTGATTTATAGAGGTTAACTAATTTTTCGGTCTAATTATTATTTCTTTAAATTTATAAAGATAAACACTTAATTAATTTATACCAAATTATATTACCTTACAATAACCAACAATAGTTCAATAAAATAGCACATTCAAAAAAAGGAAATATCAAATAAAGAAAGAAGATACTTTCCAAACATTGAATGTTTATTAAAGTATTATTACAACCAATATATGTATTAACTTCATTATTATATCATACAACAAAACAATTTATATTATTTATTGATAATAATATGTCAATATCAACAATTTCAAAAACAAATTCAAAAAACCACCAAAATGATGTTAATTCTTCTTCAAATTTTTTAAATAAAAAATTATCATCTGAAACTTTGTTATTTCAAAGAAAAGATTTAATTTTAGTTACTTTATCATCTCAAGGTTTAGTTATAAATAATAATAATAATAATTTGAGTAAAAGTAATCATAATTCAAGTAATTCAAGTCATGAAAGTTTTGGAGAAGATATAACAACCACAACCCAACAATCAAATTATTTTACATCTTTTTTTAAATCTTGTTTTGGTAATGAATCATCAACAAATATAAATTCAATTATTCCAAAATTTATATCTTTCAAAAATATTCTATTCATAGAACCAATAAATTATAATGATGAAGAAATAAATGAATTTAAATTAACTTATGTTATACCAAATAATGATGATATTTTAAAAAAAGCAAATAAATTATCAATTCAAATAATAAATATTCAAATTCAAAATTTAAATAGTATAAACACAAATGGTAAATCTATTCAACAATATATAATGAATAAATCATATCCTTCAAAAATTTTACAACAACCTTCTATTTTGGTTGTTATAAATCCTCATGGTGGTCAAGGAAAAGCTATTCAAATATATAATGAAAAAATAAAACCAATATTGAAAGCAGCACATTGTAAAATTACATTTATTGAAACTAAATATTCAAAACATGCAATAGATCTTGCAAAAAATTTAAATATTGAAGAATATGATATAGTGTTGTGTTGTTCAGGAGATGGAATACCTCATGAAATAATAAATGGATTTTATCAAAGACCCCACAGAGGAATTGATGCATTTAATAAAATTATAATAACTCAATTACCTTGTGGATCAGGTAATGCTTTCAGTTTATCTACATTAGGAGGATCAAAATCAACTGAAATTTCAACTTGGTTAATGCTTAAATCAATACCTAAAAAATTAGATTTAATGTGTATAACTCAAAACGTAAATAATGAACTCACAACAAGTCTTAGTTTTTTATCTCAATGTTTTGGTATTATAGCTGATGCAGATTGTGGAACTGAACACTTAAGATGGTTAGGATCCATGAGATTTGAAATTGGAATTGTACAAAGATTATTTAATAATTCAAAATATCCTTGTGATTTATATGTTGAATTTGTCACACAAGATCAAAATGAAATTAAAAAACATGTTAAAGATTATACAAATAAAGAAGATACTAATGAAAACAAAGAATTAGATGTTGAAGATTTAACTCTTTCAAATACAATAAATGATGAGATTCCATCAAATTGGATAAAATTACCTTCATCATTAACAAATAATTTGAATATTTTATATGTTGGTAAAATGCCTTATGTATCAACAGATGCTCAATTTTTCCCCGCAGCATTACCAAATGATGGAAATATGGATATGATAATAACTTCTTCAAATACTTCAATAATTGATTTATCATCAATTTTATTAAGTGTTGAAAAGGGAACACATATAAATATGGATAGTTCAAAAATTTTACATTCTAAAATTAAAGGATATAGATTAATTCCAAAATTAAATGATGAAAATGGTAAACATTTTATATCAATTGATGGTGAACTGTTCCCTTTTAAACTGTTTCAAGTTGAAATAATTAATGGAATAATGACTACTTTATTATATGATGGAAAATTTACAGAATCAAATTTAACAAAAGATAAATAGATAAAAAATATACACTTACATACTAGAAACTAACTTCTATATTTATCATGTTGTAATTTTGAAACTTTCTTTAATTCAGATAATCTTTCTTTTAAAATAGGAACATCTCTTAATTTTTTTTCCAATTCAATTCTTTCATTTTCTAAATTTAATCTCTTGTTAGCATCTAATTTTCCAAAAAAATATCCACCTTTACCATCAAATTTTAATAAATATTTATGAAAATGCCATAAAGCAGGTCTATGACAAACACTTAATAAAGTAATACCTAAATTTTGAGCATATTGATACATAAATTGTTCCATATCTGGTGATACTGCAGATGTACATTCATCTAATACTGCAAATTTTGGTTCATGATAATATAATCTTGCCATTGCTAATCTTTGTTGTGCACCTGTTGATAATTCTTCATTCCAATTTTTAATTTCATTTAATTGTGGTATAAAATCTTGTAATTTTAAAACTTTTAAAATTTCATTTAATTCTTCATCTGATTTTTTTTGTTGTTGTAAAGAATGTGGATATATTATTTGTTCTTTTAATGAAGAATCTGTTACTAAATAAGCTCTTTGAGGTAAATAAAACATATTTTCAGAAGTTGGAATTGTTATTGTACCTTCTTTTACTGGCCATAATCCACCAAGCATTCTAAATAATGAAGATTTTCCGGACCCATTTGGACCTGAAATTAATAAATGATCACCCTTTTTAATTTCAAAATTTAAACTTTCAATTAATGTAACATTTGCAGGAGTTAATAATTTAACATTTTTAAAACATATTTCATCATTATTATATTTAACATTTGATGTTATTTTTTTTTTATTTTCTTGAACTTCATATAAACTATCTTCTAATTGTGCAACTCTATTTGAATGTCCAACAATTTGTAAAAGATATCTTCTTGCAAATATTAATCTATCTAAAGAATCTGAAGCACTTAATAATAATGATCTATTAGTTATAAAATTACTTGCTGTATCATTATTTGGATCTTCTCCAATATATTTATTTATAAATATTGGAGCAGAACATAATACTAATCCAGCAGCACCCCAAAAATATTTAACAATAAAAGTTTGAGCAATTTCATGTATGGCTTTTTTCCAATATTCTCCCTTTGAAAATCTTTCTAAAGTATAATAACAATAATCAATATAATCTAATTCTCTATAATGACCTTTTAAAAATGCAATTTCTTCATTATTTGAAACAATTTTAGAATGAGCAGATCTTAATTGACCTTCTAAATTAGCTCTTTCACTTGCTAATTTTGCAAAAGGAGGAGAAAAAAATCTTATAATCATTGTTGAAAAATGAGCTAATATACCTAAAGCTAAAGTACCTTCACCATTTCCAACACCACTTTGACTTAATTTTCTTGCACATAACACAAGATCTAAAGTAGGTTTTAATAATTGACCTGGTAATGCACTTAAAGCTTGAGCTAATCTTGTTACATCAGTTGTAATTCTTTGATTTGGATCTTTTATTTTATTATCATTTAAATGAATTAATGAATAATAATTTGCATCTAAATTTGCAGGTAAATAATTTTTCATTATTGATGAATTTAAATTTTCTCTTATGCTTTTACTTAAATTTGATTTTGTCCAACTTAATAAAGCATTTGTTAATGATGCTGGTATACCAATTAATAACCATATTAAAAGATATTTACTGAAAACTTTTAACCTTTTTGAAACTAATGCTCCAACTAATTGACCATCTAAAGTTGCAACTTGTATAGTTAATAAAGCTCTAATTACTAACAAAATTATATGACTTAATAAATAAATTATTGTTTTATCATACCAATGAGGTACAATAGATTTTATTAGTCGATCAACAGTTTGTTTACTTAATTTTGGATGTTTTGATTTTTTAATATCATTTTTGGAATTATCTATTGATTTATCTAATTTTTGATTTGATGATGATGATGATCCAGTACTTGCTGCACCTGTAAACGCTGCAGTAATTAATACAATATATGATGTGTTTAAAAAAAGCGATCTATTAGATCGATAAACTTTTAATAATGATGCTGCTACAGATTTATCATTAATCTTTGTAGACATGATTCTTTATGTTTAGTTTGTGTTTAATTGATTATTTGATCTTGATTTGATTATTTGCTTTCCCCACAAATTGAAGATATAAAATTGACGTAGTAGTTATAAATTTATATGATTCAAGAATTGAAGTTAACAAAGAAACAAACTATTGAATCAATGGTTTTCGGAATATAAGACAGATGAAGTAAAGTATTGGTTGAGTTGATATGTATTTAGGGTTTGATAATGATTATGCTATACTATAAATTGTTGCATAAACGTTGAAATGATTTTTCTTTTGTTACTACTTAAATAAAACTTTTGGTCAATTTCACACTACCTTTTGTAATTTGATTTTTTTTTTAGATAGACAAACTATTACCATTGATACTACTACCACTAATATCATTAGTGGAACTGTGCAAACATACCAACAATCGAATTCCGTTTGGTGATGTTGATTAAACGTTCAGACCAGTTTAGTTTAAAGAAATGTGAAAACACAGAAACATAAGTTCAGGTACTGATCAAATCAATCTAATTGGAAATTATAAATTTAGAATAGTTAGTATAAATAAAATGAACAAGGCAGTGCTTTATCAAAATGGATTCATCTTCAAAAGGTTATTCTATGATTTGATATGTTTAAAGCCAGTTATTTCACAATTTTAACTGACATTTAAGGAATATAGAAAGAAATTCTGTATTCGTTGAAGACCAGTTTAAATTGTGAAACTACTGCTTTTAAATATGTTGACTAAATCATTGTATATAAGGCCATTTTGTACTGTAAAAATAATTTCAATCAAGAATAAAACTTTATATTCCATCAGGAACTACATAGCAACTAGTCAATAATCAAAATACATAACAAACCATGCATTGAAATTAGTCAAATTCCGAATTGTTAAACATTTTGATCCATATTGAGTCCTTCCTTTTTGAGAATGTGTCAAAATTTCCCACCTTTTATCGCTTCTAGTGCAGTATGCCCTTTTATTAAAACTTCATACAAAGGCACCATGATAAAATAAAGTTATTTCACATACACTCTCAAAAAAGAATTCAATGTGGACAAAAATGTTCAACGTTGGTAATAATAAGTATGCCAAATCCTCCATCTATTTTCTTCAGCTAATAGTCTAGTTTTTTATATTACTATCGGCAACTTTTGTAAACTTGTATCATATACCGATTCCTCTGATGATTATTTACTCTTGATAATTCCCGTTGTGGTCCCCGTTAGGTCAAATTGTAAAATTGGATGATCAGATGACCAAATTCTTCAATATATTTACATAATACAAACATAATAATCCATTCTATTCCATTTCCAAGTCATTGCTATCAAAACAATGCACGACATATTTTAGCAGCATAATGGATCATCATAATTCAAATCTGATACTAAAATTGATTTACTCCTATTAACTTGTGATATAATTATACTTGCGACAAAATAGTTTGTTCTATCTGGTGATAATTTCACAACAACATTGTGAATCTTATTTCAATTTTCTTCGGGTGTTTGATTCTTATTTAAAATGTAACCAAATTATTTTCCATTCTCTCTTCGATAAATTAAATGAAAATTTCAATTCTTTATTCTGAAATAGTTGGATTTCAAAATACTATGAAAAGCATTGTTTTAATATCTGTGACTACACCCAAGATTGAAACATTAACTGAAACTTCAACTGCTTTTGTTATTAAATCAAATATTGTCTGTATTTGTTCGAGAGCAGTAGTACTGATCTTGATATCATCTTTAAGCTCCAATAATAAAATACAAATAAGTAAAGATGAAATCAAGATCAGAACCACTGCGCTCGAACAGGTTATGAGTCCTTCTCTTGACTTTAATTATAATTTGTAGTTTACATTTCATTTGCTACCAAAACGACTCTGGTATTTATTATTATTGTCACTTCAATCGTTTTTCAAAGAAAAAAAAGTGGTAAAAGCAAAGCATTGGAGGGATATCAACATCAAATTCGGAGTGCCGTTTTGAAAGCAGATGAGATAAAACTTTATAATTCTATTAATGAGTATTTTTTTACCTTTTTGGTATTTCTTAATATAGTCTCCTGTAAGCCGAATTGACAACATATTGGTTGTTCAATTGACCAAATTCTTTTAAGCAATTGATTTTACATAATGATAACATGAAATCCAATAATCTCGCCTCATTACTTACTCCTCAAAATCAAAAATAGTGCATATATATTCAAGTAGTTGAATTTCGATCAACATGATTTAGTACTTATATTGCTTCTTGGAGAGTCCACAGCAGCATTAGTTTCACCTATTGAATCCTCTTTTTCCAATTATTATTTTAGTTCTTTAATCTCTTCTCACTAAATTCAATAGAATCAAACACGCTGATTATACTAATCATTTATAATGTATCTGTCTTCTATTCCTGATGGAATTAGGGTTGAACAAAAAATCTCAACAGATTTATTTGTCGATTCAATTTTTAATTTTTCACTGTCACTAAATCGAGCTATGACAAAAGTAAAATAAATTTTGCGACAAAGTGATTCAGAGTAAATCAATTACTAGACTATCCATTAGTTGAAATGCCAACTCATGTATGTTTCTTTTTGCACAGATTCATGGTCAAAAACTTGATTCAGAAACAGTCTTAGAAAATATAAATCAAAAGCTGTTGTGTAAAACATCAAAAATTGCCATAATTAGGGGTAACATTTCGTTCATTCATCGTGCACTAACAATTTGGTAAGTCTATGAACACTACTATTAATGTAATAACCATATTTATAAAAATCGGGGGATCTAAGGGAAGAAATATCATCAACACTAACATTGTTGTACAGATTTTGATAACTTTTACTTTTAAACTGAGTTAAATCTTTAAAACCTTACTATCATATCAATTCCCATGATAAATTCAAATCCTAGAATCACCATCAATTCACTTAATTTGGAAATTGATATAGCTAGATTATAACTCTATCCTTCATAAAACAGCTACTAACTTTCAATTTTTAACTTTAATTAATCATATTGTATTCCTCGATTTCGATTTATGAAGGTAAAAACGGTTAAACTTATAATTATAATAATTACGGGGATGTTAAACTCGGTAAACCTCGAGAATTGATGAACTAAACAATAAGTACCTATTATTATTTCTCTTTATTGTTTCAATTGTTTTCATTTATGTTTGCTTTTCATTACGTAGTTAACAACTTTTTTCGAAACATTAATCACATTCTTAACTCGAGGTTTTTTAGTCTTTGTACATAATCTATATGATTATAATCAAATCAAAGGATATTAATTGAAATTTAAAGTGTTGAAAAAACTTCTGTATATATCATTACCCTATTTTTAATTCAATTTTTGGATTATCCTTAGGGCCATTCTTGATTCTTGTCAAAATATCCCTCGTAGCTTTTTCAATTTTGTGGAGAGATAGTTGAAACTAAGCTGAGTATGAATTGTTTAATCCCTTAAAATTTAAAATTTAGCGAAGGTTTTTTTCAAAACTTAAAACTTTAAATTGCAAATCAAAATTTCTTCTATTTTATTTCATGCAACTTATGTTAAATTCAGTGCAATCTATGATTTAATTATATGAATGAATCAATTAATCAAATGTTTAATCAAGGAAGTTATGGATGTTTCAAAGCTACTTCCACCACTGGAATAGAAGGATATGGAAAAGAGTAGAATATTCAAGAAATTATCTAATTGTAGGTATTTAATTAAACCCAATATAGTAGAATAATAGATGAATATGGTAATAATCCTGAACCCCTGAATACGAAAAAACACGAGTAAATTTTATTACTTTTTCAATATACATTCAAATTATTAAATCTGCTTAAAGTAATTAGAGCTTTCCTTAATAAATGAGCATGTGTGTACCTTTAAGTAAACACAAGGGTGATTATAGGCATTTAAAAATTCAAACAAAAGAAAAATTAAATGTAGTAGCGTAAGGCTATTCAATTGTGTAAAATAAAACAACAGAAATAAAAATAAAATATTTAGATCAATCAACCACATGTGAAATCAAACTTTCAAATAAGATAACCTTATAATTTGTTTCAAAAATTCATTAATTAATTTTATTGTATGTTATGTACGTATGCAAAAGTCCTATATTCCTTTATTGTTTCAATTAATATTTTTCAATATTCTTCAAACATTTGCTAACAATTTCAATACAAGTTGCGTTCAAAAGATAATACGAAATGAAAAATAATAAAATAATGTTTTATTATTATTTAGAGTATTGAACTCATTTAAATATCATTTCAAATCTCTTACAATACTTACTGAAACAATTTTATTAAAAACTTTATTCAGTTCTACAATTTTCAATTCTTTATACATTTGTTTCATCAATTGAGTGTGTGTCATTTTCCATTTTTCAATTTGTCAATACAATACATCACATCACTGTTCTAAATCCGTTTCATAACTACTACGGCAACATACTACTACAATCAAAATCTCGGATAAAATTTATATTGGTTAATTCCATTTTATCTCGTATAAATCAACACAAAATCATAAAAGCCGTATACACATACATTATCTAATAAAAAATTTTAATAACCAAGCTTATTTCAAGGAGCAGTAGATTCTACTACTCTACACAGGTTCAATTTCAGTTTCAAACTTGGTGGATTCATAAAACTTCAAGGCATTTCTTTATCAATAGTTGATTCACGATAATAAATTGATTAGATTATTCGTAAAGAGTTTCACCAATTAATTAGGTATACGAATAAAAATTCTATATTATTTGTATTTCTTTTGTTGTTAGCTAGTCATCAGGGTTGATTAAAATAAAGAATCAATAGTGAAATCATTGATTAATATTACATCAAAGGGGGAGAAGGCTTTTACTTAAACTTTGATTTTGTGTTTAATTAACTACATTTCATTTGGTAGTTACGGATCTAAACTTTTTTTTCATTCTATTTTACTTATTACCAGATTTAGGAGTAGATAGATAAAAGAGATCTCAAATAAAGGTACATTATCATACATTTGGACACTGATAACTGGCATATTATAACTTGATTCATTTCAAATCAAAGAAAAAAAGAACTTTTTGACAATATTCCTCGAGAGAAAGAAAAAAAGATAATGAAATTTTAAAAAATTTATTAATAGCAATAATAAACAAAGAAACAAACATAACACAAAATCAAACTACTATACTAAAGTTTCAACCCTTTCCAATTAATTAAGCATTAGCTACTTTAAACCTTACTACATTAACACTATAGTAACTATTAAGTTACTATTATTAACTATTAGCAAAAGGAATCAAAATCTTCGAAAGGACCATAAAACACACAAAAAGAAACAACAATAATACATAAATACAAAATGAATTTCAATTTCGACAAATCACAAATTTATACTCAAATAATATATTTAAAATATTTGAAAAAAAGAGTTACCAATACTACTTCTATTTCTTCTTTTGATACTTCATCAATTGAATCATCATCATCACCAACAACTACAAATTCTCAAACTTCATTAAAAAATACTTCAATTAATTCAAAAGAAACACAAAATCTACAAAATCTACTACAAAGTAGTACTTCCCTGCATATAAGTCAAGATCCCAGTACTAAGATTTCAAACACAATTTCATCATCATCCTCAAATTTTATTAATACTTCTCCTTCTTTATTTACAAATACACCAAGTTCTTCATCATTTAATTCATCACCAACAACAACATCTAAAGTGTCGTCCATCGTTTCATCATCTACCCCGACTGCTACCCCAACTACTACAGCTTTAAGCTCACAACAACAAACTTCAACTACACAATCTCCTTCAACAACACAACAAGAACAAACATCAAATACTACTCCAACATCTAATAATTCAAATACCAGTACTACTACTACTGATAATAATTCTACAACAAATTCAAGTACAAGTCCTTCGCTAACTTCATCTACTACAAGTACAAGTCAATCTAACTCAAATTCAAACTCAAATACTTCTACTACACAATCAAATACATCTACTTCTTCAGAATCAGAAATGTCTAATACGACAACATCATTAGTTGAACCAACTGATACACAATTATCTCAACCTTCTTCTTCATCGGTAGGAACAACTACTCCATCAACTAGTATTTCTGATACTATATCTCCATCGTCATCATCATTAGAAACAACTTCAGAATCATCAACTTCGGAAACTACATCAGCAACTTCAGATTCATCATCTGCTTCTCCCACAAGTTCTTCATCAACTACAAGTGAAAATTCAAGTTCTACTACAACACCTACTTCAAGTTCAGATAGTTCCACTACAACTCCACCATCATCTTCAACTACTATACTACCTAGCTCATCAACTACTATCTCATCCAACTCATCCACAACAACTCCATCATCTAGCTCTACCGACACAACATCAAGTGAAGTCCCAAGTTCAAGTACTACTGAAACATCATCATCATCTTCAATTGTTATAGAATCATCATCAGCAGAACCTTCAAGTACTTCAAATACTTCATCATCATCTAGTGAATCTTCAACAAGCTCAAGTGAATCATCATCTTCAACTTCATCTTCAGAAAGTTCAGTTACTAGCTCAAGCACAAGTTCTAGTTCAAATTCAAGTTCATCTTCATCATCATCATCCTCATCATCCTCATCCTCTTCATCAACAGTAGCTGCTTCAACAACTTCATCAAGATCCTCGTCATCCAGCTCATCAAGATCATCATCATCATCTCAACCATCATCAACTAGTGAATCATCATCCTCTTCTCCATCTTCATCCACAACAGAAGCACCAGAAACTACATCTACGGATAAACATAGTTCAACATCATCTTTCACATCGTCTTATACATCAATTATAACAAATCCAGATACAACAATAACAACTATAGTTGCTATACCAACATCAACTGTTGTATCAGCAGATTTTGGAAATTCAACATCTGAAAGAAATTCAAAATTAATTGGAGGATTAGTTGGATCAATTGGTGGAATCATAGTTATTGCAATATTGGCAGTATTATTTATTTTCTTTAAAAAGAGGAAAAGAAATAATGTAACTAATCAATCACCAGATTTTGTTGGTGGTGGTAATGGAGCTGCAGGATTAGGTGGACCTGGCGGTGCTGGTGGTAATAATGATGATGATGAAGAAGATACTAGTTTAGATGATAAAAACGATCAAATTTATCATGATTCTCCAAATGGTGATATGCAACAATCTAAAATGGGTTGGATTAAAAATATGTTTAGAAGTAATAGTAATTCATCACATTCAAAATTATTAAGTGGTGGTGGTAATGGTAATGGTCCAACAAGTGGTGGTGGTATTGGTTCCGGAAGAGGTAATAATTCCGGAGCAGGTGCAGGTGCAGCTGGAACTGTTGCAGGATTAGGAGCAATGAATAAATTAAGATCATTTAGAAATAATTCAAATCAACATGATTTAGAAAATCAAAATGGTTTAACATATGGAACATTTAGTGATAAACACACAACTGAGGATTCAAATGATGGATTTGCTTATAGAGGTGTTACAAATTCAAATAATTTAGATTCTATTTTTAGATCATCAAATACTAATACAAATACTAATACTAATTCAAATGCAAGAAATTCAATTTTATTTGGTGGTAAAGATTCTACAAGAGGTTCTTCAATTTTAACTAATAGTGATACATTTGGTGGTACTAGTGGTACAATGGTAAATTCAATGGATGATAATAATAAATATGGAAATGGAAATGGTAATGGTGATAAATCTTATCAAAATCCAACTAGAATGAATAGTTATGGTCATCCATTAGCAAGTCCAAATGATTTTAATTTTCAAGAAGACCCATATGTTTCTCAAACTAAAGCACCAACAACAATAGGAGCTGGAATAAATCCCCACATATATAACGATCTAGTAAATTCAGATCAAAGACCTCATTCAAACCAAAGTTCAAATTATGATGATGATTCAATCCCAACATATCATCAACAACAAATTCATCATCAACATAATCAACAAGATGATTTAAGTTCAAGTTCAGATGAAGATGATTTCCATCCTTCTGATTATGATGATGAATCATTTATTTTACCAAGTGATCAATTTAATGGTGGTAATCATCAATATACAAGATTATCAACTACAGGTCAAGGTCAAGATCAACCGCATCATCAACAACAACAAAACTACCCTAATCAAACTACAAATCCTTTAGAACGTCCTTCAATTCATAATGTATTTGGATCAAGTGGTTATGGTTCAAATAATTCATTATCTAGATTTCAAGAAGATATATCTTAGTTTCTTAGTGGTTAATGGGTTTTATTGGTAAGGTTTGATTAAGATTATATTATTTGCATATTATTTTTCTTTCGTATCTTTTTTTTTTATATTAGGTTTTTAATTAGTTTATTCATATAATTATTCTTTAATTTAAAATATATTTATATATCATCGTTTTTGATCTTAATTTGTTCTTCTTTATCTGATTGAATTGAAAGGATAGTGATGTTTCTTCTATCCATCGTACTACAGAAATTTCTACAAGCTTTATTGAGCAATTATTTATGTTTTAAAATAAACTTTCTTCGCTTGCATATTCTTTCAGGTCATTGAACAAGTAGCATTCAACTTATAAAATATAACTATTAATTGAGTTATTAACACTGGGTAAAGTTCATGGGATCTTATCTTGTGATTATGTGAACGGAAAAAATTTAGTTAAATTTGCATTAAATCTTATACAAATCTATTTGAAACCTAAATTAAAGCCACCACAGTCAACCTAAATGCAACACAAGGACAGTACTACGAGGAAAAACTACTTTTAACGCAATTGATGTTCTGATTATGTAACGGTTATGTTATATAGTCAAATTTAAAACTAAATTGGTGCTATTGTGGTTGATATGGAGGCAAAATGATGTTATAATATTGAACTCAATTGATCCGCTATTGTATCTTCTACGCTAAAAACACACAGGGGTTATTTGAATTGATTTAATTTTTGTTAAATGGGATATTGTTTCGGAATCGTTGGTTATATAATGTCCATGACATTACAATCTTTAGGTGATGAAAGAGATAATAAAAATAGATTCAATCAATTCAACACAAGAAGACAATGCTGATTGATATAATATCATCAAGTACATCTGAAAAGATTTCAAATCATGAAAAATCAAATAAGCAAGATCTTGAAATCAATATAGAATCATGTTCATCAATAGAAGAAAACTCAGAAAACACCATCATTAATGAAAAACATTCAAATCCATTTTTAAATCCCAAAATTGAAGAATATTATAGAACTCTATATAAAAATTCAAATTATGAAAGTTATTCAGCATTTGATCCATTTTTTAATTGGTCACCAAAAGAAGAAAAAACTGTTAAAATTAAATTATATTATAGAGTTGCATTTACTGCATGTTTAATGTTTATATCATTACAAATTGATAGAGGAAATCTTGCACAAGCTGTTACAGATAATTTTTTAAAAGATTTAAATTTAAATTCAAATGATTATAATATTGGTAATACTTTAAGTCTTGTATTTTTTATGATATCTGAAGTTCCTTCTCAATTAATTTCAAAAAGATTAGGTCCTGATATTTTTATTCCAATTCAAATTTGTTGTTGGAGTATTGTTTCTATAAGTCAAATTGGTTTAAAAGATAAAGCTGGATTTTATATAACAAGAGCTCTTATAGGTCTATTGCAAGGTGGATTTATTGCCGATTTAGTACTTTGGTTATCTTATTTTTTTACAAGTTCAGAATTACCATTAGTTTTATCATGGTTTTGGGTGTCATTATCATTATGTCAAATTGTTTCAAGTTTATTAGCTTTTGGAATCTTAAGAATAAATACTTGGGGTTGGGCAGGTTGGAAATTTTTATTTTTAATTGAAGGTTCATTTTCTTTAGTTGTTGGTATTGCATCATTTCATTTAATGGTACCTTCTGCAGTACAAACTAAAAAATTTCTTAATCCTAAAGGTTGGTTTACTGATAGAGAAATTAAAATTGTTGTTAATAGAATATTAAGAGATGATCCAAGTAAAGGTACAATGCATAATAGACAACCTATATCTTCAAAAATGTTATGGAAATGTCTTTGTGATTATCATTTATGGCCAATTTATCTTATTGGATTTTATGCATTTATGGGTATAAATACTTTTACTCCATATTTTGGATTAATTACAAAATCTCTTGGATTTTCAACTTTTAATACCAATTTATTAACTATTCCTCAAGCTATTTTACATATTATTTTCTTGTTACTTATAACTTGGTTTTCAGAATTTATTAATGATAGAGGATTTGTTTGTTTAATAGCTCCAGTGTATGCAACTCCGATAATTGGTATTATTAGATGGTGGCCTCAAGCTGGTAAAAATATTTGGGGCACATATGTATTAAATACTTTATTTTTAGGTCAACCTTTTATTCATGCAATTTGTGTTAGTTGGGTATCAAGAAATTCAAATTCAGTAAGATCAAGATCTATAAGTAGTGCATTGTATAACATGTTTGGACAAATTGGTAATATTATTGCTAATTTCATATATAGAAATGATGATAAACCATTATATTTAAGAGGTAATATGCAATTGTTTTGGATTACTTTTGGATTGATTCCTTTATTATTAATTATTAAATTTTATTATGTGTTTGTTAATAAAAAGAGGAATAAGATTTGGAATAATATGAGTGAAGATGAAAAGGATGATTATAGGAAATATACAAAAGATGAAGGAAGTGATAGATTAGATTTTAGATTTGCAACGTGAGTTGGAATTAAATACAAGGATAATATTCATTAAATCGACTTAACGGAATGTATTATCCTGTGTTCTTACCCACGTATTCATACAAGTTGATGGATAATTTAAATTTAATAACTTATTGTATTGTTGATTTACTTTTGCGCAGCAAACCGCTAGATTCGGACTTCAAGCCAAAGCTTGGTGTAATTTAGACCAACTCCGCACGCGGAGTCCGCCTTAAAATGTAGAAAGAATGATGCAACGCTGGTCCTAATTTTTTACTTTTTCTTCGATTCAACAAACGCTTCCCTGCACCAAAATGCACATAATATTATTTAAGTTAAGTGTTTCAAATTTAATTATATTTCGGTTAAATTTAGACTATGCTGTCTTATTATGTCACTATTATTTTTTACATATATTATATCTTGTACATCTTGTTTCAGATTTACTTTTGTAACATTCAACCTTATTCACTTTTACAGTTTTTATACTTCATAAATCTAATTTTTTTAATTTTTGATGTTGATTGAGAAGTTAAAACAAGATTCATGTAGGAAACAATTAAAAAAAATTTCCGTGAGAAAAATAAACGAATTTAAAAAAAAAAAAAAAGCCGCTTATCATTATTGACGTAATTACATATACATGAAACATTCAGAAACTTTAATTTTATAACTTGAAACTTTAATAATAATGCAACTAACCTAACTAAAATTATTTAAAGTTTAATTGTTCTTAAAAATTATGAAACGTTGGAAATTTAAACTTTTTCATGCTCTCTTCTGCAATATTCATTAATAGTTTAATTTAGCACAATATGACAGAAACAAATTAAAGAATTAAGAACCGATAGAGAGAAGGAAAGCAAAAAACCAAATAAAGGAAATAGGAGAATAAAGTATAGAAAGGAGAGAAACGAGGAAACGAATTTACGAAATTTGACAAAGTTTAAATAAATAAAATTTTCAATAAATTTTTTTTAAAAACAAAATATAAAATCTAAAACATATATATACTAATAAAAATTGAAATGAATAATAATATGAAAATAAACTGAATGAATAAAAAAAAGAAGCAATAACCTCTAACTAATCAAAGCTGAAATTAGCATATTGTAATAATCAAAAACCAACGCATGTAGAAAAATATGTATCAACCAATGCCACCATTAGGCCAAACCAAACTTTTAAACATCATTATTTTGACCTCCAACACTAGTTGTAGTTGTAGTTGTAGTCGTAGCAGGTTTAGTAGTATTCGTAGTTGTATTATTGACAGTAGAATTTAAATTTGAATTACCCCATTTTGGTTGATGTTGATGTTGTTGATGTTGTTGTGGATGATTTACATAATAAGAGCCACCACCTGGTTGTTGTTGCTGTTGAGGATAAGAACCATGAATATATTGATTATTAGTTACTTGATTATTCATAGTTGGTATTACTGAAGAACTCGAGGAATTTGAATTCGATTGTTGTTGTTGTTGTTCGTAGTCATTATTATTACTAGTGACTGAATTCTGTTGATGTGGTTGTTGTGGTGGTAATTGTTGTGGTTGTTGTGGTAAATTTTCATTAGTTGACCAATGTTGATTTTTTAAAGGTTTTGCTGTTGGTAATTTTCCTGAACTTAATGAATTATTAATATTACTACCACTACTTAAATTTCTTGAATTTGTTGATGATATACTTGAATTATTTGTTGTTGGAATACTTGAAAAACTAGTTTGATTAGATGATGATGATATTGAATTATGATATGAATTATTGTTGTTGTTATAATATGGATCATTACTTTGATATGGATATGTTGAATAACCAGTTATCGATTGTGGTGGAGGTGGTGGTTGAGATATGCCGACATTTGATGGAGTTGATGTTGTAGCTTGTTGTTGTTGATGAGTTGAATACTGTTGTGGACTTATATTATGATGATAGGATGGATATAACTCTTGAGGATTTGAATTCAATTGATGATTGTTGTTATTTGGAGGTGGTTGTTGTATATAATTACCATATTGAGGAACATGATTGAATGGTTGATCTAATTGTGGTTGAGATTTTGTATTTTGAGATTGTTGAGTTTGTGGTTGGTTATGAATAGTATTATTATTATTTGGATATCCAGCAGTTGGAACTTGATGTTGAGATCCAGTAAATGGATTTAAGAATGTAGTTTCACCAGTATTATTTGGATCATCTTCTCTTTTAACATGTGGATCTGTTGGTAAATATTGAGGTTGTTGTTGTGGATTCATCATAAGATTACCATTACTATATTTAGGATATCCCATTCTATCTGGTTGATGTTGTAGTTGTGGCTGTTGAGGTGATGATTGTTGTAAAGAATGTGGTTGTTGTAATGGATTTAATGGTAATTGAGAATAATTATTTTGTGGTTGCTGTAGTTGTTGTTGTTGTTGTTGTTGATGTTGTAAATGTGACATATTTTGTAATTGATAGTTTCCATCAAGAAAATAAAATGCTTCATCTTCATTTGGAATTTTACCACCTAATGAACTTTCTTTTACTGCTGTCCAAAGATTTTGTGATAAATTAACATTACTTAAATCATATTCAGATGGTCTATGTAATCTATTATTCATAACTTCTTGAGCGTTATAATAACTTATTAAATGTATTGTTTGTTGTTCATTTAATTTATTTAAATGTAAATCTCTTGTTTTTGTTGTAAGTGATAAAGTTTTTTTAATTAATCCTTGATCTTTAAAAACATATGAAGTAACTAATGGACCACTTAATAAACCTTTATTATAATCCGTACTACTATAACTATTTGATGCAGGTATTGTGTTTGGTGGTATTAATCCAGCTTGATTTTGGTTTTGATTTTGATAATCTTGTTGTTGTGAATTTTGTTGATGTTGTGAAGTATTACTTTGTGTTTGTTGTTGTGATTCATTATTATTATAATCACCATTATAACTTATTTTTCTTTTCTTTCTCTTTTTATCATTTTCATCTAATGAATTTTTATCTAATTCTCTATAAACTAAAAATCTTCCTAATATTCTTGAAGGAGACCAAGCAGTACCATCAGTCCATCTTTTTATACCACTTTGTTCTTCAATAAATACAAATACATTTCCAGATTTTATTAATTCTTGTCTTTCTCTATCTTGAGGTCTTCTTGTTATAAATTCCAATTTTTTATTTAATGCTTCTTGAATAATTAATAATGCATCTTTAGTAGATCCAACGTAACCATAATAAGTTGGATTTATTTTTGATGCAGACATACTTAAGTGAGTTTTTAAAGTGTAATTATAATTTTCTCTCTTTCTTTTTCTTTTTTTAAAATTGAATCTAAATCTAAATTTTTAATTTGATTCTTCTTTCTTTTGTTCCTTAATTTTGAATATTTTTGGTGATAACAAATGGAATTAAACTATTTTTGACCACTTATGAAACTTGTTTGAATCAGTTGGTTATCTTGTTGATATTATGCTTTGGTTTGACAAAATTATCTGGTTTAATAAAACTAATTTTTGATGTAGTAGGGGCAAAAAAAAAAAATCTTTCTAATTAGATTTAACTTTTTAAATACTTAATCAATGTGATATTTATATAAATGAATTCAAAAGGCTTTTAACTTTGTATAAAACTGAAAAGAAAAAAAAAAAAATGGATTCTAATTCACTCTATTGCTTTGCTCTACCCTTGTTATTGATAAATAAATAATAAACTTTGATTGTAAATAATAAAATATTTTAATTGACGGATTCTTTCCCCGTTTTGACTAGACCAAGAAATTTAAAAAAATTGAATACAATAAATTTTATTTTTTCCCTGAATTTCGTGGATATTAAAAAATATAATATTATATTATAACAAAATTACAATATTATATTTTCAAATTGACATATAAATTTTGATAGAATTAACCAAAATTGAGGGCTGAAATAAATGATTTTGATTTGATGAATGTGAAAAATATTGAATGATCAAACGAAATTTCTTGAAAAAGTTGCCCTTGGTAAAAATGTATGACTTATAAATATTTTTTATATGATATCTGCAGTATTAAAATATTCTAATATGTAGTATTTATTCAAATTGATAGGACACTTGATCAATTGATTCGATATGTAAACAACAAGGACAAACGCTATTGATAAATTTGAAATATTTCTCCCAACAATTTCTTGATGTTTGTTGATACTTTCGAAAGTTTAAAAAATTGCAATTGAAAGTGTATAATTACGCAATTGAGTATTCAAAATAACTTAAGTTAAATTTGAAAAGTTAAATTATAAAAAAAACAAAAACAAATGAAGGAGTTTGTAATGGTAAAGTAAGGTGATTTTAAAAACTTTAAAGTTGAAGATAAGATGTAAATATTGATATATCTTACACCTTTCTGTTTATGATTAGTTTATTTAATTTTTCTCTATATTGATTTGAGGTACTTTTCTGATTGTGATAAACTTAATTGAATGGAAATTTATATGTTTAACATACTAATAAATAGTATTTTTTAATATCTTAAAATTTGTAATAAATTGATTTGTCTTTGATTCGATTGATAAATGACCTTTGTTTTGTTGTCAATTGATCAATATTGTGAAGTTATTGTTGGTTGTAAACTATTACTTTGGTTGTAAAAGAATGTAAATCTTTAAAAATGGTGATAAATTACTCCCAATCTATAATTATACTATTGAGTAACAAATATGAATATTTATATGAGATCTAACAATTGAATTCACACAATATAAAACTTGAAGTTGATTGATTGATTTATTTGATTTGATCAATAGACTGAATTGGTACGTCTCAGTTGAATAAGTAATGAACAATATATCTCTTAACCAAAAATTTAAGAAATTTTTAAATATGAACAAACTTTAAAGTTTTTATAAAAATTTTGTTTAAACTTTAAACTTTTTTATTTTATTAAGTGAATCCATTTTTTATATAACGTAATACTAACAATTATGTGTTAAGTAAGACAAGCAAGTAATACTACTACTACTACTACCAGTAATCAATTAATATTGTATACCAAAACCTTAAATTCAAATTAATACAAACAAAGTTTTTAAAAAACTTTAAATTGGAGTAAGTAGTGTTTGTGTAAATCTTTTAAAATGTAAATTAAAACAAGGTTTTATTATACATTACATATCTAACAATAATAACAATAACAATATGATACAAGGATATACAGATTTAACTGTATATTGGGGTAATTTATGATTTTGAGCTATTATACATTATTAGTTTTCATACATAAATAAATTTCTCTTTGTAACGAATTTCATGTAGATCCAAAGATTCAAACTGAAAGTTCAGGTAAAATTAATTACCTGAAAATAGTTTAGTTTTATTTAACAAAACCTTAATTTTCAGTATTTTGTAGAATGTGTACGTTTTGAAGATTATAAGCCATATAGTACTTAACACAAAATCTTGCTTGATAGATATTGTTTAAAAGAAAGTTTATATTTTGGTACGAAGGATAAAAGTAGATAAACTTTAAAATCTCACATGATTAGTAGATTGCATAAGATTGAACGTGAGTTAATTTTCAAATTGCCAATGTATGTTTTTATTAAAAAGGAGGATTTAACGAATCATGGGTTCAGAAATTAAGGATAATTCAATTTATAAGACATTCAAAATAAAAGAGTGACTTCTTTTCGGAAATATGCAATAGATCATAAAAACAAAGTAAAGGAGTGAAAAGTATGTAATTTTGTCTCAAAATATGGAGTGTTTATACACCTAATAAATTTGATGCGTTAGTGTATATATTACAAAATGCTTTTGTACTAATGTATTTTATTGAACGAAGCTACCAAATATTTGTTTAATTTCTACTTATATACACTACCTACAAATCTAAACTTTTATAAATTTATTTTGTAAATCTCTTAATTATGTAATTTATTAACACATGATGCATTTACGATATCTAAACTTTTATAGTACAATATAAAATCTCATATAAAATAGTTTTATGTAGACTATTATATCAAATTCACTCTAAAAATGTACTTATAAACACTTAAATTACAATAACACTACATTTAAAGATATATAATTATCAAGATTAATCATTCAATAACTGAGTTTTCCCATCTTTGAACAGTATACTAATTTTTGATTCTGATTATTCAATAGTTCATCCCAGAATTTTGTTTTGAGACATTTATTAACTAAAGCATCGGCTATAAAATTTGATTAATCAAGTACTAGACTTGAATTTCTGTAATTTAAGTTGAACCTAACACAAAATGGTTTATATTATATATGTCAAAAATCCATATTATATTTGTGATATTATTAATTTGTTAATTTGATTTGAGTAATTTAGTTACTCAGACCAATTAAAAAACTAATTTACACTTTTTACTTTTCCTTATAGTCTATTATTCAATAAGGGTTAGAGGGAAAATATAAACACGAATTTCAAATTGATTAGTTATTAATACTTAATCTCGTAACGAATTACAGATTATTGTTTACAGATTAATCTTGTACACTGTTGTTGAAATATTTCGAGTGGTATGGCATTAAAAATTTATAAATTATAAAACTCTAATTTAAAAAGTTAAATTTCTATTTTATGTTGTTTTTTCTCCAATTTTTTTTTTGTTCCATTACAATCTGAAAATTAGACTTTCATGGTTAGTAGTTGCATATGATTTTTTTTATTCAGTTTCGTTTAATTCGTAGTAAGTAAGGACACATAATCCTAGTCTCTCTTTCTCCCTCAAACAATCAATAGCTCTTTTCAAAAGAATTAGTCAAATTTCTTGAAAGATTGTCCTTCCTCAACATATTAATCGTGGTAAGTCTAGAAATAAAGAATGCATAACTCATTAATACCAAATACTTATCCAGAAAAAGTTATAATTTTGTTAATCAAAACCATTCCTTTAATTTATTAATCCCATTCTATTTAATTCATATATTTTCCACATGTATAAAATCTTAAAAAAAAAATCATGAATCAAAAATTTCTTAACCACGAAATAGAAATAGAATAATAAGTCAAAAATTAAAAATTAATAATTTAACGAAACCTGTCAAAAAAAAAGATTAAAATTTCAACTAAACTTAAAGGAAGAAAGTATCATGAGTTAATTTTCAGATCAAACCCAATAAATCATTCAAAATTTGGAGTAAGTAATAACTTTATGGCTAATTAATTGATTTGATATATAGAAGTATCATAACAACTAAATTATTCGAAAATATTCGAACTTTTATTAATTTTTCTATTGTTAAATGGTTTAAAATTTTGCCGCTTTTTCTCACTCATAGTTAAAAAAAAAATATCATATTTCCATTAAATTAATTAATAAAGAATTTATGTTCCGGACTTATGACATACATATAAATTTACACATACAAAAACTACTCAATCAACAAAGACTCAAGTAATAGAAAATTGATTATTAAGTTGAGGCAAAATGTGTTAATTACTGAAAACCCATGCATATCATGAATAAAGCTAGGCAGAACTAAGCGGATAAATGATTAATTAATTAATAAAGAACAAAGTAAGAAAAAAAAAACAAACGAATGTTCAATCTTACATGATTAAATTAATTAATTTATTGCATTCATTCTTTTGATTATTAAAGTTCGAGATTTAGGGATAAGAACAATAACTTTGCCACATTCTTAAATACAGATGTAAATGCATATTGTGATGATTTTTTTAAAAAAAGGTTTGGTTCTTTCAAATGTTTGGGAAAGCAAAACGTGATGAAAGATTAATGAATCAATTTGTATTGATTAGTAGCGGAATTCGAGACTTTTTTTCAATTCTTTTAAATCTTTTATTTGTAATCACTGATTCTTACTACTGACAAGGAGAAAATACAACCTGGTGCGTTTTAAAAAATTAGTACATGGCTCAATATAAGAGTCACATTTTAAAAGTGAATGGATTGTGCATTTTGCCATCTTTGAATGTTATACAAATGTATCATGATCTTTTAGAATCAACCTAGAATAATTCATTAGCTGAATATGTATGTACATCATAAATCTGAAATCTCTTAATTATAAACTTTTGTTCATTGCATAGATCTCTAGATTAAACACAATATAAATTTATCATCATGTTTGCAGATTTTCATATAAATTTAAATGAAATGTGAGCTTATATATCGATGAAAAGAATTTCTTTGTCTTTTCTATTGTTTTAAAATTGAACTCAAAATGTATAGAATATTTTAATATCAAACTTTCTTTCTATGCTTGTACATGATCCTTTTGAGTTTAAACTTTAATTAAACTTTTGGAATAAACTTTATTTAATAACTATTATATAATTATTATTTTAAATTTTAATGGTTTTTCTTATCTTAATTCTTATTTCTTCTCTTAACTCCAAATTTGTTGGTAATAGTATCACCTGATTTTTTAAGTATTTGGTTTGAATTATTAAAGTTTGTTTTCACTTGAAAATTAGTAAGGGGTATAAGATTTTAAAGAACTTTGTATACGATTTTAACTACTGAGATATGGTTTTAATTTAATATTATCACTTTGGTTTTTCAATATTTGAGTTTTGCGATTTGAGTTTTTCTTTTGAAATTTAATTTTTGTACATTGAAATGTTTTAGATTTTTAATCTTTTGGTTTCGTAAATATTTGAAATCAAACATAAATCGAATCGATCAACAAATGAAGTCGGTATCTATTAACGGAAATGAATTTTTTGAATTGTTAATCAAGAAAACATCGAGGGTCATTTTATGAAATTTTATCAACTTATTTTCTTTCATTACCACATGTCTGGTTGTATTTGAGATATTATTTAATACATTTGAGGACGTACTTATAGACTTTATAAATATGTAACGTCATCACAAAACTTTAATTCAGTTTTAAAAAAACACAATACATTTGTAGAAGTAAATTTTATTGCATATATGGTACTATATTCCATACTACTGAAGCAGCCGGTCGTACAAAGAATCCTATCTGATATGAATTTATTCCATTCCTGGTTAGTGTTGGTTTCCTCGAATATTTTTCCCAATTTCGGCATTTAGTATCTTAATTTAGTCTTGTTCAACATTTTAGTCTAAAACTTAACCCAATAAAGTAAGATTCATTTGAACTTTTTTGACTCTTTAGGTTTATAATTGTACCTTATCAATTAAAATTATGGGTTTTCGTTTCTGAATCTCATTCAAAATATAATAAACTATTTCGAAACATAAATTACCGTTTGTACCTGTCAAATATAAAACTTTACCTCAAGGGCAAAAACTAATTTGCTTTTTTAAGGTACAAATAATAACTTCATAACTAAACTGAGTAACTTTTGCAAATAAATTGAGTTTTTAAATTTACAATAATTATTTTTCAATTCTAATTATGCTTAAAAAGCATAAATTTTATTGAATTGAAATGTTCTTACTTCATTCGGATCATTTTATGTCCCTGACAAAAAAGCTTATCATATGTTTCAGCTTACAGTAACATTCAATTATAAAACAAATTGTTAATTGAAACACTTTTAAGTTTAGATATATTCTTAATTGAATATAGTTAGCAATAACTTTATTTAATATTAATTTAAGAGGTAATAAACTCAACCCCCTAAATATTTCTCTGAACAAGGGTCCAACTAATTTTAGCAAGGAAACATTTAGTCTAGTACTGTACGAAGGAAAAAAAACAATCTCGCGAAAAAATATTAAATCGCTTTAGCCAAGTACAAAACTTGACGTCACCAAATGCACTCATGATAATAAAATATTTAGTGGTTGTTGTTGTACCTTTTAATATTTTTTTAAGCAAGCATTATAATTTTAATCTGATCAACATGACGGACTGGACTGTTTACGATATGATGATCGCATCACGGGATTTATATTGCTTGTTCTAGTTCTTCTTGTTGCTGAAATATGGTTATTTTCAGTTTTTAATACATGGAAATGCTTTTGCAGTCTAAATTTTAAGAGTTTTTTTTTGAGATTTTGATTTTTTGAAATGTTTGATAAATGCAAAAGAAGAGTTGAGATATAAGTCCAATTTCATTCCCTTAGTGAGAGTCACATTTCTCAGAAATATGAGGTGTGATTAACTTTATGGAGTTTTCAGTTGCTCACCTCGCTGTAATTTTGGAGAGTTCACAAATAAACAAGATTCTAGGCATAATTGAAAATTCTTCATAAAGAACTTAATTCGTGAAGAAATTGTAAAAATATTTGTATGTAACATGACGTTCGTATATTATCGTGGATACCCTTTTGATCAACTCCCATTTTTAAATTATATGAATAATTGTCTGAAGCTTTTGTTCACCAAATTCACGAATAATGTTTTTGAATAATTGACAAACTTAAATAAAACTAACCAAGTTTCAACAACTCAACTTATATACAAATACTCCATTGATGAAAAAGCTTCTTCAATGATCAACACTTTTTCATTATTAATTTTCGAAGATAGTATTTTTGATTTCCATATTTCGTTCTTCTCCGTAATGTAATTTGTATATGAACCCTGTCTACGTTCTAATTTTGAGGATATCACATACTCCACCAATTTATTTTGCATTGATGAAAAGTTTGAAATTTGTTCACCTGGAGTTCAAAGTCATTCTCCAATTTTCAATTTGTCTATTTAAAAAAACTGCATTTTGTCTATATTAGTACATTTGTTACATTTTTTGATCATTTTCATTTGATTTTACCAAATATTTTACTAGAGCCTTGAACTTTTGGTCGTCTTTTTCATATTCCTCGCTGTCTGATGATAATAAACCATCTACTCTATTCTGGGCCTATCGTCAAATTTTCGCCAATTTCCTGAACTTGTTTTTGAAGATTCTTTCTTAAAACCGACCTTCCTTCGGCAACTAACTTGTCTACCCAACGTAGCAAGTTTTTCTCTTCCACATCTGTCAATTTTCTATTTTTATTGAGTTTTTTCCCTTTGGACGTTGACCCAAACTTGCGTGGACAGAATGAGCTGGTGTACTTTTGAGCAAAAAACGCTTTACTGCAATTTTCGTCAGTTTTCAAGGTATCAAAATATTCCTTGAGAGCTAGGTATAAGTCCTTTGGGTCATACAACTTCTATTTGACAACTTTTCCACTCATTTTTGTGATTTTGGTGATGGTTAGAGTGGTGTATATTTCCATTAAGTCGCGATTCTAAAAAAGCCTCATACCAGTATGTAATACTATATAATTTTCAGTATGTAGGTCTTCAAAGTCAGATGACGATTCTTTCCAATTCATTTTGGGAAAATCAGCTTTTATACCCATCATCGAATTATTTTATCCATAACCCAATAATGAGTTGAGATTCCATTGAATTGGACATCCTAACAATATCCAATTCTACTCAACCACACTCAACCACAACTAAGGTGAACATTATTGATAATTTGATAGAGTTCTGCAAATTAGTAACACAAGAAAGATTGTAAAATGATATTTTATTATACAAATGTCTGCCTCTTCCTCCCTCTACACTATCCCAATGGGAATTATCTACTCTATATATAGACTAATATATCTAAATTGCTGTCTCTCTCATACTGTCCTATTGCTTATTTCGACCTAGTTTTGTGTTTTCTTCGGATTTATTTGTTTCCGGTAATCGATAGCTCATCACAATTTTCTCTATTTTCGTTTCGTCTGTTTTTTCCGTTGATTACCATAATATTTGGGTGGATTTCTTGGTCTCAACTTTCCTGTATATTTTACTTTCATCACAGAAACCATTTTTTCTTTTTCTTCCTTACTAACATTACAAGAGTCCGTTGTAAAATGTTCTTTCAATAGTAACGCCAATAAACTAAACAAATTAAAATCTTTCGTATAGTCGAATATTTGATAATCAGCTTGCACGGATCCCTCTTCTGAATATGAAAAACGAAAAAGACAAATCTTTTCAAAGTCCACCACGATCGACTTAGTCAATCCGATAGCAAGAGCTTCGCTCCAGCATTGGAAGGTCAAACGATGCTTTTGCTCAGCATTTTTTAGTCCCTCCTCTTCCATGGCATAACTTATCAATTTTCTTTTCAATTGTATTGAACAATGGTAATCACCCACAATATGAATATCGGGTTTGATTTTGCAGCTCTCTAAAGAAGTTTCTGGTTCTTCTTTTATTTTGAAATTCACAATATTGGCCAAAAGTGCCAATTTGTCCCTGACGAACGAATTTAACGCCCTCTCGTTGTCAAAAGACTCTTCATTGCGAGTGATAATAAACATATTATTCTCAATACAATCTCTATTTATTGAAAAGTTTTCACACCAACCAATGACTTCATCTTTAGAATAAGGAGTATGAATGTAGGTAAAGTTTTCAGAGCCATGTGTTAAAAATATTTTCGTCGTTGGAATTCTTATATTTGAATTTTCCAGTTGTGTACGAAAAATGGTTGGGTATTTGAAATACCAGCTAATGTACAACAATTTATAGAACAACTTAATGTTTTCAATTTTTTCGTTGCCATAAATATGGTTAGGTAAGAAATTAAATATTTCGTCTACCATTGTAATTTGGACTGTGAGCAGATTTTCGTCAACAAAGACTGGAGGATAGTACATCGTATCAAATATGTTTAATATTTCCAAAACTTGATTGCCTTCGAGGTTTTCCGGTAAAGAGTTACTGTTCCATCTGTTGCCATAAAAATTAATATCTGGTGTATCAATAAGATCATTGTAATATTGTGCAAATTCTTCTAAATCTTTTTTTGATAATTGAAAATTGAATTTACTTGTCATTGCATGCAATGAGTTTCGGACTGTTTGAGAAATTTCTTTTGAAGTTTATCATTCAGATACTGACTAGTGATATATCTCTGATTTTGGGTTAAATGTTTTTGTACAAGTCGGGGCTTTATTAAAATTGATATGCTATTTCAAATGTAAGATTTTGCAACCGCACTTATATGCAGTATCGAATATAGGATGAAATTGTTAGAAATTATTACACATAGAAAATTTAAGTCAACCAGTACATTAGAGCGCATAGAATAGTTTCATATTCCATTCGTCTCAGATTATCGTAATTAATCAAACTCCTCCAATATATCCTATATGAAATTGATTCATGGATAAACATATTTTACCTGGTAAGTTTAGTTTTTCCGTATTATTTCGGTATTTGTAAAAAAAGTCTTAAATCAACTTTTCTATGTCAATCAATCAATCACGTTCTTGATATTCAATAATAAGTACTGTTATTTTTATTCTTCGTTTGATCAAATTAAGTTTTTATGAACCCGTCTTTTTCCACCGTCCAATGTTATTGGCTGGTCTTATTTTTATGACAACTTTATAGACTAAGTATAGTGCAATAGCTCAAATCTCTGCTCGTTCTTCTACACTTTTATACTTTTATACTTACCTGATTTTGAAAATTAACAAACGATTTTACGCAATTGGATTCAGTTCGAATATGGATACCAATCGAAATTTAGCATCTTTAAAATAGGTTTTTATTAACTTAAAAAAAAAAATTTTTCTTCAAGCATTTAAGGTCTCAATTTTCAATTACGGTTTGGACAGCATAAATCTTCATGAAAATAGAATTCATTCGTTAGATTTTTATTTAATTTGTTGTAGATTGTTTGAATTCAAAACTTTATATCCTTAGACATCTGAGTATGCCCATTTTGAATGTGCATTGAATTGGAGTTTAAAAGTAACAAAAAGCAGTTGCTTTAGCAAATGTATTACAACGGTAAATTCAGTTAATACATGCATATTTGGCTTAGAAACAGTCTTCAAAATTAAAATTTTTTTCGTATCTCTTGAAAACATCTAAAACATCTCCGTAAACAATTGATGTCTCAAAAAGGTGCATGCCACAAAGTTCTTCAATAGTATATTCGGTTTTTAAAACTATATCTAGTCTTCTTGAGCTGTTATTATCTTGCTTATGAGAAGTTAACCTTCTTTTTTTTTGTTTTTTACCAATCGAAATAATATTGCTTTTGAAAAAGTAAGATGGCCATTGACAAGATATAATTTGGTAATACTCAGGTGAGTATAATTGTAAGTACTCAGAATAAACAAATATATCATATTTATGTGTATCCATATATCGTGGCCACCAAGATAATCTTAATGTTGGGTTTTTAAGGTAAAGCTTGGCAATTTCAATGGCATCCTCATCATCAGCAGTTTCAGTACATATTATTAATTTAAGTAATGTTTTCACTTTAATCGATTTCAAATCAAAAGAAGGTGAAGTTAAAACTAAAGTTCTCAAGTTTGCTAAATTGGCATTGGTTAATAATTCCTTGAACTCGAATTTCTGATAAAAGTATTCGTCTTCGTCGATTGCTGTATCATTTAGGTAATATAATGATAATGTATTTAATTGTTCTGTATTAAAATAGTCCTTCAAAGTAATTAATCATTTTTTAGGTTTTGGTATCATTAGCTCGCCGTAGCTATCTTCTCTAAGCTTACCAGCTTACCGAATCTTAGCTTAGCCCAAAACATCAGATCAAGTTTTTTCAATTTGCATTCTAGCTTATTCGAATTTGTAAGAAACAGTGAATCCGATAAATCAATGAGTCTATCAAATTGAAGATGTAATTCTTCGAGGTTTTTGAATAAGTTGATTTGGTTGAACAATTCGATACTATCTGGCAATTCATCATCATCATCATCATCATCATTATGCTCACTCAATGTAGAGCCTTCGAGCGGAAATTTCAAACTTTTGAGATTATTATACAAGAATTCAAATGACCCGTGTTTATTTTTCTCCAAAAACAATGTACGTTCATACAAGCCAGGAATATAGTCAGGACTCAAAAATTCTAAATTTTTCAATACATCAATAGAACAATTTTTGTTTTTCATATCAAATTTGTTGTTTAATGAACCAAAGCTAACATAATCTATACTTTCAAAATATCTTATTATTTCTTTCAATAATGTGGGTACCGCATTGTAATCTACATATAACTTGTATCCGGTATACACTACAGGGCGCAACTTTTCAATACTAAGATGATGTATATGTTGATTCCTGATCATTTTCTTTTTAATGATGTTGCGAGTAAAAGTACTTGATGAAATTACGGTAAACTTTTTACTAAAGTCATTCAAAATGTCTTTATGAACTCTCCACTCGTAGTATTTCTCTGCATCATTTATTTCGCGACTATTTGTTTCCATTAGTTTATCTTTGCGGTAAAGATAAATATTTCTGTATAGCTTGTTTCGGCCAATCTCATAAAATTTGGAATGTAAGGGCATCAACGACAAAACCATATGTTGATTTATTTGTTGAAATATTATTTCCAAAACATCAATTGGAAAATATATTAATTTCTCCATGTTTTAAAATAATCAGATTGTTGTTGGTAAAAAGAATATCCTGAATGATTTGTTTTTTAACTTTGTTAGTTTATTTTGACTTTATAAAAATTCTAATAAACGTTAATTGTATTGAAATTGATAAAAACTAGGAAAGGTTACCGAAAAATATGCTCACCAGATTTCTTCAATTTAAAACAACGTTTTTGTGTAAGTGACTTAGTAGGGTTACGAAACGATGTAGAAATGAACTCTAGAATAAATAAATTCATTAGATAATAGAACTTTCATAGAGACGATCAGTCATGGGACATAACTCTTACAAGCTAAAATCAATAACTTTTATATTTATTTATATGATCCACTCGAATCTCAAGTTCATCCTACTAATATCACCAATTATCGGACGAGAAAGCAAAATGTGGGACTGGTTTAAATACGAATGAAATGGTGACAGATAATTTTTAAATTTATCAATCATTCGTAAATAGTCTTAGTCAACCATCAACCTATGTGCCATTAATGTTATTATGCTTTTACTATTTTAATTTTATTTTTTATGTACGCAAGTACTTTTATATATTCCTTGAAGTGTTTTTATTTTTTATGAAGTAACATCTTTATAATACTTTACCCGAAGTGATTTTTTCCAATTATTTGTATTAATATCTAATTTTCAAATCATTAATTTCTAAATTTACATTTTGTGTATCAAGAAGCTGTTCAACACTTCTACTTTAACCTAGTTTATCATGAAGGACTGGTCTTGTTATTACGATTATAGCATGTTTTTTAATATAATTTTTTTTCATTGTAGAATTTGTTGTTTTCTGTCACTTTTAGTTTTATCACTATTAGTATGAGCGAACCTCGTAATCAAACTTTTACTTCATCTATTTACCCTACTAGCAGATGCTCATATTCGCTCATATTTGTTTCCCGTTTTTACCACTAGCAGACGTTGATAGTTAGTTTTTTTACGTCTTCTTTTCATTTTTACGGTATACTATGCTATTGGGTTTTGATACATGTTACTCTTTAACAAATTTGTAAGATAAGTATAATTTTACAGTAATACCAACAATTCTACTTCCGACTGAAGATTTGATTAGAAAGATAAGTATAGTTTACAACAATGCCTACATTTTACTTGTCTCTTTTTAAAACTTTTAAAACAATTACGTCAACGCTTCAAATATCCAAAAAGTCCATGCCAAAAAAGTTTTTGGATTGAATACTTGTTTTTTAAAGCTATATCTGTGTTTTTTGAACATTGTCCATCGCCAATTAATTCTTTTTGAGAAATTATTGATCTATGTATGGTGCTTTTCTCATAAGTATCGGTTATGTGAAAACTACCTATGTAAATTTCGGCCGGTTGTTTAACAAACTCTATCAGTCGTAGTTTGAAATAAAACGTGATATACTAAAGATTTTTCTACTCTAAGAGCAATCAGAATAGTTTTTAAATCTAAAGTAAGAATTACTTAATCTTAGTATTGATCTTGAAGTTTCCTGTATGTTAAAACGCGATAATATATCATCTTTTAAATTGAGTAAGCAAAAAGCGCATTTCATAAATCTAGAGTACACTAGAAAAAATATATAAACTCAAAGTTATTTATCACACATTCTTTTTATATAATCAATCACCAAAACTGGTGTCTAATACATCATTAATATGTCAAAACAAGATAAACCATTACTTCAAGTATTAGACGAACTAACGCAATTAAGAGCAAGTGTATCTCAATTTCAAGCAACTTTTAAATTAATTATTGAAAAGTCTCCAAGTCCAGAAAAATTTATACAATATTTAAAATTAAGTGAGAATAATAATGACATATTAGGTGAAGCAACAAGTACTATAGAAAGATTAAAAGGTTTAATAGATACTCCTCAAATAAAAGTTGCAGTTAGAATTCGTCAATTATATGAAGTTGAAAAATTACCGTTTTTAACTGCTTTATCTAATGTTAATTTTAAAACAACATCAACAAATGATCAATCTTTGGAGAAATTTTTGGATGTTGTTTCTGATTTTGATGATAAGAAAAAGAAACTGAAGGATACAAAGAAAGAAGACTTAACAAAATCTACAGATTATTATTCATATCCTCCTACATTACCATTGATTAATGATGAAACACTTTTAATTAAAATTTGTACTGATAAATCATATAGAAGAATAAGTGATTTTGTTGAATCATCATCAACAAAATATAATAATTCACATAATGGAAAATTAGCAATAAAAGGTAAATCAATATTAGATTTAATATTAATTGAAATTTTAGAAACAAAATTACCAAATTTATATGAAAATGACTTAATTGTTATAAAAAATAGATTAATTTCATTTGAACAATTAGCAAAATTTTCATTTGGTTATAATTTAATTGATTCAATGAAATATAATTTATCATCAAATGCAGAAATTGAACAAAAAATGAAAATATGTGGAAATATTTTTTTAGCTTATATTGCAGGATTACAAAACAATGGATATTCTTTGGAAGAAATTAAAACATGGTTAAATAAATTATATGAACCTTTAATTATAGATTTAGAATCTACTACAACACCAGTTGCAAAAATTGCATTAATTGAATTAAATAATTTATTTAAATCTATAACAAATTTAACTAAATTACCTTATGAAAATATTAAATATGAAATTTTAGAAGTTAAAACTGATCCATATGTTGCTCATGTTGTTATAAATGATGAAATTTTAGGTTTTGGAGTTTCAAGTATAAGTTTTGAAGATGCAAAAGATAGAGCTGTAATGGATGTTATGGATAATCAAAGTAAGATTAATAAAATATTTGTAATGTTAAAAGATAATTATATGAAAAATAAAATTCAATATACTACACTGGCACTGTCTCCAAAAATTATACAAGGAGAAAATGAAATTCAAAATCAAAGTAATATTCAATCATTGGGTGGTGATTTAAGTACTACTCCAATGGTTGCTTTTGCTTATGCTCCACCTGAACAATCACATCATGATAGGGATCATATACAAGCCCATCAAAATTTACATCAAACTTTACAATCACCTTTTCCTCAACAACAGTTTCAATCACAGATTGATCAATCACAATCACAATCACAATCACATCAACAACAACAACAACACCAGCAACCACATCCACAACAGCATTTATCGCAACAGCATTTAGCACAACAACAACAACAACCTTTACAACATTCACAATCACAACAAAGTTTACAATATCCATCATCTCAACTACCTTTACAACAACTACATCAAGTACAACAACAACAACAACAATATCATACAGGAACACCAGCAGTATATGCACATCAACAATCATATTATCAAACTTCACCAACGCAACTACTGCAACTGCCACCACATCAATTTTTACCATACAATCAAATACAACACCCAACTCAAAGTCCAATACCATCACATATGTATCAAGAATCAAATAATAACATCAATCATAATGGTAATCCATTTAATGAACCAATAACATGTCCAATTATTTCATTATCAATAAAAGATATAGATATGAAAGCCAAAACTGATTTATATGCAAAATTAGGTCCATTACAATTAAAAGCAGATTATATAGTTGAACAAAAAGGTTCAGAATATTATACTTTATGTTTATGTAAAGGTAAACAATTAGGTTATGGAGCTGATTTTAGTAAACAAAAATCTGGTCAAAAAGCTGCTATGGCTGCATTAAGTAATCAGATTGCTTTAAGAGAATTGGGTGTTCCAATACGTTGAAAATAAAGAAAAGTTCTTGTATCATTAGTATATAGTTTAATGAATACTACGATCAGTAAGTAATTACTAAATAAGTTTAATTTGAAACATGTGCGTGTGTGTTTATATTTACACAAAAACGTCATTCAATTTTTTTTCCGTCCAATCAAATTAATTAAGTTTTATTATGTCAAAAGGGTTTTTTATATACACCTTTTATAAACTGAAACATCATCTACTTCTCATCATCACTCATGACTGAATTTGCCGTTATTGATCTCATGGTCATACACCAATTGATTCTTATTTTTTATATTAGTAATCTAGATCCAACTTTGAATATAAATGTACTTACTATCTCTTTCTACACTGTTTCTTTTTTATTTTTTTGTTCTGTGTAAGTAAAATAATTCTATTTTTCTTTTCTTGGATCAAATTTATCAATGAAAGATTAAATTGAAAATTTTTATCAACTTTATCAATTAGTTTTCTTTCTTACATTTACAACACACTTTTTACATTACACATCATCTAATAGATAGATCAACACAAAATGTCTGCATCACAAACTCATAATTATAAATTACCAGAATATACATTAAAAGATTATGCATCATTTGCTTTAGCAGGTGCTATTGGTTGTGGTGCTACTCATGGTGCCATGACTCCAATTGATGTTGTTAAAACAAGAATTCAATTAGATCCAAAAGTTTATAACAAAGGTATGCTTGGTTCATTTAAACAAGTTATTCAAACTGAAGGTGCTGGTGCATTATTAACTGGTTTTGGTCCAACTGTTTTAGGTTATTCATTACAAGGTGCTTTTAAATTTGGAGGTTATGAATTTTTTAAAAAACAATTTATTGAATATTTAGGAATTGATACTGCTAAAAGATATAAAAATTCTATTTTTATTGGTTCATCTGCTTTAGCTGAATTTTTTGCTGATATTGCTTTATGTCCTTTAGAAGCTACAAGAATTAGATTAGTTTCAAATCCAAGTTTTGCAAATGGTTTAGTTGGTGGTTTTTCAAGAATTTTAAAAGAAGAAGGTATTGGTTCATTTTATAATGGTTTTACTCCAATTTTATTTAAACAAATTCCTTATAATATTGCTAAATTTTTAGTTTTCGAAAGAGCTCAAGAAGCTATTTATGGTTCACTTTCTACTCCAAAAAATCAATTATCAAATGGTGCTAATACTGCTGTCAATTTAAGTGCTGGTATTATTGCTGGTTGTGCTGCTGCAATTGTTTCACAACCTGCTGATACTTTATTATCAAAAGTTAATAAAACTAAAAAAGCTCCAGGTCAATCTACTGTTGGTTTATTAATTCAATTAGCTAAACAATTAGGTTTTAAAGGTTCATTTGCCGGTTTACCAACAAGATTGGTTATGGTTGGTACATTAACTTCATTACAATTCACCATTTATGGTTCATTGAAAAAAGCTTTACATTGTCCACCAGGTGTCGAATTATAAGTTTAAGATATTATTACAAACATTATAGATCTTTGCTTATAAATAATTAATGATAAAAATTACATTTAACTATTCTCTTTACATTTCAGTGTTTGTTATATAGAATTTTTAAGTAAAGAATTTAATAAACTTTACAATTATTATAAATATGGTTTTATGTCTAAGTCTATTGATAAACTCCTTCTCATATTTATCGGCCGAGAAAATTCGTGAAAAAAAAAATTGGTCGAGACAACCTCGGAGAAAATAGGACAAATCATTTGCCATATCATGTGACTAAACACGTGCATGAAATGAGCTTTTGAGACTTTTTCCAATTACGTCATACTCGTAAGCTCAACAGCAATCAAGTCCATAAAATAAAATTGATATTTAGTAATAAAGGTGTAGTTTAGTGGACGATATCTTGATTTAAAGGATAAGCTTTCTTACGAATTATATGTACTTAAATTAACTGAAAACCCAATTAATCACTTTTATGAAAGTATTCCTCTGCCCTTGGTAATCGGCAACAATTTTTTTGATAATTTTTCACATCTTTTACGAGAAATTAATTATTATTCAGTTCACAAAATATATCATGAAACTGGAACGTTTTAGCACCCTTATTGTTCTCAGTGACCCGAGACCTAAATTCAAAATTTGTTGTCTGTTTCAAGAGTTGCTCATCTTCTTGATAATTAAAATTTAAAAAGTTGTAAGTGAATATTTAAAAGACATAACCACTCAAGTTTAAATTTAGTTTATGATAGAAAATAAAATTAAAGTTTGCATCGCCTATATCTTGAATCGAAATCATTGCTCACCGATAGATTTTTTCTTTTTTTGTGTGGTCAATCGGTTATAAATATAAGTTTTGTTGAACGATCTAGCCATGAAGTAACTCAACGATTCTGTGTAAGTTCTATGAATAAAATTTTTAAATATAGCAATTAATTATCCAAAAAGAGGATAAATCGGAGTAAATTAAACTTGTATTAGTAAAGAAAGTAAACAATCTAATGATGTGTGTAATGTAATTGAAAATTTAAGAGTAATAAGTAGTGAGACATTAAAAAATTTTGATTGTTTTATTTTTCACTTATTATTTCGTACGTTTCAGTTAAAATTGAATGGAATCTGTCATACAATATGATTACCGAATTCGTATGATTTATCAACTATTTGGAATATGATTTGAATCTAATTATTATGATAATGAAAAAGTACACAATATCAGACTTTTTGATTTGATGATATGGAACAGTAAAATACAATTTAATCTACTTTGCCTCTAAAAGTAAGAATTCAATGCACAGTTTTTAGGTCCTAATGAATACAAAATATGAAATCAAAGAATCTTTTAGATCGGTTCACCATCTAAGGCTGTATTTTAAAATTTTAAATCCATAAATGGACAGGCGAAAGATCCGAAATGGACCCAACGATTCCGTTTCAAATATACTCCATTTATTCCATGAGTCGAGGAACCGATTAGTCTCTTGGTCTAAAGTTTTAAAGAATTTTCGATATGATTCAACTTAAATTCTGGAACTATAGAAACGTTATATTCCTGACTTGCCTTGATTGCTTTAGAATTGATTGACTTTTTTATTTTATTTTTAAAATTACCCCCTATATAAAATATAAAATTTAAATTTTTCATAGAATGATTTTGTAACACAAAATTACTATTTTTAAATGTTCTATGGTTAAGTTTCAATTGCAAAAAATATATCCATAGATGACCTAATGAAAAAGCTAAAGCTGTGTGAATATAAATACAAATTGCAATCCTAATAATCTTTCAAGATGCTATTGTTATGGAATTTCTTCTCGGTTTTTTTCTTTCTACCTCTTTAATCTCGATAATTCATTAATAGTTGACTTTGAAATTCAAATTAAGTACATTTTAATACATCATAATGCAATTCTTCACAACTTTATTAGTAACTATTTACTGTTTAATCTTACAAGTATCAGCTGCTCCAGTTGATAAAAGATTCTTCACTCCAGCATCACCAACTTTTTCATTAATTGCAATTCATAAAGGTGACAAATTTACTTCAAATTTAGTTAAATTTAATGGTACTGCAATTAAATTAGGATCAGATGATAAAGCATTTTTCGGAACTATTGAAGCTGATAAAGGTTATATTTTAAACTTGCCTTTCACCAACAGTTCAAATTCATCATCACCAATTGATGTTGTTGTTTCAAATTCAACTAAATTAGTTTCAACAACAACTAAAAATGGATCAGCAAGTGAACATTTTGGAATTACAAATGGATGGTTATCATTCTTAAATTCAACTAATTTCTTAGCTTGTCCAGAAATTATTGCTTCAAATATAACTAGAAATTCATCAGCTTCAAATCAAACTGGTGAATATGATTTATATCATAACCCATCAAATAAAACTAAATGTCCAAGTGGAAGTGGAGCTGGTTATGATGTTAAATTATTAGTTCAATTATCAATTCCAATTTCATTTTCACCAGAAGATAATACTGCTGGATTTTTTAAAAGAGGTAATGTTTTTCAATCATTAGCTAAAAGATTATTTTAATTTACTTAGTTGATGAATTAATTTGAAAAAGCATTTACATAACGTAACAAATGTTTAAGTCCAACAAGGATTTATCATTTTACAAATAGTTTCAGTTTTAATTTCATTTTCTTGTCGTTATAATTTCAAATTGTTCAAATAATTTAATATTAGTTATAGTTATTTTATGATACCAGTTTAAGATTCTTATATATAAAAATTTTTTCTTTACAATTTTTAATATACATTGCTATTTTATAATTAAAAACTCCCTATACTTTAATAATGTACACCTACTTTGTCTAGCCAACGTTGGTGTCTACATGTAATAAGTTTTTGCAACCTTTAATATAATTGTTTGTATTACTTATTTTTTGCAACAATTTCGTTTTTTATATGCACTCTAAAATTTTTACTCTTCTCAACTCAAGACCGATCAGATACACCTAAAACTAACTATAAAACAACAAATGGCTAGGCCGGCGTACAAATCGAATGAATATGTTGGAGAATCGGATATAGATGACTCATCCTCCGATTCAGAACCAAAAGAATATCAACCACCAAAAAATTACAATAAAATTTCTACATCTTCATCTTCAAAACCATTAACTAAATTAAAAGATAAAGAATTATGGTTAATAAAAACACCTAAAAATTTCCCACTTGATCAATTAAAATCATTACCAATCATATTTACAAGAAATAGAGAAGGTGAAATTTTCAAACTTAATGGATCATCTTTTCAAATTGATGAAGAACTAATAGTCAATGATAATAAATCAAAAATAATACCTGAAGAAATAAATAATAAACATAAAATATTTATAAATAAACATGATAGTTATAAACCTATTGATACAGATTTTTCAAGATTTTATAATATAAAAGAAGTAGTATCTATACCACAAATTGATTTTGATAAAGTAAGAAAACCAAGAAAAGATGTTCCAAAATTAAAAAAACTAAGGATGAGACATTTTCCAACTGGTTATGATAAAGATGATTTTGATGTATATGGATCTTCATCAACTAGTGATGATGAAGAAGAAGATCAAATGGATAGAATTATAGATGAAAATGATAAAACAGTGGGGAAAACTTTGAAGAAAGCTAAAGTTGATGATGATGGGAAAACTAAAAGTACGAAGAATGATGATGAAAGTAAAGAACATCACCATCATAAAAAGAATAAAAAGGATAAGAAAGATAAGAAAGATAAAAAGGACAAGAAGGATAAAAAGGATAAGAAGAAATCAAAGAAAGATAAAAATTGATGATTTATATAGACGTTTATGTAGTGAATGGATAATAAACTGCAGGTTCATCAGTATAAAGTGAACTATTAAATGTTATATGAGACATTCCTTTGACAAGCTCCGTTATAAGCTGTGATATCAACAGTGTCATATTAAGTCTGTGGAACACAAAAAGCGCTATAATTACATTCACGTTTTTACATACATCCTATTTACCTACGGCTCTATCAATATGGGTTCATCAGCTTCAAAGCAAGGTAGTAGGAAGCTAGCCAAGACGGTCTCCGATGCAGCCACGAATCATATCAAACGAAGTGATGTCAATCCTTTGTCGAATTCGAAACATCTACAACAATCGCAACAACAACCTCAAGTAAATCAAGATGAAAATCAAGACTCTCATCACGTCATTCCTACTTCAAATAGTTCAATACCGTTGAATAATACTTCTCCAGATGAAAGTTTGAATCAGAATGAAACTGCATTTAGAGCAAACACTTCCACGTCGTTTGATCCACGATTTTTACATAAGAAGATTAAGAATCAAAAAACCAATATCCAACAACAACTGCAACTCCGATCTCAATCTCAAATCGAACCCGAAGGAAAAGATGGTCGTGATCCACATGAAGTAGGAACTTCAACATACGATCAATCTTTTCTCAGTTCAATAAATAAATTAGGGAAACAAATTAAAACAGTTGAATTTAATCCTACATCAAATGATAAGAATGCATTAGTATTAAAACAACTACGATCTAGAAAAAAACTATATGAATTAGGAGAAGAAGAAAATAGAAAACAAATGGAACAAACTCCCGAATCACAACAATTACAAAAGACAATGGTAAATCCACAAACTTTGACATCTATACTAAAGGATTTGAAAGATCCAAGAGTGGATAATAAAACAATTTTAAAAGATTATCAATTAGAACCTGATTTTTTAATTGGGTTAGAATATTTTCAAGTACCCACTAATATAGTTGAATTTGAAGAAGAATCTAAAGAGGATGAAGTGGGACATAAATCAAAGTCTAACACATTTAAATCAAGAAAAATAGATGATGAAACGCCAGATGAGAATGAAAATGAAGGTATTGATAGTAGTACTTACAAGAAGTTGCAAAAGAGAATAAGTCTAGATGATTAAAATTTTAAATGTTTTATAATTGTTTCATAGATGTTTCATAGTAGTTTCCAACCAAAATTGAGTTATGTATATAGACGAAAAGCTTATTTATTTATTAAAGTTCATCTTGGGAAAGTCTTTGTCAAGTTTATCTTCCTCTCTTCATCTCAATGCTTCATAGTAGACTTCACAGGTTTATCAAATGACAAAACTGAAAAATCCGGGGAAAGATAATTTAAACACAAAACCAATTGTATATACATTATTGATTTTATATTTAATTTGTGTTTTAGCATTACATTTATATGATAAATTATTTGAAGAAAATAAAGAAATGGCAACCTCCATCTCAACAAAACAATTTACAACAAAAGAAGTCATTCAATTCTTATCAAAATTTAGTGCATGTGATGTTTCAGATTCACTTAATCAATTTGGAATTTCGAATGGTGGATTTATACCCAACTTAGTTAACCGATCACCGGTAATAACAAGTAAAACAAAAACTTCAGCTGTTGGTAAAGCTTATACTGTGTTATATGCTCCCAAATCTGATCCAAGACCTGCAGTAAAACAATCATACATTGATCAAGTACCAGAGGATTCAATTGTTGTTATTGGATTACCTTTAAATATACAACTAACAACAGCACCTTATCAAAAAATTAATAATGCATTATATGGAGGATTAATGTCAACTAGAGCTCAATATAGAAAAGCCAATGGTTCAGTTATATTAGGAAGAATTAGAGATTTAGATGAACATAATGATTTGAAATATCCAGTTTGGTCATATGGAGTTGGAACAAGTGCTCCTGGCCCATTAGTAAAAGTTGTTGGAATAAATGTTCCAATAGAAATTAAAGTTTCATCAATTGATTCTGACAAGGATGAAGATATATTAGTTATTAATCCTGGTGATTATATAATTGCAGATGAAAATGGAGTAGTGAAATTAGAAGATAATGAAAATTTGAATAAAATTTTGGATTATATACCAAAAAGAGTTGATGCTGATATAAAAGTTAGTGAAGATATTAAAACTGGTAAACCTGCCACTGATTCCCAAAAATTTTGGCGTGGTAAAATTTGAATATTTTTAGATAAAAATAAAATCTCATTAACCAATTATAAACTTGTAGACAGAACGGTGTAAAATAAAACACACATAGCGGTGCTGTAATAGTGCGGTAGTGGTGTTTGTTGATATGTAGTACTCCTTGTAGAAGTAGACTGGTGTTATTTATAAAACGAAATTGCTTTTAATTCTTATCGGGTTTACTATTTTTAATTGTTGCACAAATTTACAATCACCACACAATTTCTAACATTTTTACAACCAACTACCTAATAGTGTTTAATCAATAAATTAACTTACGATTAATTACAACAACAGTACAACTTCATATACAATTACAAGACTAACTCATGCCGTTGAATTTGACACGATCCTTGGAGAATGAAGATTCATATAATTACAACCAGCTACGTTTTGATATAATAGGTAACAAAGATCTCAAATTCCGATTATTTAATGATGTAACATTTATGAATAAAATAGTACATGATTTTAATGGCATAGTGGCGAACTTATTGAAATCCAATAATCTTGATAATTTATTATTGGATCAACTTGAAAAATTAGCAGTCATTTTGAATATTTTGATATCATTTGCATTGGAATTGATTGGGTTCAATAATGAAGAAACATTAAGATCTATTCAAACTTTAGAACAAATTTTGGTTCCAATTTGTTCACTCTTGAATTATTTTATTGAAAAACATGTCCCAAGTGTATCAGAATTTGAAGATGGAGTATTATTTAAAATAGAGGCAATAATGAGATATAGTCTTGATATGGTAATAGGCTTATCAAATTTAGGACATTCCCAGATTGATGCAGCAATGCTATGGAGGTACCTTACCGTACTTTTATTGTCAAGTAATCAAGATACTAGTCGTCGCATTTATATCAAGTCTGCATTAACAGTTAAACTGTTAAGATTAGTCCCCATCTTACTTTCTTCAAAAAAATTGCTGATTGACCAAAATTATATTCCAACTTTATTGGAAACTTTATTGAAGAGGTTATCTAATGATTGCTATCATATCATTTATAGTCATATTGATGGAACTACATGTTTTTCAAAGAATCTACTATTCAAATTGACTTTCGAAGATGAAACGTTGCCTAATGCCAATTTAAAGAATTCAGAACTTGAAAAAAAAGTTGATATGAAAATAATAATTGAATTAGTCACGAGCGTCTCCCAAATCATTAGTTTCTTGAAGTCTCAAAATTATCATGTAGTCATGGAATTTAGAAATGATACAAAGGATCCAATATGTTTGACTGCTTATGATGAATCGAATCCGATTCCAATTACACATATCTATCTCACTTTACTACTATTACTAAAATCTAGATCAAAAAAAGTTGGACTTTCGGCAATCAATTTATTGACTTTACTACTAGAAGAGATGTATGCACTGGAGGTGTTAGCAGAACCATTAATTTATAAAAATTTCGAAAAATTATTCCCCAAACTAATTGATCTATTGGATTTTGATGTTGATTACGATGGCACAATTTTGGATAAGGAAGCAACTTCAAAGTCTCAAAAAGGGAAATATAAAAAATACTCTGGTGATGCATCAACTTTTAACTCCCCAATGTTTTTAAAATCAGCCGCGAAAATACTAGCTGACTTGTGCGTTCAATATCCATCAATGACACAGAAAATAAGTGATACCAACATAAATAATCAACTATCGACAAAATTAAGTCAATGCTTTAATGCAAGTGTTCTACTTAAGAAACTCAAAGCTTTGAAAATGAAGTCAAAACATGGGACAGTTTTGGTCGATTTCACATCCTTGAAAGTTAATAATGCTTACGATTTAGAAATTGCGGACTTGCTTTTGTTGTTAAGTGTTTATACTAGCGATAGCGAAGAATCAAGACACAAACTATTGAGTAGTTCACAAACAAATGAGATTAATTTACCAGAAATTATATTTGAGATCATTGATAATTACCATTTTCTATGCAATCAGATACAACTAACTTATAAAATTGTTTCACAAGGTAGTAAGAAAGAAAATTTAAAACAACATTTGACTTGGTTGGGAAAAAATTTAGGGGCAATATGTGCATTAGAAAACTCGGCTATGTATACAAATTGCTTTTATTTCATTAGATCGAATTCTAGATCAGTTTCTGCTTTAAGAACATTCTTTGTTGAATGTAATGAGTTCAAAAGTTTTGTTTCGAGAGTAGGTAAAGAAGGTTTACAAATTCATACATCCAATTTAGCGTCCTTATTATCATCTGGTCAACCTACTATGCGTCCAAGAATTGATGCGGAAAGTAGTGCTACTTCACCTGAAGCTTTACTGGGATCATCCCCAGGTGGATTTGTGACGAATATTTTAGAGATTATCAGGCTTTATGAAAGTCTTGATCAGAAATTGAATTTTTTTTTTCAGATCAATAATAACAGTGCTATCAATAAAAAGCAGTTTAGAAAAACCTTCATGACCAACAAAGCTATATGTATTAGTCTATTGGCAAATTTCATTCTTGATTTTAGCTCATTCAGATATAAAATAATTAGTTATGAAAACTTTTTATCCAGTTTATCTACAATCTATCAAAAATCATCTGAGATAGTTATTATACCAAATTCAGTTGAGGAAAATTATGAAAATTGTCTTATTCAATTAAAAATCTTGCAAGTAATCAAAAATTTTATGTTTAATGAAGCCTCGGAGAATAAAAGAGAAGTTTTGAATTATTTTCCTGTCAGTTTCATTTTTCACACGGCAAATTATGGTGTTGGAGGTTATGGTCGTGATCCATTTGGGTCCACGGAAGTCAGACAGTTAAAGATTGATCAAAAAATAGTTGCATTTGAAATATTAAGAAATTTTACTGCTGGTTCGCCTTCGTTTACTCAAATATTGAGAGAGTCATACGTTACTGATTATTGGGACAGTGGGTATGATGGAAAACAAGGTATTCCTATAAATTGGCCGGATTTTGTGTTACAAAATCTTACTAAAGTTTGGCTATTTTTGCCTGAAGGTGAGAAAGACGACATTTTTGATGATAAAACATTGATCACATTGTTGGGAAACGAGGGATTTGTTCGATTAGTCAGATCAATAAATTTCACTGAAGATCATACATTTACCGCTATTGATAATTTGAAAAAAGACTTATTTCCAAATGACCAAATTTTAAGTGTTTGGTTACGATATTTATCTTTTGAAATTCCGGATTCAATCACTCGTAATAAAGAAATATTAGTTGACAATTTAAATCTTATTAAACTTTCAATTGCATGGATATTGGTAAATTTGACATGGAAATCCACTGTTTTTGGATATGATTTACCGAATTATACTGATTATGAAGTTTATCAAACTGTCGACACATCCACTAAAACCAAACGTAATGGTGCTGCAAAATCTAATGAGCATCAAAATGCAATAGAGGAAGAGTCAAGTGCTGATGACGAACTAACAGTTACTGAAAGAGCCAAAATATTGGATGCGTTTGGATTCACTAAAGCCATTTATAATATTTTGGACAAAGTTGCTGAAAAGTCATTCAAAAAAGATAACAAAGTGAATACAACTATTAAAACAAGCACAGAACATGATGTCTTTGAAAAATTAAGATCTGCATTGCGTCAAATTAACTATTTAACGGAAAAGAGAAATCCAATTGTTGCTGAAGGATTTGACATACCTGAAAAATACACGGAAGCAACAAGTTCCAAAAACTTGGGTTCAAAAATTGAAAACAATGTTTCAAATACAGTAGATACAACCATCAATCAAGTTGATGCCATGCATGATAATGATGATGAAGAAAAGGTTATTTCAGATGATGAAATTCGATACGAAAGATCAAGAAGACGAGACGCTATTGATTCAGAAGATGATTCTCAATTGACTGCAAATGATGCTGAAGACGAGGAAGATGATGATAACGAAGATGAAGAAATGGCAACGAGTAATCATTTAGATCGATTCAACGAATATATGGATGATGATGATGACAATGATGATATGGACGAAGATGATGATAGTGATGAAGTAGATGTAGATGAAGAGGCTACAGGTGCTAGACACGATACTACCAATGAAAGTGCCGACTCTGATGATGATGAACTTCCTCATGAATATTGGGTTATGTAAATGTACCATATGTGCACGAAATGATGATGACTATTTTTTCAACAAAAAGCTCTCATTTTTGGCTGCAAAATTTTTGCAACAGTTTTCTCTCCACGCATAACAAATTCATGAAATATATTTCTTTTTTACACGTAATATGTATTGCTTGGTCTTTCAAAATCTACCCATTTTATGATAAGGATAAGTTAGATGGAAATGTAATTGAACAACTTGCAAATTTAAAGACAGTTCATCAAACTTTGAGTAATTACAAAGACATCATATACAATACTATAATTTCACAACCAAATATGGTGTTACATTTACCATCAACAAACTCTATTATATTCAATCAAAACATACTCAAACCAAACACTCAACCTCAATTCATAGAGCTTTCATACCTGGAACTCAACTCAAAAGAAATCGAGGAAGATACAACAATTAATTTAGTTTCACAATGGTATCCCATAGGTGACTGTGTAACTAATTATGCTGGAGATAAAGCAACATATAGGCAAACTTGGTCAGTAGAATTTGATTTTGGAGTAGATTATAGATTAAATTATGGTGGATACTTTATAAATTTTGGACCTGGATACAAAAGTAATTTTATTTGGGCAAAAGGGTTTGGTGGTAGTTTTGGTTGCGATTTAGATCCAGGCAATACTTTACAATTTGCTATTTTATTCACTAAATATGAAGTTGATGGAGTGAAATATAGAGAAATTAAGAGAGGAAGTTTTTGGAACAAGAATAGGATTAAATTTGGTGAATGGAAAAGGTTTAATAGATTTGAGACTATAGATAAAAATGATATTCAAATTGCTTGTTTTACTGATCCACGAAATCTTAGGTGTAAATAAGTTTATTACATTTTTTATTTGATTGAATTATTTACTATAATGTACAAATACTTATTAATCATCTTCTTCTTCTTCTAGGTCTTCTTTAGATAATGTGAAAGGTTCAGGTAATGGAGCTTCAGTGATATTCAATTGTCTAACAGTTTTAATAAACTCCACAGGACTTTCAGGATTAGTATCATTCAACACAATTATACCACTGCCTTTATATTTCCTGACGGGTACGAATCTTTCATCTTTAAAGGATATGTAATTGACTTGAGCTGGTAAAACCCTTGATAAATTCTCTATTTTGTACGGTTGTTTAGTGTAACGTGGTGGTTGAGGTTGTTGAGATTGTTGACTAGTTTTGTTCGATGCATCTTTATTAGACTCTTCTTTTTTGCTCTCTTCAGTTGCTGCTGGTTTTTTTGGTTCTTCCTTCTTTGAGTCAATATCCATTTTATTTGATTCTTCGACTTTCTTATTTGATTGTTTCTTCTTAGCTCTTGTTTTAGCTTTTGCAGTTGTTGATAAAACTGCAGTCGTCAATTTATCCGGTTTTTCTTCTTTAGCTTCTTCAATTTTTTCAGGATATTTCCAATATTCTGGGTTTGAATGACAATTGATTTCAAACTTTGGAATTTTTAAATCTTCACCTCTTACTCCAATTATTGAAGTTGGAGCAAATGATAAAGATAAGAAATGAGCTAATGGATACCAATACCATGACTGAGCAAATATTGCTAACCCAACAATAGCATTGATATTTAATGTATTAGTTTGAGAATTTTCCAAGTTTATTGTTACATTTCTACCCCCTGCATCAATTATACCTTGCGATAAAGTAGCTCCGAATTTAGCCAATGCATCTTCATGTTTATTTTTAATAGTATCAGCATATTGTTTTGTAAATTCTTTGACTTTTGGGAAAATAAAATCATTTTGTTGTATTAAAATCATGGCAGTAGCCATTAATGCACCTTGTCTAACAAAATCAACTGGATCTTTGGTAAGTGGCTCCAATACTTCAATGGCTGGAGCATAAGCTCTTCCAGCACATGATATACCTAATGCTAATGCAGTACCATACCTAACATGTGGATTATGAGACTGTGATAATAATTTAACCAACTGAGGAGCAGCAGTATAGTCACGAATTAAAACAAAACCTAAACTTAATACCGAAGCTCTTCTTACGTCATCACTTGGATCAGATACGGCGTAATGCAATAATTTCTTTATAGCTCCACTATTACCGGTACCAGCATATGCTAACCCAATATTGAATGCACCACCATATCTCAAAATTGAGGATTCTTGTTTCATCAAGTCATTAATAATATAATCAGCTTTATCTTCACGTCCATAATGTATCAATGCCAATCCTATAGCTAAACCTCTAATTATATTTTCATGCTGAGTTTCCAAAGCATAAGTCAACATATCATTTGTTGCAATATCATCACCGGATCCTAATTTGATTAAACCCATACCATAAGCAGCAGCTTGTGAAGATATAGCAGAATCTGAATATAGTACAACTTTTAAAGATTCATATAATTCTTCGGATTTTAAACCCATACCAGCAACACCAGCACCTAAAGAAGCCCCGTGTAATTGTACATCAATGTCATTAGATCCTGTAGCATTTCCATTTTCATCTATAAAGTTTTTCAAATATCCAATAACTTCTCTTCCATGACCAGCAAAGATTAATCCCAATGCAAATAATGAACCTCCTTTTGTATGAGCAGCACTAGTTGATCCTGGCAAATATGGTTTCAAAATAGTACGACCTTGAGATAAATTACCCTTGTGAATCACACCTAATGCAGCAGTGGCTGAAAATTTTGACCAATTAGTTGCCTTACCTAACCATTCCAAGTTTTTTCTGAAAAATGAATCATCTGTTGTACCTGCATGCATATAAGCATTTGCAAAAGTAACTGCTGAATGAAAAACTGAGCTTCTACCATCCAAAAGATTTTTGGTTTTATTTAATATCGTTATATCCGTATTGTTGTTTTTAAAAAGGAAAGTATTATCGAAATCACAAGTTGGTACACCTGATAAGATATTTAAAACTTTTTTGGTGATTAAATTCTCTGAATCAGCTGTTAATGAATTTATTACATCATCTAATAAATCTTGTGACGCAGTATTTACCAAATCAAAGGCCGCTTGGTATGCAATCAATTGTTCTTCTTGTTTGATTAATTCTTGGAAAACTTTTGATGCTAAAGTAGAATCACTTAATTGTACAATGATTTTTATAATCGTGAAAAAATCTTGATGCTTTTTCAATGACAATAATAATGATATTAATTCATTCAAAACTTCATTTCTAAAATTTTGATCACTTATGGTTGAATTGGTACAAATCAAAACATAATTGATCAAGTTCAATCCATTTTCTTCATTTTCTTGAATTTGTTCTTTCAATATTTTATCTATTAAATCTAGCCTGTATGATTCCAAGGCTATTCCTAATGTTAACTTAATTTCCCCCAGTTTTAAACATTTGCTCAACATTTTTTCATAGATGGATTGTAATCTTGGATCTATAGTCACAGAGTCATCATTATATTTTTTTCGTGACAATGAATTATACAACTTAATACATTGACTTACAATAGTTTCGATATATTGACTTTTTTCTTCAATATTGAATTCATTCCCAGCTCTCAATGAATATTTCACAGATGTGTCAAAATCTCCCAAATTATAATAGACTTTAGATATTATTAATGCTGCCAAAGATCTTTCTTTAAATTGTTTGTCTTCATATAAATCTTCCAATTCAGTTATATTATTTGCAATTTCTGCCCATAATTGATCAACAACGTCATTCAAGGATGTTAATGCGTATGATTTGAGACTAGTGTCTGGTTCTCCAAGTAGTGCTAAATATGGAGCAGCAGATACTAACGCCATTTTGATGCTTTATTTCTTGATAATTGATGTTAGATTTGATTAGGTTGATTGAAAAATTGAATTATTTGATTTCTTTCAGATTTGATTTTTTCTATGTTGCCACTTCAAATTTATTATTTACATGTATTACGTAATACAGCTTGCTACCATTACGTAATCACGACACAACTTGTAACAAGTTAAATTTTGCAACCGTATTAACAATTCTTTGATTTAGATCGAATTGTCTCAATATAGCTTACGGTCATAGCTTCATATCGCTTGAAAAAATAATCAAGAAATTATAATTATTATTTTAATGTTTATTAATAAAAATAACACACTATTTAAGTATTCACACTCCTTCTATTAATGACCATTTATAGATTTTTTAATGTATATAACTCTAATATAACAATCTTGTAGCAATTTTGTATGGAGTTTGTTCTAATTGTTCATATAATGATTTAATATCACTAATATCTACATCAGAAATATCAGCCATTAAATAAGCAATATCACCTTGAGAATCTGAAAATTGTTTTTCAATATTATGATTTGATAAAATATTATTGACAGTTTTTAAAACACCAGGAACATTATGATGGATATATAATACTCTAACAACATTTTGTTGATCTAAATCTAATGGTCTTAAAGCAACTTCTGGGAAATTCACTGCTCCTAGAGATGTACCATCATTGACATATTTGGTTAAAGCATTAGCGACTTCGACACCAATAGCTGATTGAGCTTCCTCAGTTGATCCTCCGATATGAGGGGTTAATATAACATTTCTTAAAGAAACTAAATCACTTGCCCAATCATTTAAATTATCACTAAATAATCCTTCACCATTCTTTGCAGGTTCATGTGGATAAACATCTAAAGCAGCACCGGCAATCTTACCAGCTTTCATGGCTTGAACTAAAGCAGGTATATCAATAACTGTACCTCTTGAAGCATTTATAACATATGATCCATCTTTCATTGCTGCAAATTGCGGAGCACTTAATAAATTCTTGGTTTCAGCAGTTGCAGGAACATGTAAAGTAACAAAATCAGCTTTTTTCAATAATTCATCTAAAGTATCAACTTGTTTTGAATTACCTAAGGCCATTATAGTATTGACATCATAATAAATAACATTCATACCCATTGCTTCAGCTAAAACAGATAATTGAGATCCAATATGACCATATCCTACAATACCTAAAGTTTTACCTCTAATTTCCCAACATTTTGAACTAACTTTATTCCAAGTTCCAGTATGCATTTCAATAGATCTATCACCCAATTGTCTAGCTAAAGTAATTATTTCAGCTATAACTAACTCAGCAACTGATCTTGAATTTGAAAAAGGTGAATTGAAAACAGCAATACCTGATTTAGCAGCAAAATTTAAATCAACTTGATTAGTACCAATACAAAAACATCCAATAACTACTAAATTTTTAGCATTTTTTAATACTTTTTCTGTAAGTTTTGTTTTAGATCTTATACCAATAGCGTGAACATCTTTAATTTTTTCAATTAATTCATCTTCTGGTAATGAAGATTTATAAAATTCAACTTGATATCCTTGATTTTTGAATATGTTAATAGCTGTTTGATTGACATTTTCTAACAATAGTATTTTGATATCACCTGTTGAAAAAGGTTTTAATGCTTTTGTTGGTTTTGAAGGTATATATTGACTTAAATATGATTGAGTTGGTGATGTTGAAACTTCATTTGGAGATGATGAAATATTTAAAGCTTTTTGAAATGAGTCTGCTATTTTTTGTGGAGCTGACATTTTGAGTATTTGGAACTAGCTTATTTGAAATGTAAAAAATATAGTAAGAATTGAATGAAAAGAAGAGCTATTACCAAAAGTTGTTTACCTCCGAATTGATGATTCAAATGGATTGTATCAAAAGTAAACTTTTTCGTTTAGTGTAATTTTTCATTTTTTTTTTAATGCAAGATTTTCTTTTTTCTCTTTCCGACTGGTGTAACTGTGACTCAAATTAAACGTTGTAACCATTAATTGAAATTCCGGAACAGGACTCACATGATTTGGGAAATTTTATTTAAAAAATGATGTTATAATTTTCTTATAAGATGATTCAGAGTTAAGAATTAATTTAATTGTTAATTAATGAATGAAAAGATCGTAGTTTCGAACTTTTTAAATTTGTGGATAAGCATCGCCATCGTTGAATGTTGAAAATGGTCAAAGTTTCGTAAATAATGGATCATGATTTTAAAAGATGATAATTTCTGATCTTAGAGTATCCGATTTATGGTGTAAAATCTATCGGAAATACTCCCATACAAAAATAAATGACGTTTCTGAAATCCTGAAACTTGATCTTTCGACACTGCATTTGAATCCATTTTGCAACCACCTCCGTAGCATTTCTTTTTCATTATTGATTGTTTATTAAATCAGAAATCTAAATACTGTGTTGTCTGACTCAAAAGTAAAAGTTTGCTACGACTACATCTGTAGTGATTTGACTAAACTTTTTAATTTCAGCAAAATTGAATGCAATTTGCAACAAAATAATACTAATTTTCAACACTTTTTTTTTGCAACCAAAGTGAAACATACATCAATACTGACACATTTGTAGTACAATGTTATTGACTTTAATTTTAAGCTTAATTGTTGGTCTTTCCAGTGCCATTTTCATGGAAGAGCACAAGATCCAACAATTTGAGTCAGAACAAATTCATTCATGGAATTTCACAAATGAAGAACATTTATTTTCTTCCAATTTATGGAAATCACTTTTAAAATCAACTTCAAATGTATTAAATCAAACAATTATATATTTAAAACAATCTCATCAAACTTTATTTTTATCATCTACAAATCCGTTAACATTTTATGAATTTCAATCTGGTGGAATCATGGATAGATTCACAACTATTGTTCCAGTAACAGGATGTTTAACAATGGAAAATGATACATCATCTATAACACATATTGAAGCTCATGGAATTGGAATTTTTCCACCTCCTGGTATATTTTTTGGAATTAGTTTATTATTAGTTAATATTGCACAAGAATTTGGAATGGATGGTATTGGATTTAGAGTTTTATTAAGTGATACAGTTATATGTAGAGCATCAGAAGATCAAATAATTCAAATTCAAAAACAATTAAAATTTATATCATTACCTTTAGCTAAAATTAAAAAATTGATTTGGTTACCAAAAACTAAAATTAAAAATAAAATTCTGAAAGGGAGAATACTTGATAAAGTTAAAGATTTTAAATATCATCAACACCAATATTTACAGGAAGATTCAATTGAAGAAGAAAATGAATTTGATATTGAAAGTATCAAAAAATCGGGATATTGGATTAAAGGTAAATGGGAAGACATATACACTTTTTACAGATATAAAAAATTAGGTTTATTATTTTTCAATATTAATGAAATGAAATCTCAAAAACCTTTTTGTGAAAGTAGACCTGAATATCTACAATGTCAGATTTTAAATCGTTAAAAAATTAGCAATGGGTGTCCTTAATTTGTATATGAGATATAATTGTTATGCATCAGTTTATCGTATATAAGATATTATAGATCCATGATGCCAAGTTTATCAAAAGTGAAACAATGGTGACAAGAATATGAACTATAATGTTGTTCGATCTACTACTATGTTTTCAACTCATTTTTTGCTTGATCCTAGCGAATCAATTTTCACCTGAAATTCATAATGTTCATGATATAGATTCAGATGAAGTTCATGTTTGGTATTTCGAAAATGCAGATCATTTGACAACATCATCATTATGGAAAGAAATGGAAAGTCATGATAAACATAAATTTAAAAATTTCAATCAAACTATAATTCATTTCAATGAAACTAATCAAACTTTAGTTTTAACTGCTTTACAGCCTGCAACATTTTATGAACTTGAATTAGAATTAATTGGTTTATTACCTTACGAAGATTCACAGTTGAATGAGGTTATACAAATGAATAATACGGAAGGTATTCGAATAATGGGACAAGATTTGAAAAAAAATATTGCATCAATTTCGGCTCCAGTTAGTTCAAGTCTAGTTATGGCTTATTTATTAATTCAACATGGAATAAACGATTTTACAATTGATTTTATGAAGCCTACTGGTGATAATCAAACTGCTAGTATAGAATACCTGGATTTACCAGATGATATAGAGGTTGAACATCAATCCAAAAAACTATTGCTTTTATTGAAATTAATATTACTTCCTATAAAAATTTTAAAAAAAATTTTGATGCTTATTAAATTACTTATTTGTCTTCCATTTATTATCATAAAAAAGATTCTACTACTACCATTGATTATTATAAAAAAGATTTTAATGTTAATTAAAAAGAAAATATTAATGATTATAAAATATAAAATAGTTGAAGTTGTTTTAAAAGTTAAAGATGTAGCATATGGAATAGTTGAAACTGTAATTGAAGTTACAGCAGTAGTAATATTACTGGTTAAAAAAGTTGTTTATATAACAGTTGAAGAAATTGAATCAGGAATTATAAAAACTAAAATAACAGCAGTCGAGGCAACTGAATTTGTTTTAGATACAACAAAAGATACTATTATAAAAGTTTATGAAGAAAAAGATAAATTAAATAAATATGCAAGCAAAAAAGTTAAAAACGCTAAATTTAAATCAGAGAAGGTTAAGAATAAAGTTTTAGAGAAAAATTTTGGGTCTGATTTTAAAAAGAAGTTTGGAGTTAAGAGTCCATATGGATTGGTGGATTAAGTCCCAACATCAAGATGGAAAGAATAAATGGGTTTTTTGTTTTTTGCTTATACATTCCTTATTCAAAATTTAAAGTTATTGCAGTTTCCCACATAACGTTTTTTAGAGAAAGTGAAAGAAAGAAGATTCAGATCCAGATCTAACAACAAAACCAAATAGATTGATCTCGTTATGCTTAGTACCAAGTATTAGTTATAGGGTCTTTCCTCCTTGTTTCAAGTTTCCATCCTAAAAGTATGTTATGCCATGAGTTTTATTGTATCCTGCTATATTGAAATCATATTTAGATCAGTGAAAGATCACAGATTGTTAATAATGTTGAAAAAATCAGATTTTGCAACTTGAGAAGTAAAAAGAAGAAGAAGTAGAATAAGAAGAAGCAAAAAATGTATCTACAATTAATTGCATTATGTGTGATTTCTCTAATACAACTAAGTTCATGTCAAATGTACTATTCAGTAGTTGATAAAGATGAATTTGAAATGGCAATGTTACCAAAAGAAGAACATTTAACTCATGAATTTGGTCCCAACGAAGAGATTCATTCATGGTATTTTGCAAATGCTGAACAATTACAAGAATCAAAATTATATAAAGAAATGGAAGAAGCAAAAGAAGATTTTGATAATACAGTTATACATTTAAATGAAACTGGTGATACATTAATATTGGCAGATATTAATCCTGTTAAATTTGTTGAATTTGAAATTGGATCTGTAAAGGGATATAAACCAACAGATTTTATTGATATAGATGAAAACAGTAAAGACGAAAATTCAAAAAAATTATTAAATCAATCATCAAATGTTTTTCAATTTGATACAATATCAGAATTTATAAAAAATAAAAGAGAATTTCCAAATTTATCAAGAAATTTATTTTTAGTTGGACTTTATATGGAATCAGGTATGGATGGTATACAAGATTTATTATTAACTGGAGAACTGATTTTTATAACTCCTAAATATAATTCAAATTTGAATCCTGATGTTTCAATTGGAGAAGCTGAAGAGGAAGAAGTTGTATTTGAAGCACAAGGTTTATTAAAATTATTAATTTTACCTATAATAAAATTGAAAAGATTATTATGGATTATAAAAGTTAAAACAATAATGATAATTAAAAAAATTATTGAAATTACTAAAAGAATTTTACAAAAGACTAAAATGATTATTGTTATAATTATTATTAAAGTGAAAATAATAACTATAAAAACAATTTTAATGATAAAATATAAATTAAAGAAACTAAAAATGGCAACGATATTAGTGCTAATGATTCTAAAGGAGAAAATTAAATTTAAAATTTTAAAGACGAAATATATAATTTTGAAAATTAAAGATATAATCATGATGAAGATTGAAATGTCTATATTGAAAGCTAAAATGGCAATTGAGAAAGCGAAAGAGAAAGGTATGAAGGCTAAAGAGAAAAAACCAACATTTGTGAATGATGGAGAAAGTGATGATGATTGGTGAACAATATTAAAATTTTGTTCGAACTTTATTTTTATTTATATACTTGTTTTTCTATTTAAATATATTAATCTTATTATTATATGGTATTTGATGTATTAAGTACAATCAGCTATTTCAGTGTAGACTAGATATTTTGAAAATTGTAAGAGTATTTGAAAATTGAACTAAAAGATTGTTTATTAACTATTGATACATAATAATTAGAAGAAATATAAGAAGTAATGTTTTGTTTAAAATTTAATCAAACAAGACAAACAGCGGTATGTAAAACAACTAATTCTAAAACAGCAGTAGATCCATCAGCTAATGTGGTATCAGTAACTAAAGTAGAAGTGGAATAATCTCCTGGTGGAACATCTACTGATATGGTAGTTATTGAACCTGCTCCTGCTGCAATTGCACTACTTGCATCACTGGTAACAGCAGTTGAATCTGATATTGGTGTTGCACTTGTAATTTGAGATTCTGAAGAAGAAGTTGGAGTTATGAAAGATTGTGGAGTTGATACAACTGATGATTCACCAACTGGTGATGAAGCAATTGGTTCTGCTGAAGTACTTGGAGATTCAGTAACTTCTGGTTGTTCAACTGCTTCAGTTGAAGTAGCTGTAAAGACAGTAGTTGTAGTTAATTCACCGTTATCATCAGTATAAATATAAACAACCCCATCAACACCAACTTGTTGTGCAACTGTTGTAGTTTGAGTAACTTCTGGAATAGTTGTTACAGTTGTTGTTCCTTCATATGAAGTAGTATCTGTTTCAGCTTTTGATGAAACTATTAATGATGATAAAAATAATAATGTACTTAATTTGAATGAATGCATTTTTGAATATTTTTGTTATATAGATTTTGATGAATTTCTTAGGGGAATAGTATTATGAACAGTTGAATGAATGAATTTGTCTATCTTTGGATTTGTTTGAATGAATGTTGTGATGGAAAACGAATGAATAGTTGTTAATGATAATGCAAATCACTAATGCAAAGTAGAAAATTGAAAAATGTGATGAAGAACCAAATAATTGAGACAATAAGAAAACGATATATATGCAAAGAAATAAAATAATAATTGAAGGTATTAATATATAATTATATAAGAATTCAACTAACTAAGAAAATTCTACTGAAAACATTCAAGTTTCATCCATAAGGGGGTATTGAACCAGTAAAAATAAATTTGGAAGTAACACAAAATTGGAAATTTCTTTATTTCAAGTAAAATCGTAAATAATTACACAAAATTATTGAGCTAAAATGATACAACTCTAAACTGGAAAATTATTCAAATAAGATTAATTATGACTTTTAACTTTACAAGCATCGTGGGGCTGCGTAATAAGGGTAGTACTTGAAGGATTTAACTGGAGCTGTTCAATGTACGACTTGTTCAATAAAAAATTGCAATAAAAGTAACAAATTCAAATTTTAAGTTTTCGAGGTGATATCTCGTGAATCTCGTAAATTAGTTTTATTTTTTTTTTGGTGGAGAATAATTTAAATAACCAGCACAAAAGTATTGTTGAATGTAAAGTAACTAAAAATTTATTCCAAAAAATACGCCAATTCTGAAATAAATATGAACAAATTAAGCATTTCAAAAGTTAAATTATACATAACCTTTTTAATATTATGTTGCTTTTTGTATTGTTGTGTGCTACTTTTCTATTGTTTTTTTTTTTTCTGAGGCTGGAATTTAAGTGTTGATTACACGCATATACATATTACAGTAACGATGATGAGATTGACAATGCATGATTCTCGTTGATTATTTACTTTTTTACATCTAACAGTTTTTTTATTCATCGCTGATCATTTATTCGAATCAGAGAATAACAATAAATATAATTTTTCAGGACATCAACCAAACGTCTTTCAAATAGCATTTATAATTCAAGCTCTGAATATAATTAGATGAGAATAAAGTTATAAAATAAACTCTTTATCTCGTGGACTATAATTGGGAATGTAACAAGAAAAGAATCTTTGTGTGCAAATTTTATTCGTCGAAGAAACGTTTTTTATTTTAACTATGAGTTCGATCTTTCAAATCTGGAATGAAACCTTCTCAAAGAATAAATAAACAATTCAATTGGATCAAGTTGTAACATTCTTCAAGCTGTATACTTTTATTTTCTTGTAACACTTTCGTAATTATTTTTTTATGTTTTTATCAAAACTAATTGTTTTTAGTCCATCAAATCACTTATATATTGGTACTTTCGATCTGGACTCTTCAGTTTCTTATACATTTAGACAAAAATTTATTGTAATCAAAGCCTGCTCAAATTAAGATATAATTCAGCTTATTTTAGTAGTTTCTCCACTGATTCAATATATCACGTAACTGATTTTCTATTGTGTACAATACTATAAATACGTTTGTTTTTTACTTAAAACAATTGTTTTAGACAAAATTTAAATTGTGGTTATTCACAATTAAATCTTAAGTGAGCATTATATAACTCTTTACTGTGAGATTGCACGTTCTAGGTTTCGTTGAATTAAGCTTTTTTTATAGCTTGTTTACATGTTTGGGGTTCTTCAACTCTATTTTGTTGGAAACGTGTAGAAGTAATTCTTATTTGTATCCATCGAACCCAGCTTAATATAGCCTAGTTGTTTGAACTCTAACTTAGTCCCTCGTTTACAATAAGGTTGACCAAATTTTAATGTTAAATGATTAAGAGTAAACAAGACGCGATTATACTATTTTGTTTTTGTATATATATTTTTCCAAATCTAAATTTAAATAAATTTCTTAAATCGTATATTTAAATTTAACCCCACTAGCATAAAGATCGACAAAAATTATGCAGTAGATCTCTACAGTAATACAAATCAAATCAACAACAAAAACAATCTTGTAATTAGTAATTACGATTGATCGACGGTTCGATGAACATTTAAAGTTACATACTGAATTCATGGTTTAATGCAAATCTATTCCTGTAAGAATGGCGTATTGATCTCTACGTTAGAATTCATAACCTCTAATCCATTGAATGAAATAAAGAAATTTTGAATTTGGTAGCAACTGAGAAATAGATTGATTTATATTAAGATATACCAACACTACACATCATTAGCCTTGTGAAAAAAAAATATGGGATAATTGTATATACTAATTGAGACTCTGGACGTTCAAACTCTATTCTCTTCTTCGTTAGACTAGATAATTGGGCTTTGAATCTTGTATTACTTTGACATCAATATTGACGTCAAAACCAGCCATTTTTTTGCATCAAAATTCGCTAACGTTTAAATCAAATCAATACAACCAGCATTAAAGAATCAGCAGAAAACCGTACGACAAACAATAACATCACTCGTGACAGATGAATATAAATACGAGAATCGGTAAAAAGTAATTGTTTTTTTTGATCTATTTTATTCTACTACAACTTATATTGACAATATAACATAGATCTATATATTATCTCGTAAATGTTACCGTAAACTTGAAACTTAAATTTTTTTAACATTGTTAATAATTTTATGGTAGACCTCATTCTTATTATTTAGTCAGATCGTAATGCTAAGTTATTACAATAAATTTGCATTTATCAAAGATAGACAACACCACTTTTACTCATATACAAGCAAAACACTGAAAATTCTTTCTGACCAGGTTACAGTTCAGCCAGTTTATTGGCGATTGGAGAATAGTTTATCCTTTTATCATCTTTAAATGCTCGAGCCTGACGTTGACAATATGAATCCCCCTACAAAGTTTTGTCCAAAACGAATATCACCGATAAGGTCGTACTAAATGAATATAGGTTCCAACTGTAATGGGTAACGAACATACCTCCACATAATATATGGAATTCTCGTAATCCTTGGATTGCTTTATCCCTTGAGGTGAATTTTTGACCGAATGATTTAAATATGAAGGGGTATTAATACTGGATGACCATATCATTCTAATCCATTTGATTCTGTTCTTTTTTTAATATCTTCTACTCCAACTTCCAATTTCGGATATTCATTAACTAATTTATCACCTAAAACATCTCTTAATTTCTCAAAACCTTTCATCTTACCTTTTATCCTTGCATTCAGTTTCGCATTAACTTCAATAAATTCTCTTGTATAAATATCTGGATTTCTACCATCTTCAATATATGACATAACATCTAATGGAATTAATTTTTGATTCAAATTAGGTATATCATTTAATTTACTTAATTGAGTAATTAATGATTGTAATTTTGTTGTTAAAGCTTTATTTGATTGTGAAGTTCCTTGATTATCATGAACTAAAATTCCTAATTCTATGAATGATTCTATTATATTTGATATTTGTTCTGACGCTTCAACTAGTGGTTGATTCTTTTCATCAGGTATAAGTTGAGTTGTTACCATTTTGGAAAGTTGAATACCTTGATGGCGAATTGCTACAGATGGATATTATTGATCTGTTAAAAATTGCTGTATGATAAATGCGTATAAGTAGTTTGTTTCATATTATAATTTTATTATTATTGTAAGATTAATTTTTTTCCCTTCGTTTAACATTTATCAAAGTTGCAAATTATTATTACAACTTTTCTTCACCTTATCAATTGAACAACCATCGTGTTGAGATACATGTTTGTAACATTAAAATATAAAGCAAGAAAACGTCGATCAATACTGGATGATGATTCAGATTCAAAATACTATTCGATGAAGATCAGTAATGAATTTGAGGGAACTAATGAAGAACCTATGATCGATGTAGGAAATGAACCAATAAATTCAAATTATATCAGTCTCAAGAAAAACAACAAAGACGAACCTATCTCACTACCTTCGTCATCATCATCACATACCTCCAATTCAACAACACCTACATCACCACAAAATAAAAACACACATTCATCAAATATAACAACACCAATTAAACAACATTCCAATTTATTTGTATCTATAAAAACCACTCCGAAAAAATTGCAAATGTTAACTCCTTCAAAAATTGTTAAACTACAGTATTCCGATAAAAAAACTCGAGACAAATCAAGCAAATCAATAATAGCGGATGATGATAAAATGCAAGAAGAAAATTTGGAACCATTTTCAAAACAAAAATCTAATGAACCCAAAGATTTATCAACTACATCAAGAACTACATCACCTCATATCATAAGTTCAAAAATTACAAATTTAGACGAAAAAATAGATGATTCATCAAGATCAGTTTCCTCTTCGCCGCTTAAAAATCAGCTACAATCAGATTTAGAACATGCAAAATCCACAGGAACCCCACTGCCAAAAATAAATGCTCCACTTGAACATGATTTAAATTTGTCAGAACAAGATTTTGAATATAATTTTCCAGAAATTAATCTTTCTGATACAAATGACACTCCATTAGAAGACAAAATCACAAATACTTCTGCTGTTATCGACAAACCAAATGAACCTACCAAACGAATAACGACTGAAAAACCATCATCAGTTGAAAATAATGATAATAAAAATGAACTACCAGATAAAGAAGAGCGAGAAGATAGTTTGGAAAGAGAATTAAACGAACTACTAGCAGAAGTACCAGAATTTGAACCAAAAGAGACAGAAAAGAATGAAAGAGAAGATGAAGAAGAAGATTCACACGTTGAACAAGTCTCGCCAATACCAATACCATCACCTACACCAACACCAAAATCTACACCAGCACCAATGCCCTTACCAGCAGAATCACCGGTACAGACACCAACCGAGACTGAAGTTGTTATCGAACAAGAACAACACCCAACACCGAAAGTCAATCGAAAAACAGTTCTTGAATCTTTAGAAGAAATATCAAAATATGACGAATTCATGAAAGCTATAATAAAAGGTAATGAAAAGGAAGAAGTAAAGGAGAAATCAAGAAATAATCGAACACTATTAAAATCTCAACAACTTGAACTTGATTGGTTGAAAAATACAATAAATATAGCTAATAGATTGCATGATTTGAAAGATACTTATAAAACTATTCAACTGATTAAGGAAAGAAGGAAACGTGGAAAGACTAAATTAGCAAGTGGTGGAGAAAATGAGCAAAATTCTATAAATTTAGATGATGAGGAAGAAGGTGATGATGTTGATTTGTAACAAAGTTTTAGTTAGTTTGTTTAGGTACGATATGAACGATTTTTCCCAAACACAGTTCCCAAAAGGAACCAATTGAACTCAAGATATTTTGATAGCTTTAAGCATTTCCTTTGACCTGTTTTATTACTCAAAAATCTTGCTGCAAATTTAATTTAGTCAAATCAGTGGTGGCTACCACTTTTTCGAAAGGATTTTGGGGTATTTCAGCTCCGATTGCAAATAAAACAATATGTTGAACCCATTTTTTCGAAAATATTTTTAATTAAACCAAAAATAAGCTCAGGTGGTCACCAACCAAAATTCAAACGTAATTTGTATATGTTTGAAGTTGATATTTTCTAATGTGAAAGGTATATGAGTTCAAATTGAGGTAAATCAAAGCAAAAGGCCTGTCTAAAAATGGTTGATTTTTTCTTGAATGCAATTAAAATATCTTTCAATTTTGAAGAGTTACCGCCAGTAAGTTGTCTCTTTTTAGATTAACCCTCATTGCTAACTGCTTTTCAATAGCTCTATTCATTCTATATAATCTAGCGAAGAAGGTCTTTTTATAAATCAATCGATAGTGCTCGCTACCAAATCTTTTTTAAAATTATTTTGGTGTTGCTTGAAATTAATATTGATGAAGTCAAAATTGATAACCAAAGCTATCATTAACAATCCAATACCATTGTCAATACCACAAAAGTCATAATTCAAAACCTATATTTATTTAATTTCTATAATTACCATTAGCTATATCAAAGGAAAACCATTGTTTTAAACATTCGAGTATTCAACAATTATCAACAACAATAGTTATATAATATGAAACCAGTAGTATCCACATTTCAAGCTTATTGTTGCTTCATATTATCAGCATTTGCAATAGTTATATTATCTGTCATAGGCTTTCTATTCAAATCAAATAGTGAGTCACTTATGGGATCAATAAATGATCCTGAAGATGGTGAAGCCGTTGCTAGAACTGTCTTTGGTGGTGTATTTGTATATTTGGGATTCTTTGCATTTTGTGGATTACAGATCTTATTGATTAAGAGACAGAGTAGAATCAAGTTGTGATTCTATAATCTAATGGGATAATTTTTTAAATAAATCAAACGGTAAATAAGTGATTTGGACATCTGTAGCTCAAATTGTAAAAGAGAACAAGATATCTTGAACTAATTAACTTGACTTTACTCTATAAAATTCACTATAACTTAGCTACACTATTGACCTGATTCTTCCATGAGTGTCCGTTCCATTCACAAATTTCCAACACCATTTTTTTGGTGGCTGCAATTTCTGCCTCTGAAGCACCATTATTCAAAGCCCCTTTCAAGTGTCCTTTTAATTGAGGAGTCACATCTTGAATTATTAAACAAGCTATTAAAACCAATGAAGTCTTTTTGGCAGTTAAAATGGTGTTATAACTTAACAAATACGAGTAAATATGATTATATACATAGTACCATAAATCCGGACTTGCATTTATCATTTGCTTTTTTATCTTTATATTTACACCCTTTGTATAAATTGAATTCCAAAAATTGGACCCACGTATAAGATTTGATTTTATAACTTTTGTATCAATTGATGAGGCCGAAATTGGACCATCGATTGTTTCAACTCCATTTGGATCATTTGGAATAATATTCACTTCATTAATCCGTTTCAAAGCATGATTAGATAATCTAGTTGGCGTAGCTGCTTTTATTGCAGTCAAACCGTTGATCACCTTTGGTAAACCACACATCGAAACTAAATTCAAAACTACTTCATTGATTTGATTTACAATAAATTGCTGCTTCCTAATAATATCTTCTCCACGATTATATTTATAATTTAAAGGAATTTTTCTATGATAAGCTAAAGGTATTAAAACATCAGGAATTTTCACACCAGTAGAATACATTCTAACACAACGTTCACTGGACTTTATTGAATCCAGGGCTAATTTTATCATAATTTCATTTCTTACAACACTTTCTTCATCCTTGGAAAATTCAAATAATTGTTGTCTTAATGCAAAATGTAAAATTATAGGAATTTCATCAATCAAATTTAATTCCAATAATGATGCCGTTGCTATTAGGTACCACGTATTGTGTAAATCTGGGTAATGATATGCAAGGTTGAGTAGTCTTTCAGGAGTCAATAAAACCATATCTGTAGGTACTGTAATATAATGGTTGTGGATTAAACGGTTTATTTATTCTTTGGTTTAATTTTGATCATGGAAGAATGTGATTTTGTAGAATTTAGTTTTGTGCTATTATTTACATTATCTGGGGTAGAATTTTGATAACCCAGTCTGGATTAGAGCGATAGCCTATTCAACGATAGAGAAGCATAATATACATGTAATCGTATCATTATTCTATCAAATATTAATAACTTTCAACCGATGCTTCTACAATTTTGCAACATTTTCTTTTCCTTCTTTCCATTTAACTCCACCAGTCCAATCACAAATATTAAAAACTAGAGATCTCACATCATTTAATTCTTCCTTAGTTGCTCCATTGTTTAAAGCTCCTTTCAAATGCCCTTTCAATTGTGGATTAACATCTTGTGGTATTAAACAAGCAACTACACACAATGAAGTTTCTTTTGCGGAAATTATTTTTGTAAAACTTAATAATGGAGCATATACATGATGATAAGCAAAATACCATAAGTCAGGATAAGCAGTCAACATTTGATTCTTTACTCTATTACTAATTTTTGTGTATACTGCATTCCAAAAGTTTGAACCTCTTATTAGATCTGAGGTTATTTGTTGAATATTTATAGATTGTTCTGATATTGGTCCATCAATAGTATCTATTGATGCATCATCTTCTTTATCAAATCTTGTACCATTAACATCCTCACTTACAATGGATGCTGATGGGATATGACCAGGACGTACAATGCAAGGACGTTCCGGGGCAACTCCAGTCTTTAAATTTGTCGGAGTAACGGTTTTCAAAATCATTAATGCATTAATAGCTCTTGGTAATCCACTCAAGGCTACACTTTTCAAAATCACTTCCCTAAACCTTGAAGTCAATTGATCTTGCATCATATGTATATCAGTATTTTTGGAGAATTTAAATTTCAAAGGTAATTCTTCGTAGTATGTATGAGGAATCAATATATCGGGTAAATTAACTCCTACAGCTGATAAGTCTTCATACTTTTTTGCTGAATTTATTGAATCTTGAGCTAATTGAATCAAATATCGATTAGTTAATAAATTAGTTGAATTTGTGGAAGAAGGTTGAGATTGAGTTGAGTTATCACTTGATGCATTTGAAGTCGATGATGGAAAATTATCTAGTAGTTGTTGACGTAAAGCAAAATGATAAACTATTGGTATTTCTTGTGGTTGATTTACCACTGTCAAACATGCGGTAGCTATTAGATACCATGTGTTTTTCAAACTTGGATACTTATATGCTAATCTGACTAGTCTCTCTGCTGTCAATATACTCATGCTGATGTTTTGATAGCTTTAATTATTTTGATGATTTGTTGATCAGATCTTGATTGTATAAAAATTACATACACAAAAATTACCGTGGATCTTTGTCTGGAAAAATATTTTAAAAAATTCTTCCCCACAATCTTCTCGTAAAGTACTTTTAAGTCGAGAGAGACGAGACGAAACTAGACAGGTCGGAGAACTTGATTAGATACCGTTTGAGAAGAAAACCTCATATAGCTATGTCTAAATTTTTTGTCTATTACCTCTATTTATGATCTCTAATACTAGATCTAATCCAACTTCGTCCTATACGATCTTTCAATCTTTTACCCTGTGAACTAGTCCATGAACCCATTGCCCAAAAATTTTGTAAATTATCAAAAATAGGTGCTATTTTTGAGTTAAATAATCTGAATGGAATGTTTTTACTTTGAGTATAGTCCTTCGGTAACGTAACACTTAAATTTTCAATAATATCTTTCATAGAATTATCCTTCATTAAATTCTCCATATTTTTGTCATCATTACTCGTGAAATTTGTCGATGGAATGACCTTAGAAACTGATTTATCTTTAACATTCTCCCAAGGTCTCATTTCATCATGCAATGAAATCCAACGATCTTGTTTTCTCCAATTATCAGATAAAACCATTTCTTTGATTCTTGACACAGCTCTTTTAAATGCAAATTTTTCATCATCTCCTTGAAATGCTTTTATATTAGAATAATTTGATTTTGGAACAGTTCTCGTGGAGCTTGGCTCATTATAATGTTCTGTCTTTTCCAGATCATAAGAGACAATGTTTGGTCTATATGGATTCAGCATTGCAATTGAAGTTTTAGCAAACATTTCTTCGTCTTGAACCTCCAATCTATCTTCATTTCCCTCTGATTTTAAATGTAATTTGAGGTACTCTTGGAATTCTTTATCTTCAGTTTTTAACGCATCAGGAAAGAAAAGGTAGTCAATATCGACTTGACTTCTCATAAAAAATTGACATTTTGATTCATAAACGGCATCCAATAAAGTAATAAATCTTCGTGCTTCATTTTTCATTTTTGTTGTCATTATGGGTACATTGTCTAGGATGATGGTTTTGTACTTGGATGTGATTGTTATGTAATCGGAAGATGAGGTTAAACCTTGGCATATTTCGCCATAATCTAAATAACAAATTGTATCGTCATTGAAACTTAGTGGGATTTTAGTGGTTCTGTTATACACTCGTACTTCCGATGGTTTTCCAAGTTCTTTCAAAGATTTGTCCATTAAATTAGAATCTTCTGGTATGCCTAATGCTTTTGTCTTAATTAAATGATCCCATATTTGATCTTGGTTTGCTTCATTATCTCTACGTACAACCAAATAAGGCTCTTGATTAGATTCACTAGCAAAATAGGTTCGATAATCTTTTGTTGATTTCATATCAATAGTTTGACATCTGGAATTCAATATTCCTACAAAGCTTTTGAACTTTAATTTATGAAATTGTGTGGAGTATAATTCTTCTGGTAATTTATTGGAGGTTGCAATCAAAACTCCACCAAGTTTAAAATAAAATGTAAATAATATTTTAATGATATTAGCACTAGCTATATCAGGTAATACGAATTCGTCAAGCATTAAAATTGTGTTTTTTGCAATCATTTTTTGAGCAATTTCATATAAAATAAATTCATTTTCCATGGTATGTTTGAGCTCTGTATGATCCATTATTTTTGACCTATGTTGTTGAATATTATGCATTTCATTGAATACCCAAAGTATAAAATTGTTAAAATGCCACCTCATCTTAGATTTATGTGGCAATGATGAAGCAAAAATATCCATTAGTAGGGATTTCCCACTTCCTACATCACCATGAACTAGTAAACCTTGAGGTGAAGCAAAATTTGAAAGTTCCTCTTCATCCGTCATAAACTTGACCAAAGATTTTTTTGTTTTTTCTGGATTTTGACTTAAAAACTTGAATGGTGATTTACTTCGCCTTCTCATATTGATTTCAGATTGTTTAATTTCAATTTCTCTCAATAGTAGACTTAATTTAATTGACAATTCTTCTGGTGGTGTATAATCAATCACTCTATGATAAAGTTTTTGAAATTCTTTCATGACTCTTAATTGTAACTCATCTTTCTCTAGTATTCCCAACAGTATGTAATTTTGATATATTTGAAATGGATCAGTGATGGTTACTGCTTGGTTTATGTTGTTCGGTTTAATATGTTTATTCGTATCATAAAGTGGTAATCTTCCTTCAACACCTGTGGCTGGTATTGCTATGGAATAAAATCGTTGACATAACGGTTTAACTGCTACAGTTGATATAGCCCTCATGCAAGTTTTCGAATAGAATTTTAAGATAGATTACTCGAAATTTTAGTTTAATTTTGTCTATTAAGATTTTTATCTATTTAATCAGTGGACACAAAATCGGTTCGTGATTCATACAACTTGCAACATTGATATTTCAAGTCACAAGAGTGTGAGGATAAATCTACCAAATGATACAACCTCAAGATCAAAAGATACTTGAAACTTTAAACCGTAAAACGTTGGTTAATTGAGATCCAATTTGTGTTGATATCGAATACACCCCTTTCATTAATGAGCAGAATTTGGAATTAAACAATTCTTGTATTTGAGAGCTCACCAAGCTTTAGCGTTTGAAACCAGCTTCACGATGTACAGACAAGAATCAAATATAATGTATCTTGGAGGCTTCCGACTATCATCTAAAAAGTCCTAGTCAATGACTCGAAATGTTCACAAGCAAATCCAAGTAATTGTTACAACTAGCATTTGATTCAGGGAGGATGTAGATAGACTTAAAAAAGTACCAGCTTGCCCGACTATATGAATAACTACGCACCGAGTTTTGATTAATTTATTGGCTCAAGTAACAAGTCAGTTACTTATAAGCTCAGTTTTGCAACAAAATTTATCTGAAAAGTTTACAAGTTTTTCAAGCTACACAGAAAGACTAACATTAAAAGATTCAACCTTTCGTTATTAGAGTTTGATGGTGCTCAAGTAAATAATAAAGCCCACCAATACGAAGTAAATATGACTTCACATATTTAGCAATAAATAATGGAGTATTTGTGTTCTAAAGTCTTTGTATACGTTTATTTAACCGGGATTCTATTGAATTACGGAGCAATTAAGCAACATTGCATTTGAGAATGCTGGATGATTTAAAAGCTGCCCCCTTATTTAGTTTTATATGATTTTATTAACAGCCAATTGCTTTTGCAAAGATACAATACTGATACTTAACAACAACTCTTGAGAGTAGAAGTTGAGATAACTATAAAACTTTAATACTGTAGAATTTAGAATTAGTCTAATGTAGAATATAATTACACAAAATTAAAAATTTCTCGTATCTTAACTTTTTACTAAAATAAATTAAAATTCTATAAAGATAAAATAAATAAATAAAAAATTATTAATAGCAAAAATATATTTATATAATTCAATACATATACATAAGACACCATTCATAAACAACTACTATAATTAACACCTTCAATCAACGGTTCGAGACTTAAGACGCACATTCACAATTCTACAATCTACTACTTTACGGAGTCTTTCATCTCATCAAAACAAACGATTGACTTGTTGAAAATATTAATCAAAGTCATCAAATTGCCAAATGAAATTCTTATTTACAAATGATATACTACCACCAATTTCAATTAAAACTATAATTACATGTTTGATATGGTATCTAGTCTCATCAATAACGTCACAACTAACGAAGATAATTTTAACTAAATTCACATATCCTTTATTTTTATCACAATGTCAATTTCTAATAGGTGCTCTCTTGGCTTATATATTCATATTGATTAGTAGAAAAAATCCATTTTTAATAAACCATTTTCCCAAGGGTAGTATACCTTCAATTGAAACCCATGATAAACCTATACTATCAATTGCTGTTCTTTTGAAAATTTTTCCCTTAGGTTTATTTCAATTTTTAGGGAAATATTTTTCATTAAGTGCAACTTCTTTAATTCCGTTACCAACTATTTCAAGTATAAAAGCATTAAGTCCTTTATTAATAGTACTAGGGTACAGAATTATATATAAAGTCATTTTTCCTGTTATAACTTACTTATCATTAGTCCCATTACTTCTTGGAGTGATATTAATTATTACTTCAGATTCAATAAAAAACCCAAATTCTAAAACAAATTTATTGACGAATGATGATAATGAAATAGATCAAAAACAAATTAATGGAATACTTTTATGTTTAATTAGTACTATAATATTTGCTGGACAAAATATTTATGGAAAACAATTAATTACATGGGATAATAATGATGAAAAATTACATAATCCTGCTTCATTAGTTTTAAATACTGATATTTCAAGACCTTCAACTCCATTTATACCAAGTTTTAAATTTCAAGATGAAAATGAAAAAAATGGATATTTTCAACCTCATTTACAAAAACAACCATCAATTGAACATATAGCTGATAAAGAAAAATTATCTGTAAATGATGGTCCATATAATGAAAATGATCATAAAACAAAAAATAATGATTCAAATGGGTTCAAATATCTAAATTTCAAACAACGATCAAATTCATTAAAATTACCATATTCAACATCAGATTTATCATTAGATCAAATGAAAGAAAATCATCTTTTAACTCCTCCTTTACAACAATCTTCAAAACCAACATCCACAGCATATCAAAATGCAGTTTTCAATAATAATCTTAGCATAAATAATCCATTTGGATTTCTCGTTGAAAAATTCGATTTAAATAAAATATCAAAACCTGATAAATTAACTATAATATTATATTGTTCATTAATTGGTTCATCTTTTTCAATATCTGGATTTTTAATGAATGAATTACCATCATTATATAATCAATTAACAATATCTACTACAATTGATTCTACCACTCCACAAACAAATACTACTGAATTTTTACAAATTATGATATTAATTGTTTTAGATAGTTTATCACATTTTTTACAAACTTTATTAGCATTTCATTTACTTGGTTCAATTCCAGCATTATCTTATTCAATAGCATCAATGTTAAAAAGAATTGTATTAATTACTATAAGTATTTTATTAACTTTTAATTTTAATAATAATGGATCTGATTTAATTTCATCAAAAATAAATAATTTAACTTTTGAACAAATTATTGGATTAATTTTAATTGGTATAGGATTGTATTGTTATGATCGTTGGGGTTCTAGAAGTTTAAAACCTAAATAAAGTAAATACATATAGTAGAATAGTTCTTACAATATAATAATTAACGTAAAAGTAATTAATCTTTTGATAAGTTTGATTAGATAAATAGCAAACTCTCTTAATTTTCGCAACTACTTCTTCAACAACTTTCACATTTCTTCAAAAAGAGTAATTATAAAAGGTTTCAAAATGTTTGGAGGCTAGAATGCTCAGTTGAAACAATCCTCAAAAAATATGAAGGACTCAACCACGCCCGTATTTTCCTTGACTAAGAAGACTTTTTAAAAAGGTTTTCCTAGTATCACTATAGTATGCGTTGTAGAGAGCAGCAATCGTAAAATAGATTATTCATATGAACTTTGAAATTGTCGCCCTACAATAATACACATACATGTACAATAGAGAAGAAGAGAAGAAGAAAAAGGTTGGTCGAAGAGTTTTTGAAAATTTTAATTGATTCAATTTATAGCATTTAATTATCGCTACCAACTTGTATGCGGCGCTCGAGTTTTTATCAAAAATCAAATTTGAATTTGAATCTGACTGTGAGTTTACTATTCACATTTCAAGCAACTAGATTTAAGCATTGCCTTCAACCAAATAGTTAATTAGTTGTTTACTGACTCACATTAGTCTTAGAAAATTCAAAATTTTTTTCACAATGAGATTTTCAATTTTAATCATCTCATTAATCCATCTTATTATAGCGAATGCGTTAGATTTGAATATTAAGTTAGAAAACATTCCACTTGAGGTAGAAAATGATATTTCACAATTACATAAATCAAAAATTCCAAATTTAGATAATACAAATAGAATAAATGCACAATTATATCTTTTACCAACTTCAAATCAAAAATTTAAAAATATTAATTTTAAACCAATTCAACAATCCATAGCTGATAAAAATTATAATATAAAATTTAAAAATTTACAAAATGATAATAATTATGAACTCATAATAAATCCATATGATTTTGAATTGGTTCAAAATAGATTTAAGATTAATGTTACAAATGATGAATTTATAATTTTGGAAGATAAATTAGGATCACCCTCATTAAATGAAACAACCATAAAACTATCTTCCAATGAACCATTAAAAATAAGTTTTAGAAATTATATACAATTTTATGAAAGATCTAACGGTACACTAATGCAAATGTTATTAAATTCTCCATTAGGTTTTATATTCAAAAATAAAGTATATACTATGCTTTTTTTTGTTTGTATTGGATTAATGATTGCACCTTATGTAGCTGAATGGGTAAACCCTGAATTTGCAGCACAATTTAAAGATGTTCCAATACAAGATGCTTTCAAAACTTTAGAACAAAGACAAGAAGGAAAAGCTAATGCTAAAGCTCAAATTGATAGGAGCGATGATATTGATAAATTTTTAAGTTCTTCTCTTGATTCTTCAAATTCTGGAACTCCAAATCCTGGACAAAGTCATGCTACAGGTAGAAAAAATAATAATAAATCAACACTAAGAAAACGTTAGATGACTAAAATAAAAGTACTTAAATAGAATTAGTTATACTATATCATCAAAATCATCTTCATCATCGTCATCATCTTCTTCTTCATCTTCATCTTCATCTGCATCTTGTTCAGCTAATTGAGCATAATAAGCAGCTAAAGCATCTTGTGATTCTTTATCTTTCAAATCTGATGTGCCAGTATTTTCATTCAATGATTGAACGTTTGGTCCAGTAGATGGTTCTGGAGTTGGTAGTACTGAAGACATATCAGTCCCGTTGTTTTCATCATCATCTAACTCTTCAGTCTTGATTTTTTCTTCTTTAATCTCTGGAATTTCCTCATTTCTATTTCCCATATCATCTAAGTCTTCATCTTTAACATAATCTACATTTTGTTTATTACCCACAGTACTATTTGAATGCCATGAAGGTAATGCATTTTGTTCCAATTTTTGTCTTCTTCTTTCTTTTTCTTCTTGTTCTTTCTCATAATTCTCATCATTGGCAGTAATTGAGACATGTAAAGTAGCTTGTGATTTTGCAGCTGCTGCTTGTAATTGTTGAGCATTTGATCTAGATTTATTACTAACTTTATTAGATAAAGTATATTGAGCTGATGTAGTTGATTGTGCAGGAATAGCTTGTAATAAAGCACTTTCAAAATCATTATCTGTAATTTGATTTTCATCAATTATTTTTAAAAATTTAATAATTGGATCAATTTGTAACATAAGATCTTCCAATTTTTCTTGTTTTAATATAGCTTGTTGTGATGAATCATCTTCAATCAATACTCCTTGACAAACATCACATATAAATTCAGTCTTATCTTCACTTAACAAAGATATGGCATCCAATTGTGAAACTTTCCTTCCACATCGAGGACAAACATAACCTTGTGGATTTCCAAAAGTAGACATTTCTTGTTTTAATAAATTGACAATCGAATGAACTTTCCATTTAATTGAATCAATAGCTTCAGTAACATGTATAAAAAAATAAGTTCTTGTAACATATTTTTGTTGTCCATTATCTTCTCTTTGTATATGATTTACTAATAATCTATCATCAACTAATTTATTACATAATGATCTTAATTCTTTTCTTTTAATACCAAGTAAATGGATTAAATCATCTTCTGATAATACAGAATGTCGAAGTACTGCATCTAAAATTAAGATGTATGGAGTAGAATAAAATCCTCTACTAACAAATCTAATTAAAGATCTGACCGAATCGTCCATGGACTAATCTAAAAACTGGGGATTTTTTTAAAGAATGGAATCACTTTTTTTAAATGACTTGATGTAATATCAACTTTCAGTTCATTATAAATTTAAGTTTAAATTTTTGCGGCTACCAAATGCAAAACATTTATCTGTCTTCCTATCTTCGTCGTGAGTATGAAGGATTTCAGTATCGATGGCGCGTTCAGCCCCTTTTTGGCTCTAAATATAGCTATGAGAAGCGAGTGAATCAGGCAAAACACAGCCAGGTAGGTTATTTCTAGCCTATGTTTGTTTTGTACATTGCTCTTATGGCCAAGTTGGTAAGGCACCTCACTAGTAATGAGGAGATCGTAGGTTCGAATCCTGCTGAGAGCATATTGAACTTTCAGCATTATATCTTTTTTTTACTTCAACACACAACTGACAGAGTTCATCCCTCCAATATTTCCACTAAACTTGATTCATCTATACCTAATCTATTTTTATATCTCGTCTGTTGAGCTTTGATAGCTCCATCCTTGAGATCCATTTTCATTCTCATCCTTAAAATCAATAAGTGAATAATTTAATTTTTGTGTTTCACCTTTTTTTCACATTTAATTCATAGTTAAACCAATCTATTCCTACTACATGAACAACAATAATTCCAAGAAAGGCAATGATAAAAAACATTTCAACAAGAAAAAGACAAGATTATACAACAGTCGAACTATAAAATCTCAAAATGCTGATTCATCATACGACAAGAAAGAGAATAAATTAAACGTACCTGATTTTATATCATCACGTAAATATGAAATAAACTCATTTGAATTATCGCAATTGAAAAGTAAACAAGCATTGTCATCAAGATGTTTTCAAAATTTACCAAGAGTAATGAGGAGAAGAGCTGCATCTCATAATGTTTCCAGAATACCCAAGAGACTTAGATCCAAAGCTATTAGAGAAATGAAAGGAGCTTTATCACCAACAAAAAACGTACCCAAGGGAAGAAAATTGTATAAATTATTACAGAGACAAAAAATTTTAAAAGTTGCTTCAAGATTGAAGAACGATAGACTGAATTTAAATGAAATTTTAAAAAATGGTAATGTTCGTAAAAAGTTTCGGGAAGTTGGTAAGGAGATTAAACAAATTACTACTGAAGTTGGTCCAAAAATTAATAATTCTGTTGGATCGGTCGAACTATCAACTGACAATGCTTTGGCAGAGCCACCATCGATCAGTGTAAAATATGGAAATCGACAAAAGAAATTTGTTTGGCTTCCAACTCATATATGGCATGCAAAAAGATTTCAAATGAGCAAAAAATATGGATTTCAAATTCCTTACACGCCAACCCAAAAATGTTTCAAGCTGATGAATAGACAAGTCAAACACAGAGCGGTTTGTTTCGACACTTCATATCAACGAACTTTGGTTATAACTGCCTCTGAAAATAGTTCAGAGGGTAATTTCAAACTGGACTTATCTTTCCTATTCGTACGATTAACTAATTCATCAGACAGATATTTATTGAAAGGTAAAAAGTCTTTTTACGGATGGATCAATTCCTTTGATGCAAGTGAACCAGATTACAAAGGTTTGGTATATTTCGATCCAACAAATGCTACTATTTTGGTTCAGTTAGATACTACGAATTACTTCAAAGAATTCGTTGAATCGTTGAAAGTGGGGCTAGACAGTAAATTCAAAATCGTGGATTGCAGTTATGCATTGGGAAGCATAGATGTTCGTGGTCCCTTGGGATTACAATGTTTGAGTAAGATACTACATTTTAGAGAAGAATCTGAGGATTTCAAAAATTTATGGGCCTCGATGATATCAAGTAAAGATAATGCATTGATACCGATTGGTACCACGTTTGCTTTAAGCATTTATGATCCAAGGCTTTGGATAAGACCCACAAGTTACCCAAAAAGTTCTGAAGAGAATCTTTACGACGCAGTCGTACATCTCAACTCATCTCACAAAATTGATTCAAATATCAATAATAGATTGTTGACTAAAGAAGGTAGAATAAATTCATATAAGAGTCAGTTATCATTAAAGGAAATAGGCAAGTATTTTAATTCAAACACTACATTTGATAAAGTTTCTCATAGTGATATTCCAATTTTATTGACTAAAATTGGTTCTGCTAATTGGAGATTAATTAGTCCTTGGTTCTGGGTATTACCTCTTTGGATTCAATTAGTCAAAATTCCTCATATAAAAGCTGGTGGGTTGAAGCAAATATATCAATTTAATTTTGAAAACGAACAACCATCTTTTCCTGCAGATTGTCCATATACAAAAGATGGTGATGACTATAATAAAGCTGTTGGTGAAATAGCACAAACGCTTGATTCCAAAAAACCCAAAAGTCAAGTGACATTACAGCAGTCGGAAGAAAATTATTCAGAGATTTTCAACTCTTATAAATGTGATTGGTTTACATTAAGAAATATGTATTACATATCTGAAAATGAAAAACTAACTGGAGATAGTGAGAATCCAAATAACACTAGCATTTTAAATATTAAAACGCTTGCAAAGGAAGAAAAATTAACATCAGGTAAAGAAACTTATAAAACCGAGATTGGAAAAGGATTAGAAAAGGAATTTGAATTTTTGTATAAGGAAGTATTTTCAACAACAGTTCCCGTGAGTTCCATACTCAACGTAAAATTACCTGTGTTGGCAGTAAAGTTAGAAATTTTAAAGGATGGTGTTATCGAAAACAACGCTAGAATTTATTCTAGTAATGATTTGAAGGATTTTAATGTTATTGGGTTTGTCACTACAGGAGGAATGAATTTGAACAAAGGTAAGTGCACGGGTATAGGTTCAATTATACCATGTGCCTCTGGCCAGGAAAAACGGGGACAAGTTTATATTAGGAACCCAGGCAAATCCAAACTCTACTCATGTAGATTTGAATGTCTTTAATTGAATTGATTAGGTCTATAGGTAAATATTTATAAAAATTGCTTGACTAAAGAAGGTAAAACTCTGGATTTAATAATTTTCGTAAGACAATCAAGATTTATCCAGCAATAATAACCAAGAGTTGAAATGCATTAGTAAAATTTGGTCTTAGTAGATTTCAGCTTGTGCTGAATAGTCGTGTCTTTAACATGAAGTTCTACCTCGAAAAAAGATCTATAAATATCAATAAAAATTTCGCTCTTTTTACTTTTTTTCCCTTTCTTCTTTTTCTCTTCATACTTACCTAGAGATATTACAAGAGATCAAGTAGTCTTGTAATCATTCATTAGATTCATTGACACTGCACATTTTGAATTAAGGGAATTGAAAGATTATCGGATAAAGATTTAAACCTTCGGGTTTATTTCAGTAACGTTTTCTTTCTTCCTTTTGATTCAGGAGATCGTTATGAATTGAAAAATGCCAACTTTCATTAATGGTTAATCAGCCTTTACTTTGATATATGAATGATCGTCCCCTACGATGGTTGTTCTTTTCATGGTAAACTGGTTGGTCAGAGAGTGTGGATCTTTTAATTTTTGATTTCATCATTCATCAAATACTAAGATGATTTATCATGTTCATTCAATTTGTTTTTACTTCACATTAGATTGGATCATGACTACATAGAGGCGATAATACATATCACTTTTTCAAAGAAAAAAAATTCATGTAGAGTAAAGGTGTACTCTTTTGGCAAATTATAATTTTATATCATCATTACTATTTCTATAACTGCTCCACATCTTCATCAAGGATTCTTTAAATAAATTGACATTATAATCTATGATAGTTAATGATTTTTCAGAATCTGATATACTTGTACCTATTAAACTACTCTCATTTCCTTCTTGTGAGTGATCAATATAGTCATTATCAAACGTTTCATTCCGTATCAATGCAACTAATGCTAACCCTCTGATCATTTGTTTCAAATATAGCGTTGAACCGTTAGATAAATGACTTATTGATTTCAATTCTTTTGATTCTTGTCTATTATTCTCAATATTTCGATTACCACTATTTGTTCCACCATTTTTCTTTTCATTTTCTATATATAAATCATCTAAGTCAATTGTTATATCTATAAATTCAGCACATACTTCATAAGTCTGAATATCAACCGGTGATGAATCAGTTGCAACGTAAATCTTAGAATTAACGTCAAATAAAAATACTTTATCTATATTGGAATGTTGTACTAAATTATCCAACATATGTTCTAAAGAAGGCAACTCAGGTATTAATCTTTGAACTATCCTTGAGAAGGCTTCATAAATTGAATGATCAAAGATTGAAGTTAAATAAAAACTAACTGAAACACCTTCGAGTCCCAAATCAAGTAATTCATCACCTGTTCTTTGCATTATGTCTTGTTGAGCATCCATTCTGTAATCCTCGCTTAACCCATCCACTTTATGAATTAATACTTCAATATTTATCTTGGGATTAACTCTGTAAGCAAAGTCAATGATCATTGATAAATTTGTTAAGGCATTTAAGTATTCATCTTGAGAATCGATAACATAAACTAAGGCTCCAACGGATGAAAATAACCTTTCTGAGTCATAGTTTGGCTCAAAATAATTTAGCTGACCAGGTAGTTCCATAACTGATAAATCTATAAGGGATGAGAATTGTTCGTTTGTTGGTTTTGTTGTACTTTCCAAATACAATGTATCAAGCGGTTGCATATTATGAAAAACAACTTTACATATTGATGATTTACCACCTCTTCTCAACCCCATCAAAAGAATTTGAGCGTTAGAGTCTTTGGATTTTGAATCCGGTATAATTGTTGCTTCCATGGTTGGATAGTTATTTGATATTGATGACAATTTAATAATTAGTTGCAATTTCGTTTTGGTTTTTGAGAATTTATAACGGCTAATTCAAAAATCCGTCAAACGAGATATTGTAGCCTAAATTGAAGAGATAAGCTTACTTGCATCGAAAACTTCGTTAAACAACCCATTACAAATTAGTAGATACATTACTTCGCTATACATAGGATCATGGTCTCAATCTTCTTGGATCTCTTGGGAACAATGATGCACGACGAATGTTTTTCAAATCCAAAAAGAACATAACGACTCTTTCAAGTCCAATACCACCTCCTGCATGTGGTGGACATCCATAGGTGAAAGCATCAACATAATCATTCAATCCAGGTACGTTTGGATCAACCTCATGTTGTTTCATTCTTTCTTTTAATAACTCTGGGTCGTGAATACGTTGAGCACCGGATAAGATTTCTTCACCTCTCATAAAGAAATCATACGAATTTGAATATCTTGGATCTTCTGGATCTGGCATGGTGTAAAATGGTCTAACAGCTAATGGGAATTTATCCAAAATGTAAAAATCAGTATCATACTTTTCACGAACTAATGATCCTAACAATTTTTCATTTTCAGTTGATAAATCTTCGAAATCATCAACTTCTTTTCCAGCTTTTCTTAACATCTCAATACCTTCTTTAAAATGCAACTTAACCATTTTACCATCTTTTGGTAATTTAAACTCTTCAACTGGAAATTGTCTTCTGACAGTTTCAATTTCTTTCCCATATCTGTTTTTCAACTCCGTGAAAATGAAAACAAATAATTCTTCCAATACTTTTAATGCTTCATTATAATGTTCTTCAAATGCCATTTCCAAATCCAATCCAGTGAATTCAGTCATATGACGATGAGTATTTGAATTTTCTGCTCTGAAAACTGGAGCAATTTCAAAGACTTTCTCAAAATCAGCTGCAATTAATTGTTGTTTATATAATTGAGGTGATTGAGCTAAGAAAGCTGATCCTTTAAAATAATTAATCTCAAAAACATTTGAACCTCCTTCTGAGGCTGCACCGATGATTTTGGGAGTATGGATTTCAACAAATCCTTTGTTAACTAAGAATTCTCTGAACAATTGACAAACACCAGATTGAATTTTGAAAATTGCTTGATTTGTTGGGGTTCTTAAATCGATTACTCTTGAATCCAATCTTGTATCTAAATTGACAACTGGTAATCCTAATTCTTCAGCTTCTTTTTCCGTTCTTGAAGCATCTTCAATAAGCAAAGGCAATTGTTCAGGTGTTTCTTGAATTGTATAGATTTTGGTAATATGAATTTCAGCATCTTGAACAGTGGCAGATTTAACCAATTCATCAACTTTAGCTACTTTACCTTCGACTAAAACAATACTCTCCAAACTAATACTTCCTGTCCATTTGACCATTTGTTTCGAAATAGCATTTGAATCATTTTCCTTATTACTTTTTAAAAGAGCTTGTATTGAATCAGTTTGTTGTCTTAATGTCAAAAACACCATAGTTGCACCTTGCTGTCTAGTTTTATGAATTCTTGCTCTGAAAACAACAGTTTCTCCATCATTTGCAGCAGATAAATTAGAAATTTGAATTCTTTTGATATTTGATTCTGAAGATGAATTTATGATAGGTAACTTTCCATAGTTGGCTTTAGCTGGATCATTTGCAGCTTCTTGCTCTCTTGCTTGCTTTTCTTTAGCTAATTGTGCTTCTCTCTCAGCCTTTTTGGCTTGTTTCTCTTTTTCCTTTTGTAATTTCTTTAATGCCTTCTTTGATAAGGGTTGACCATCTTCACCTATCACGACTTCTTCTTGTGATTCAGGAGCTTGTTCGTTTGACTTTTGAATTTGCTCTTCCTTGATTGACAAGTCTTCCATATTTACAGGAGCAGACATTTCGAAATTGACTGATGTAGCTATAGTAGAGAATGTCTCTTTTCAGTTTACCTGATTTGAAAATTTTGAAAAAATAAAAAGAGTACAAAAATCATTAGCTAAAACAGTTACTCATTTATAAAAAAGTATCTATGTATATGTAATGATGAATAATGAGGAATTATGCAACTGGTATTATAAGTTCTAAGTACTAGCATCAACTACAAAATTGGGCTCGTTCGATTTAGCTCGTCTAAGCTGCTCTTTTCTATCCAAACCCTCCTTTTTCATTCTAGCTCTTCTTTCTTCTTTACTCTCCCATCCATCCTTCCTTATCTTATTTTTTTTTTGGAGTTCTTCAACATTGTTCTCTTCATCGGCAGGGAACTCTTTGATAAATTTATCAATAGCTGCGTATAGTTGGTCCAATTTTTTAAAATTTTCTTCAAATCTGTCAAATGATACTTTGGTAATGTAACTCAAATACTCTTCGGTTACAAAGCATTGATATACTTCTTCCCCGTTGTCATCCGGCTTTTCATCTTTATATCCAATCGGTATATCTAATTTTATTGATATTCTTATTGCAACATTATAATTACTACCAATGCCACTTTCTCTAAATCCACAATTCATTGCTATTTGATATATTGTATTCGCTATGCTCAGGTCCTTGCATTTTATATGTAATATCAATGGTTCGAATTTATATAGAATTTTCCTTGCATTCTTTGTTGGAAATTTAGTTAGGTCGTAGTTCAAATTAATAGATTTATACCAATTTTTCAAATTTGATGTGTCATGAGTAACGAATATCCATTTACCTTCATTACCCTTTGATATTATTTTGTTATTCTGAGTTCCTTCTAAATATACGGAAACTCTTCCAGAACACGAAGATGTAGTCACCATTTTCGGATGGGTATTTATCAAATTTATAATGGGTATACAATGTTCATCGATTGTACCTTTTGGTGATGCATCTAGATTATCATTACCATTTTGAGATATCTCCCTTAGTATGTTCTGCTTCTTTTGTAAAAACGAATCTAACATTATTGGATTATTGCTTTGAGGTTGTTATGCATTTTGAAGAGATATTTTTGTCATGATATTTGATACAAATTTTTCATTTTCAGACGTATTTAGATGCAAAAATAATTTTCAGTATTTCAACTATTTACTACTTTACACATAAAACAATGTTCAATAGAATAATGATTAGTATAGTGTCTTGCAGACGCAACATTTCAATTTATTTATTTCAAAGCCAACAAAAATTTGTTTTCGTCATCCTTGGAAAATTGAAAGATAGTTTTTAAAACTGGTAACAATTGATCTCTTTGCTCTTTGTGCTCAAAATAGCCAAGCAAAACATTCTTCAAGTATGCGACGTTTGCATTTTCTTGTTTGTTGATATTGTTATCTTGATTAACCACATCTACATCAAGTATACTTCCATTCCTACTACTTGTTGCCGAACTTGTTTGGCTTTGTTCTTGTTCTCTATGATCTTTCATTAGCCTATACTGTTGGGTCAATAACTTGTAATTCTTAGATAGCCTTTCAAACTTCAATATGTGATCCTCGTTCAATTTTTTCAAGTTCATATTTAATCTTTCAAGATCTTTTAACTTAGAAGACGATGACGATAAAGCTGTTCTTAATGTCGTGATCTGTGATTGTAGGTCGGAGTTTATTTGGACATCAGGAGTGTTAGCATTTAAACTACCACTGGCTTGAGATGTATTTGTAGTCTCTAATTCTTTTAACTTGGATTCGGCATTACTGACTTTGTCTTTGTATTCTTCTAAATCCTTCTTCAATTCATCGATTTCCCTTTGTTTTCTCTTTACTAATACAGATGTTGATCTTTCAAACTCTAATTTCTCATCTTGTATTCTACTTACCTCCAACTTATAGTTCGACTCTTTTTGTTTCCTTACCTCATCCGCGTCTACCAACAACCTTCTCAAACTACTTGATTCTCTATTTTTCTCCTGTAATAAATTCCTGGATTCAGAAATATCATCTTCCAAACTTTCTATTCTTAGCTTATATTCTTTCATTTTCATCGATATTTCGTCATGTTGCCTTTTATACGTCAAAAGATCATTGCTAGCTCCTGATTGTTCATTTAGTGTAGAGTCTAGTTTATTTTTGGTTCTTGTCAATTCTGTCTTGATTTGTTGCTTCTCTTGTTGTAATTTTGATACTTGAGTCACCAAATTTTTCTCATTCTCAATCAAAAGTTCTTGTTTTGTTAAAAGCTCATTTTTAGATTTCAAGTATTCCATTGAATTTGATTGTAAATCATTGTTTGATGTTGTCAATCTATCAATTTTTTGATTGAGTGATTTGTTTTCTTCCATCACTTGATCTAATTTGATTTTCAATTCTTTTAATACCTCATCCTTGTGTTTCAAAGATGATTGCAAAGATGAAATTTCTAGTTTGTAAGATGTGTCATTACTTTTAAATTTCGATAAGTCCAGTATTCTTTCTTCCAATTTGGATCTTTCTGACTTGTGATCATCTATTTCTTTTTCAGCATTTTCCACTTTTGATTCCAATTCTTTAATCTGGGTTTTGAAAAGTAGAATATCTTTCCTCAAATTCTTTTCCGATTGCTTGCTCGATAAAGTATTTTTATTATTTTCATCTTCCAAAGTTGATATCTTATTATTAAGTTCTTTTAATTTTTCCGTTTTTAGTTTATTTTTATCCTTCCATTCATTTACCTCTTTCTTTAAAGTAGTGATTTGTAAATTTAACGTGTCAATATTTACAGTGTTGTCCTTCTCATCTTTGCTATGAGTTCCATTGGAACCATTTTCGGCATTTTTATTTTTTAAGTTTTTTATTTCATCTTTGGCTGAAACTAAATCATTTCCAATTTCTTTAACCAGATCTCTCAATTCCTCTATTTCCTCGTTTTTGTCTGAAATTTCTTTATTGGCGTTATTTATTTTATGATTTGAATCAATAAGCTCTTCTTCTTTCATTTCAACTTCTTTTCTTAATGCTGAAATTTGAGAAGCCAAATCATCATTCTCTCCATCAATTTTCTCCTCACTTCCGCCTTTTTCTGCACTCTTCAATTTCTCTATAGTCTCATCTTTTTCTTTTATTCGATTCTCAAAATCAATTTTGTACTCGTCAAACTCCTTTCTATTATCCAGGATTTGACTTCGTAGACTTTCGTTTTCTTTTTTCAAATCTTCCATTCTTTTAAACATACTATCTTCTCCATCTCCTTCATACTTCGCTACTTTGAATGTTAGCACAGAATTGTCTTTTGTCAACTTTCTAATTTCATTATTTTGCAACTTATTCTTATCATTTAGACCGTTCAAGTATTCCACAAGAATTTTAGCATCGGATATAGTAGAAATTGGTGTATTTTCCTTTAAAACATTCTCAAATATTTTGATCAATTCTGTCTTACGTTTTTCGATTTTATATGCATCTAATAATATTGGATACTTCTCCTCATATTTTGCAAATTTCTTTAATTTTGATTTAATGACCGGAGATAGATTATCTAGATCATCAGAAGCTTTTGGAACGGAAGTCAGATCATTCAAATTCGGTGATGAACCTCTCGCTATATTTGAATTTGATCTATTAATAGGTGTTGGTGCTGGAGTGGTTATTCTTGATGGCACTTCCGAGTCATTTGTCGGTTGAATCAATTCGCTCGAGTCTGGAGTTTCTGTCAGTAGTAGTTTGGAATTTCTTTGTAATTGAACTAATGGGTCTGGTTTTTGTTGTTGTTGTAATTGTTGATCTGACAAATTTAAATCATTCAAACTTTTTGCAACATCCTCCGAAAAGTTTCTAATTTTTGAGAACATTAATTTCAATGCACCAAGGAGATGCTTTAATCAAGGCAATACAATTGAAAATGCTCTGAAAATGATTTAAGAAGAATTTATTCTAGCGGGTGAGATTGTATTTCAAGCTTGTGATTATTGGTGATCGAGTTTATGAGTTAGAATATTATTATAGTGTAGATTAAATTAAGTGTCTGAAGTCAAATATTTAATATGGCATTTAGAAGCGACATTGATTTTTGCCTTATCTATTAGATCTAGCGTATTCAATAATCATTATCAACTATTACTTGATACGAAATATACAATTGCAAATCCACTGAAGACTGATATCATCATGTCGTCTGTGAAAATAAAAGAAATAAAATCTTTGTTATACAAGTTAAGGTTAAATATTGATCAAATACGAGATTTGATAGAAGAAAGAAACAACTTATCAAAATTACATTTAGAACCATCCACTAATGACAATTTTGATTTAATCACACTATTTACCAAAACTACAGAATACTTCAAGTTAGTGGATGACTATTTATTGAAAAACAAGAATGTAGAGTTTCAGGACCAATTTGATGAACTTCTCGAAGCCTATAATAATATATATAACAGCCTACAGCTGGACTCAACTATTGATGTATCTGAATATAAGTTTGAAAAACAAACAAACTTTGCAAACCACCCAAGTAATACTACGACAAAGACGGTCCGATTCAAAGACATACCGGACGAAGAAGACTCTCCAGAATCTCAGATGGGCATTAATCAGTTCAAACCATACAAAGACTTTGAGCAAGATATAACGGAACATCCACAAGACGATCAATATAGAGACATAAATAATCACCAAATGTTTGCACAACATCAACAAACTATGATGAGACAAGACCAAGATTTGGATTTTTTACATCAACTGATTTCGAGACAAAACCTGATGGGTCATGATATCAATCATGAATTAGATGATCATATCATAATATTAAATGATTTGGAACAAGGGGTGGACGGGTCTAGTTTTAGATTAGCTCGAGCTACGAACAGAATTAATGAGTTTAGGCGATTGGCAAGAGAAAATGGAAGTTTGTTCACCATCATTATTTTGACAATTATTTTGATACTTTTGTTGATTGTTTTGAACTGAGATTCGAGCAGTCGTCTATTTAAAATATTAAGTTTTGTAGACACAAGTAGAAGAATCAATAGAGTAAATTGAAAAGAATGATTGAAATCACAATCCTCTCAACCAGTTTAAGTTCGTAATATTATATTTAGTATAAAAACTTTTCTATTGACTAACCTTTGACTTTAATGAAGTCAAGAAATCTCTGTACGAGGGTTCACCACCTATTTTATCTTCTACCAAACAACTTGAGGCCCACATTCGTAAAGCCATTAAATCCCTTTGTTGAGATATTTCTATCGGTTCATTAGAAGAAGCCCCGACAACAACATAAAGATTTTTCCATGTTATCGATTGTGCATTTTCTCTTATCTTTCCTATAATTTGACGTACCCTGTAATTAAATTCACTTTCTTCAATTGAGTATTCTGGTAATTCTGTTTTACCTGTTGGGATTTCATAAAGATTTTCGGTGCCGAATACGTCTTGAATTAAACCTGGTACAACATTCCCTGATACCCAAAGGAATAATTCACTGCCGTTGTCAATAAGGTATAACCCATAATTTTCCCAACTTGACTTGGAATCGTTGATTGGTTCTGGTAACACAACATCTGTTTCTGTTACTTCTTCTTCTTGATCTTCACCTTCTTCTGTTTCTTCTTTAACACCAGGTAAACCACATGCATCTGGCATATTATGTAATGAATAAACGGTAGGGTATATAGACTTTATTAATTGTGGGATTGGCATTGATCCTAAATTGTTTAATGCTGCAGCTCTGTGATCTGATGGAACTCTATCACTTCTGAAACCGAGATGTTTAGTTAAACAGAATAATAACAATGGTAACATTCTCAAATTAGTAGATATTTGTAACGGTGAAGCACCAGAAACATTTCCAGCAACTAACTCTTTTCTATAAATATTCAAAATATCAACAACTCTGGCAATCAAATAATCCCTTGCTTCAGGTAATGAACTAGACAATGCTTTTTCAATTGCTTTATGAGTGAAATAGTCAGTGATAGCCAATTGATCAGCTGATGCATAAATGTCAACTAGTTTAGATGATACTGGCAATGCTAAATTCATGACTCTTATTCTTCTTTCTCCAAATGATGTAGAATGTAATACAGCAGCTTGGAAATACACAACTTGTTTATTTATTGTTTCTTCTATCGACATTTCAATTAAATAAGATTGATCTCTTGGGAAAGTTGGGAATGAACATAAATCTGAGGATCTATTAAAAAAATTACCGTAGAATGATGACATTCTGAAACCAGTTGAACCCCTTACTCTTAAAACAGCTTCTAATGCAATATCTTGTGATAAATGATCACTTACTTCTTTAGATAATTTAGTAATATCTTCATCTCTGTTGCTTGACCATGATGGATAATAATGTGTTTGACCAGCAGTATATCTTGGTAAATTTGATAATGTGGCTACATCTTGATAGGCTGAAGCAGTTAAGAATAAATCCACGGTAACTTGTGATGAATTACAATTGACTGCAAATGACTTATAAAAACTGTCAGCAGAAGTGAGTAAAGCCTTGGCTTCTTTAGCTTTACCAGCAACACTTGCTTCATCTCTAACAGTTAATTTACCTTCACCAATATTTGGCAATGAAGCAGTGAAACATACTAATTTACCACCAACATTACTAATTAATTTATGACCTGCTTTTAATGCTGGACCTAAAGCAAAACCTTGATTTGCATTACCTTCAAAGAAAGTTGGAAAATCAATTAATAGTTTTTCAATGGCTTCTCTATTTTCATGTAAATTTACTAATAAACCTCCTGGTGATGGTAAAAATGGTTCATCAATATCTGCAACCACCATTATTTCTGTACCTTCCAAACCTTCGTTAAATCTAAAATAATGCAAAGTTGAATCTACTCCAATAAAAGCTACTCTGGCAGTCTTGTTTGCATTTGGAATTCTATCTAAACTTTCCAAGATTGTTCTTGTAATGGTTCCTGTAAGGCCAGTTTGAACGGCTTGAACAGATACATCAATAATAAAAACATATACAATTGGTTGTGGAGCTCTTGCCATATATTCTTTTGGTGCAATAAATTCAACCACTGAATGATTTAATTCCACTCTGTCAAATTTGTTTTTCACTTGTCCACTTATCTCATCATATTCAAATGCACTTGGAATATCATTTAATAAATTACAAAAATTACATCTCCAACGTCTTCCATTTTCTGCTAATGTGATGAAAGGATTAATATATCCACGACAACGACGACATCTACTAATTGTTGTATCGCAAGTAACTGGAACATTCTCATCATCAATTTTCAATGCATTGTATGGTTTCACAACTAAAGCTAATGGTAATTTTGATTTTTTCAATAATGATGAATTGTTTGGTACAACATTTAAAGTAGATCTGAAATAATCTGGTGTACCATTTGCAGTTTTAGATCCTGGAATTAGGGTTGCACTTTCAGGAATTGTGATCGGTGGTGGTTGAAATGATAATTCAGCAATTGGTGGTGGTAAATCTCGAGATAAATCAGTGGTATATAATGCATTAAATTGGATACCTGATGCAATATTATTTGGTTGACCATACCCCGCATACGCTGCACCGCCAGCTGCTTGTTGTTGTGGCAAGCCAGTTTGAGCACCAGCTCCTGGAGGATAACCACCCATTCCTTGTCCATAAACTGCTCCAGTAGCTCCTGGTTGTGGTTGATATGGATCATAACTTAATCCACTTTGTTGTGCAGTTTGTTGTGGGTACTGATTTTGTTGTTGTGGTTGTTGAAATTGAGGATTTGTTGCTCCATTATTGTTGATATACATATTTTGAAATTGATTATTCAACTGATCGGCTCCATAAGGTGCTCCTGTTTGAGGTTGACCTCCAATTGGTTGTTGAGGTTGTTGAGGTTGACCAATTGGTGGCTGAGGACCGACACCTCCTGCCGTGTATTGTGGTTGTGGATATGCCCTTCTTCTACCTGACATTGTTTAGATATGAAATGCGATCGGTAATGAGGGACTTTTGTTGATTTATGCACAAATGATTACTGAATTGTTTTTGTTGTTGATTTATCGTTTCAAGAATTTTCAATTTATTGAATTGTTTTTTTTACGTGGTCAATAATTTCAAACAGAATTGATATTTTAATATGCTACCAATCATAAGGTCACATGATCTAATACGATTATTGTGAATATTTGAAACATGTAAAACAATACCACTTTATCAGCACAATAAATTCAATTCAATTCAATTAATTGCTCAAAACTCTCAATTTCAAACTTGTAGGTGAGATGTCAGATGCTGCTGAAGTATACGAATATGAAGAAGCCGATATAAAAAATTTACCAATAGATAATACATTATCCAGAAAAATAAAGGATATAGTAGCAGGTTTCATAGGTGGTGCTGTTCAAGTTTTAATAGGTCAACCGGCTGATTTAGTTAAAATTCGTTTACAAACAACAAATGCTAACTCATCTATACAAGTGATAAAAGATGTATGGCAGAATGAAGGAATACTAGCATTTTATAAAGGAACATTACCGCCTTTAATTGGAGTTGGTGTATGTGTTTCATTGCAATTTTATGGGTTTCATGAAACTAAAAGACAAATATTACAATATACTGGACAGAAACAATTGAACTTATGGCCACAGACTTATATTGCTGGAGCAATGGCTGGTGTAGTAAATACACCTGTCGCCTCACCTGTTGAACAATTAAGAATTTTGAGTCAATCGTCCAAAACCGGTCAATCAATATCTATGCTAAATACTATAAAACAAATTTACAACACCCAAGGGTTTAAAGGAATATATAGAGGTTTTAATATTACGTTGCTACGAGAATTTCAAGCATATGGTGTGTGGTTCTTAATATATGAAACAATAATTCAAAAGTTGATAAAATATCATAAATTCAAATCAAGAGATCTGATTTCAACTCCTGAATTATTGGCTAGTGGAGCTTTGGCTGGTAATGCATTATGGTTAAGCTCTTACCCATTAGACGTTATAAAATCAAATATTCAAAGTGATGGATTTGGAGCTAATAGTAAATTTAAAGGAAGTATTGCAAAAGCTGCCAGATATATTTATCAGAATCATGGATACATGGGATTTTGGAGAGGTTTGACTCCTTGTTTGTTGAGAGCCGTCCCATGTAGTGCAGGCACTTTTGCGAGTGTGGAATTAGCTTTAAGAGTAATGGGGTAGAGTTAAGTTGAAATAATGTTTAAATGAAATTAATATGAAAGAACAAATCTCATGTTGTTACAAATATGATGACTTGTTCTTATTCTATTTGTTGTACTGTTACTTACTTAAGGGCCAGTCCTTTCTTTCTGTACAAAACTATTCTTTTTATGCAACTCACTGAAACTGCCTCTATGTTGAAGTTGTTCTGGTGATGGCGGAGGTCTAGTTTGATCAAATTCAACAAACGAATTACTTCTTGATGGAACAAATGCTTCAGTATTTTTATCTAACTTTAATACACGCTTAACAGTAATTAACATTAATGTGCAAATGAACAAAACTGTACCAGCTACAACAAACACTAGCCCAGGTTTATGTAAAGTTTTTATTGAATATTTATAAATTGATAAATAAAATATTGGTGAAACCAATGCAAACAAATTTTTGACTAATGCCATTGCACCAAATAATTCTCCAATTTTGGATTCAGGATAAAATTTTACAATTGATGAATTTACAGCTGGACTTATAAGTGTACCAAATCCACAAAATACGGTAAATATGAAAAACACTGTAGTTGATGGAGCAATACTATAGCCGAAAAAGCCAATTACTTCACAGCATAATCCAAGCAAACACATTGAAAAATCTACCATATCAATTTGTTTTTTGAATACTTTAAACCCAAACCCATGTTGTAATATTTTGTGATTAATCATTGGTGACAAGATGATTAACACAATGGCTTTACTTGCACATCCGATTGCTAATAACTGACCTATGTTACTTTGATCCCAATTATAATTATATATTCCATATAATAAATAAATCTCACCAAACGATATAGCTAGCGTTGTCAAACTGCAATCAATTAATACTAAAACTATGATTGCAAATCTATCTCTATTTATACGATGTCTATTTTGTTCATTCACCAAGTCTCGTGGTAAGTATAATAATTTGATTGGTTTTAAAAAATTGATCTGATTGATGAATCTTCTTGAAAATGATGGTTGTTCATGTTTTTGTTGTTGTTGTAATTGTAGATTGACCTGACTTGAAGACCTCGATAAAGATCTAGATTTTTTTCTTGCTTTCTTTGATCTAGATTCGGGTAAGATAAAAACTGCGATCAAAACATCAAAAAGTATAAATACTAGTTCAATTTTCAATGGTATAAATTCGGTAGTAGGAATTTCAATACCTTTTGCAAATTTAGTAGTTAATGATGTTACCAAATTACCAAATAGTGGACCAATACTCAAACCAACAAACATAGCTGCAATACTTATACCCAAGGAATAAATTCTTTGATGGGGTTCAACAACATCCGAGATATAACAATTACTCAAAGCTATAATTGCCATTAATCCACCACACAAATTTGTCAATGCTTCACTTGCAATCATTGGGTAAAACTTTAAAGTCTCAAAATTATACATTAATAAAAATTTAATACACTTTCCCAAAAAGAAACAAGTTAAAGTCGCAACTATGAAGATTTTTCTTCCATATAAATCACTTAATGGTGCTACTTTTCCAGATGATATTAACATTATAATAGCTCCTGTAATAGTATAACCGAGTTGTAAATCTGACATTAATATTTGTGCTGAATCTTTTGTACATTTATTTGTCCCCAAAGAATTACAAGCTAATTTTAAAGTTATAATTTGTCTAGTGGATTCAGCACTTGATACTGAAAATGCTAATAAAAATGTAATTGAAGAAATCATTAATACACTCGGTCTTTTCAACCAATGCATAGTTTTATTTAATAATCTTTGTTCTCTTAACCAAATAACGTCTTCATTATGTTCATCTTCATCATATTCTGTATCATTCTCAACTAGTGCTTCATAAACATCATTTGCAGCTGTTTCAAGATTTGTGGTGGCTTGCTCTGAGGCTAAATTTGAAGGAATACTTGAATATTGAGTAGTAGATGGTTGTTGACTTGTTTGATCTTTGTTTAATGGTAATAAAGGATCAATTTCTGATGCTGAATTTAAGGTGGCTGTTTCCTTTGTTGATGATGCCGTGCGTGAGGGTGAAGACATTTTAACTTGAAACCAAACAGTTCAGATCTATAAAACTGTGAAACCAAAACTAAAAGTTGCAATCAAAATATTTTGCAAGACGAAGAAGTCAGATCATTAATATGTTTTTTAAATTGAATCGTTGATTTGATTATAAATCAATTTGATTTAGTTTGCTATACCTTTTTCTGATCTAAATTTGTGTCTAGTAAAAATAAATTTAAGTGGCTTTACTTTTGATTTAAAAAATATTTTATTTTACGGAGAGAAATTAACTTTTGACATTGTTGAATATTATAAAGATAAGGAGGTTACATTTTGTTGAAGTAAAAGCTTAATATTACTATTTCAGGACAAACTTCTACTTGTCATTTCTAGCATTATCGAATTATTTACAAGACAAGTGATAGAATCTTAGGATCTTTCATAAGATTCGTACCAATCTCAGTTTTTAAATCTCTTAGTAACACAATATTTCGTAAAAGCGGAATTCCCTATTTGGAAAAAAGTAAATACCCTTGCGCTTTTAGTGTCATTTTTATTTGTCTCAGATTTATATTTCATGTTAATTATTTACCCGGATATTAGGACGAGGTTGACTCCTCCATCTAATAAAATCTGCACTAGGTTACCCATTTAGGAAGTCTATCTTTCAAAAATCGCAAATAATATTGTCATTCAAATACTCCTCAATTTTATATAATACCATAATCATTTAAGCACAACAAAATCTGAACACACAAGATGTTATCGACAACGGCAACAAACTCAAAGGTGGTATCAAGTTCTACTTTCAACTTTGTTACTAGATTTATTTGGAACAATACAACACGAAGTACTACAAAAAAGGATCAACCACCAGAAAATGAAGTACTAGCTGATGCATTAAACTTATTGACTAAATCACCTTCAAGAAATGATAAAAGAATCAAAAACTTTTCATCTTATCAAAATTATAAACCATCACTTTACAATTCATTAACAAAAGGTTCAGTAGCGGAGCAATTTAATGAAACTAATTATGATTTTAAATCAACTAAACATCAACATATAAATGAAAGTTTTATAAATAATTTAATATTCGGATTGAAATCGTCTACTTTAAACTCATCACAAAATTTGAGTCATTCAAAATTGTTAGAATTGGGTTCAAAGGAATTATCACTATATATAAAGAATGTAAAAGATGAAAGTTATTTGTTTGAAATAATTCAATTATTTTTAAATCACAACAAATTAAATCTTAAAGTAATGGCTGACATATTATTAAATAAAAATTTGATAAATATGAAGAAATTACCAATAAATATTGAGTCAAATAATGTGATTAAAGGTTTGAGCTCAGAAGATATGATAAAACTACAAATAATACTTTTAAAGAAACATCATGATTTGAAACATCCAATAAATGTGATAAGGAATCTCAAACAGAATTTCGATACAATTTACTTACCTTTAATTAAGGAAAACGAACTTCCTGCTTTTTATGAGAGAATCATATGGAGGTTTGTATTTGAATATTTAAAACAATATAATGAAGAACAATATATTGAAAAATTGAATAATTTGAAGACAAGTTTGATAATATGGGAATCATGTAGCTACAATCATGTTCAAAATATTTCAGCTATAATTTTTAAACATCATAATGAGCAATTAAGTATACTACAAAAATTTGTTCTTAAAATAGGTCAATCAATTAATTCAAATTCCCAAGTACTAGAATTGAAAAAAATTTCAATGAAACATAAGATTCACAATTTGAATTCTGAACCTAAACTTGATGAAAATAACAGGAAATTATCATATGCTTTAATAAATGATTTAGAAAAATATTTGATTACACATAGTAAAGAAAATCCACAATTCAAAACAATTTTGGAAGAATTAGCCTTGTATCGAGTGAAGTATATCAAGAATGCTTTTGCAAATCAGTCTCAGGAGTTTGATAGTCTTAATAAGATTTTGGAATTTAATACGTAGGTTAACTAGGGACAATAAACATTACATACTGTTTGTTCAAACTATCGTAAAATAGTCCTCTTAGTGTTTATCTCGATAGAATTGCGGAAATAAAATTACTCCGTTTTGTGTAAGATCCGTGATATGTATATCCGAAATTAACGATGTAGAAGCAAGATTAATGATTTTGATATTTGGAAAATCATTTAAGAAAGAAGAAGATCACTTTAACGGTGAGCCAAAAAGCAAGATCAAATTATGTCGATAGAATATATTGAATCGGAAAATGTTCAAAGGACTAGAGTTTATCATAAAAATCCCCTAACAAATAATTCTGAGAATGATTTTTTAATTTTAATACCTGGAAATCCTGGTTTGATAAATTATTATATAACTTATTTAAACTATATTCAAGAAAAGGTACCAAAATTTGAAATTCTTTGCATTGAATACTTGGGATTCTTAGCTCAGAATGTTAAGAAGGATTCAAAGGGAAATCAAATAATTTACTCGGTGGATGATCAAATAAATCATAAATTTGAAATTATTAAAAAAATAATAAATGATAGATATTCAATTTCGTCAAATAAATCAAATATCTTTTTGTTGTCTCACTCATTAGGTGGATTCATTACTGAAAGGGTAATTCTTAAATTGTTACAAGATGATTCATTATCAAATAAATTCAATATAAAATTCAATGGAATGATAACACCAACGGTAAACAATATAGCTCAATCAGAATCTGGTACTGCATTGACTAAATTGATAAATTGGAACGTACCTTTTGTAGGGATAGCGATGTCATTAAGTTTGATATTGAATTATATACCTACATCAGTTTTAAAATACATCTTGACAAATAATTGGAAACCACCAAAAGAAATTATAAGTAAAAATCATCATAATATAGGATTAGAACATTCACTAGAAGCAACTATTCAATTTATAAGTTCACCATCATCATTAAATCAATGTTTAAATATGGCAAAAGATGAAATGAAAGTAATTAATGATTCAGATTTAGTAAATGATGAAATTTTTAATAATAAAAATTTTTTTACTTGGTGTTTTTTTGCTCAAAATGATCATTGGGTAACTCATAATACAAGAAATCATTTAATTTCAAAATATTCAACAAGTGTAAATACTAAACTTGAAATTTGTGAAAATTTAAATTATCCTATTAAACATGCTTTTGTTTTAAATCAAAGTAAAGAATTTGCTGATATAACTGTAGATAGAATGAAACCTTTTGTTGAGTAGATAGATTATAGAATAATAAAAGTTTTTTTTCACTTTCAAAAATTTTGTTGTAAACTTTAACATGACTCAAGCTCATAATTTTTAACCTTACAAATAATGAGAAAACCAAAAAAAATTGTTGCAAATTTTACACAATTCTAGAAACTTTAAGTAAATTCTGAATTTGTATCGGAGAATTACACATCTTCTTGTCGCCATATGTTCGTGTTCATGAACTCATACTAAATCTAGAGATAATTGTTTGATATTCATTTGGAGTGCAAGGATTATTAGTAATATAAACTAATTACAAGGGCCGGATTTTTAACGCACAAGACAAGAAATAACACACAACCAAAAGAATGTTAAATGGAAAAAGTAACAATCGTTCAGGGGCGGATTCACCCGAAGAACACAGGTCTAATTATTCGTAAAATGCCCGTATCTCTATAAACAATCAGATCTGAAATCTTTCAGAGTAGTGTATTCGATCAAAGTTTGAATCATGTTTACACATTCATCAATCAACATCTCATCCATAGTCTTTTATCACTCTAAATCTGTCATTCAACACTAAACAGTTTATAATCCACTTGATACAGACAATGTTTTATTACTTAGTTATTCGATACTAATTGGTTATGGACATTAAAAGGCGGAATCTAAGTGGGATCTAATTCGATTTTGTGTGATTCTGCAGCTAATCTCTTCATCTTTGACATCCGTAACTACATATTAAATTGGTACTCATCCATGACTCTGAATCATAATTTTAATTAACGAAGAGATATGATTAAGAAAAAAAAGAAAATATAATTAATTATATTACAATCATTTTGTATTACTTTTATACTCATAATTGATTGCAAAAAAACCAAAAAGTATATTAACCCAACAAAACCCAAACTATAAAAAAAACTATATAAGCTTGATTGATTATCCTTAATCTCAATTACATTTATCCCATTTAACCATTCATCTTCATCCTTACTAATCACAATCAAAACATAATGAGTACATCAGAACAACATTCAGGTGATTCAGAAATAAGAGATTCAAAAAATTTAGAATATGAAGAATATCAATTAGATAATTCAACAATAGAACAAGAACATCAACAACCAATATTAAATGAAAAACAATTAAATAAAATTTATAGAAAATTAGATTTTAGAATCATTCCAGCATTATGGTGTTTATATTTTTTAACATCATTTGGTTCAAATTGTTATGGATTAACATTAACAATGAATTTTGAAAAAAATCATTCATTAATTCAAAGTTTAGGTTTAACAAGTCATCATACTGCAACTGCTTCTGCTTTATATTATGTTGGTTATATTATATTTGATGTTCCAATGAATTTAATAATGACTAAAGTAAGTCCTCAATCTTGGTTAGCTAGAATTGTTATAACCGTGGGGTTAGTATATACTTGTTATAGTGCTTTACATTCAGCTGGAGCGTTAATTGCTATAAGATTTATAAGTGGTATGGTTGGAGCAGGTACTTGGCCAGGTATGAGTTATTATATTTCTTTATGGTATCCAAATGAAAGATCAACAAGAAGAATTGGTTATTATTTTACTGCTGCTCAAATTTCAGCAGCAGTTGCAGGATTAGTTAGTGCTGGGTTTCAAAAATTAGATGGTGTTCATGGTTATTATGGTTGGCAATGGATGTATATGGTTTATGGAGTTATAACTATTGCAGTTGGAATTTCATTATTATGGTGGTTACCAGATAGACCTTTTAAAGTTATAAAAGAGTCAAATTCAAAAATTATGAAAATTTATAGAAAATTTTTTACACCTGTTTCACCATTAAAAGGAGAAGAACAAGAATTACATAGAAAAGATTTAGAACATAGATATAAACTATTAAAATGGGGTTGGAAAGATTTATTTGATATAATGACAGATTTAAGAATTTATCCATTAGTTATCATGTATTTTGGAGTTGTCGGTACAGGATTTGGTTTAGCTGTTTTTGGTTCAACAATTATAAGAACAAATGATCCAAGTTTATCATCAATTCAAGTTTCTTTATTATATGCCCCAATTTGGTTATTTGATTTAGGTGGGATTTTAATTATTACTCCTTTTGCTGATAAATTTAAAAAATTTAGAGCTTTAATATTTAGTTTTGCTTGTGTTATTATTATTGTTGGTATGGTTGTAACAACTTTTGCTCATGGTTCATGGAATAAATATGGTGGTTTATTAATTGCAGGTTTTGGATTGGGTCCAACTGTTCCAATTTGTATGTCTTGGTCAGCAGAAATTTTTGGACCAAGATATGGTGATGTTGGTTGTGCTGTTAGTTCTGCTGTTGTTTCTGGTTTAGGTAATTTAGGTTCAGTTACTGCAACTTATGCTTTATATAGTGGTTGGCCAGCTGATAAGAAAAGATTATATCGTAATTCTAATATGATGTTAGTTTTAATGTTAGGAGTTAGTATAATAGCTTCAGGTGTTTGTCATTTATTAAAAGATAAAATTAGACAAAAGAAGTAGTGGTTTAGTTCCTTAGAGACATTATTTAGATTCATCGTGTATGGATATTTTGCATGATAATAGAACATTAATTTGATATATCGAAATTTTCAATCTCTCACAAATAATACTTTGAGTAACCGTGCTGAGGCTGTTGGACGAAGGATTCAGGCATAGACTGATCTTCTATAATCGTTTTGTCCTAAATGCTGCAGCAAAATCAACTTTCTCAAGATCTAGTTTTAAAGTTTTTATCTACAGAATTACATTTCCGTAAGAACGAATCTTTATTCTCAATCTCTTTATCATAAGGTTCATAATATTACAAAACATTTTAATTTATATACTAAAAACAATTTTTTCATTTGAAACTCCTTTTTTGGATAATTTTAAGCCTTCATCAACACTACCTAAACCATTTTTTAAAATTTTTAAGTTTCCATGTTTTAAATCTTTTAAATATTTAGGTAATACATCGTTCCACCAAGGTAAATAATAATCCAATAAATCACCTGGTCTTTCAATTTTATCACCCATTATTTTAAATTTATCAATTGCTAAATAAGCTAATGTTTTACCCCAATGTATATTTGAATTATTTCTTGATGAATCTAATTTAATTGATTTATCATCTAATAAAAGTAATGAATCAATATGTATATCACCAGTTGTTGTTGATGTTGAATCATAAACTTTTTGAAAAGTATCTTGTTGTGCAATTGTATCAAAAGCAAAATGTAATTTATTTTGAGAAGTTTCTCTGATCTTATTAACAACTTCTGGATCATTATAATCGAATGTATAATCAGCTCCTAAGTTCTTTAAAAATTCATGATTTTTTGGTGATGCAGTTGTAATTATTTTTAAATTATATATTAATTTAGCTAATTGAATAGCTAATATTCCAGTTGCAGTAGAACCTCCCCAAATTAATATAAAATCTCCATCTTTTTTATTTTTACCAAGATCAAAATAGTAACTATATGTTATTCCAACAGTTACTAATCCCAAGGTTACACTTGCTGCTCCATCAAATGTATTTATTGGACCAGATTTGCTCTCTTTTGAATCATTAGTTAAATGATTATATTTTATAGTGGCATTAGGAGATGCAGCAACATATTCAGCAAATGCACCATTTGTTTTTGAAACATTTCCACATATAAAAGAACTTACAAAATCTCCCTTTTTAAAATTTTTAATATTTGAACCAACTTGTTCAACTATTCCACTTACATCACTACCTAATATATCTCCCTTTTGACCAATTTTATAATCAATATGTTTCCAATCAGTTGGATTTATTGCAAACGCTTTAGCTTTTATTAATATTTCATCATCATTTATTTTTGGAATTGGAATTTCTGCTATTACACTTAATGGATCTGATTCACCACTAATAACTGCAGCTTTCATTAATGACATGATTCAATAATAAAACTATCCTGTTCTTGTTTCTTTCACTAAATGTAGAAACTGTTGTGGTTGATGCAAATGTTTCAAAATAAATGTTAAATAAAAACTTTGAAACATTTAAAAAATGCAACAATTAATTTCAAATATATATAAATACACAGTTAATAAGATTAATAATCTGATTGATCTAAATAATTTAAAAAACTTTAAAATAGAATCATTGTATGAAATAATGCAGAAATAATACATCAAAAGTTAATCACAAACTGGTAAAATAGTACAAACGGAAAAGTTCAGCAAAGAATTTCAAAAACTCAAAAATTCAATTATAGAGTTTCAAAAAAAAAGGATTCAACATTTCCGTCGAGAAATTTCATATTACCGTATTCAGTTTGTGATCTTGCATTGATCTTTCCGTGAGAGACTTGTCAAGCTTTTAAGAGTAAAAGTTGAACGTAAATGAATACCAATGAGATTGAAAGGCAGCAACAGATATGAATAATGTACGTATATGTAAAATTCGGAATTATAAACTGATGATGTCACCATACCGAACTCCTCATTCCTCGTTTCTTGTTCACCTCAACATTAAAGTAAAGTTTTAGTAAACTACTTTAAAATAATGATTAATCAGCAAGGAAGAGAATATTGATGAGTTGAATAAACCCCCCAATTAAATTTCAAATTGTTTCAAAACATAAGTTTTGTTACCAAACTTAAAAACCTTATTTTATTTATATATAGTTAATGGAATTATGATGATAGTTTATTTTATAATGTAATGGAAATATGACTGCATAAAAACATTAAGAAGCTTCTCTAGTACTGCATAATAGAAGATTATTTTTCCGTCCGAGAAAAAGGATTACACCAAAAAAAATTATATTTTGTCGATTTGGCAATTGTTGCTATTAGTATTTGTTACTTAAATGTAGTAGATTGATTCAATAGCCTTGTATCCTCGTTGAATTTAAATAATACACAAAATGTAATGTAATGAAAATAATAATAGTTGATTCTCTAATTAAGAGTATATAAGATTCTATAGAACTTGTTTTATTTGTTCCACGAATCTCAACACTGTCGTAAAGTCAATGTCATAAGAATTGACTAACTTGTAGCTATATTAATATAAATAGGTTATAAATAAAAAAAAAAATACATCTTCCCTCTCGTCGCTTTTCAAAGGATATTTAGCTTTATTCTATTCTTCTTTAGTCTTTCCACTGGTGAATGGTTTACATCTCCATATTTGAACAATCCGAGGAGAGGGATGATGAGCTAGAGAACATAGTTCTACAAAATGGAAGAGATCAAAGCAAATAGAAAAGAAACAAACAGCTTAAAAGCAAAACGTTGTGCGTTATATAATTCAATTAGAGAAGGAATTGGTGAACCTGCTGCTTTTACAAAAGAACAATTTGTTTACAGAGAAAGAGCAAAAACCAAGAAAAGACAGTCAAACTACGAAGGTCCATATATGATCGTTGAAAATGCAGGAAACATGAACTACAAACTTCAAGACATGCTGGGTAGGATTTTATAAAAGACGCACCACCACGACCATTCAGAACCAACGTTTTCATATGAAGATCTGCCCATTCAAGCCGTTTCAAGATATAAGAAACAACTCAGATTGGCAGAGAACAAAACATCGGAAAAGTTAAAGGACGAAGGAGATAGTTGCATTGAAGATGTAAACCTTTTAACAGTGAAAAGACCAAAGAACAATAGAATAAAGCTAAACTTAATCATGAGCAAATCAGATCAATCTCACCACGATCAATCTCACCATGGTCGGTCGATTGATCGGATTTGCTCATGATTAAACTTAGCTGAAAAAATTACGGTAATTAAACAGGTAATTGAACGGGAATTATATTTCATGTCGATTCGGCAATTGCTGTATTAGTTTTTGTTACTTGAATGTAAGATGTGAAGATACTATTAAATGAAAATATCTAACACACCCCTTTAGAAGTTAAGGTTATTTGACTCGTACTTCGAAGCTGGACATTATTAGCAATGAAGTCAACTCATGAAACCTTAAGCATCAAATTATACTAGCTCAAACATTGAGTCATTCCGAAAATGTAATAGGCTTATCTAATTGGATTAGGCTTATCTAATTGGATTTCATCATTTTTATTAATACATTCGTCAAAAAAATGTAAAGTGATCTTTCGTTGTTGCCGTTTGTCTTCACATGAATACAGTTGTTTGTAAAAGTCGGTTGCTATCTCTGGAATATTTTGGTGATAATCTTGAGTGTAGCACATCTGTACCGCAAACAACTATAGTCTAATCATATGGATAAATTTTTTATCATCTTCATTCATGCGATTAGAATATAGATATTTGTAAGAGACAAGCCTCCAATTTCGTCACACCAATAAACTTCGAAATCTTCAATCAATCTATTAATCATTATCAATGGAACCCATGTATAATTGAATTTGAAAATTCAGTGTATTGTATCCCGTAGTGTTCTTAGTTGTCAAACATCTTAAACTTATAATGATCTATTAAATGCCGATACATTTTAGAGCTGCAGGATATCATACCTACTTTTGTTTTAAACTTTGCCATTTAGACATCATGATCCAGATGAAATTCAACCAAATACAAGAGTCGATGAAGCACATTTCAAAGATGTAATTCGTAACAACTACCAACCATCACTGATCATCTTAAATCACTTGATACCCTCTGTCGAGTCTCCAAGTTCTTCTGACAATTACTTGGTCCGAGGAATAAAAGACTCCAATTTCGACTTACTATTTGCAACAAAATATCGTCTTCTTTTAAAAATGAGGGACGTCAAAAAGTGCCTCAAAAGCTTTGTTCAGATTAATTTTGTTCTGGCGTACTCAAATGGAAAGGGAGAGGGACCTTTCCAAGGAGTTTTTGAAGACGTGGGTACAAATCTTTTTAAACCATGCTTAAAAGTATATATGCTCTTAATCAATCATCACCATTACATCAAATACCCCTGTCATGAGTTAATGTACTTATTTTAATGGAGATGTTAAAATTGATATTCAGTTTACATACAGTTGAAGAATTGGTTTATAAGTGATCATTACCAAATAAGCAATTAGCACACTTTCATTCCATATTTTTGAAAAATTGATTTACATTTGTCCTACTTATTATTCAACCGTAATTGTAAAGAGAATTACTATTTAAAAATGTAAATACGTTATGAAAACTTTTGAAAGCAGAGATGTTTTTGCAGCCAAAATTTGTTTTAAAATTTTGAAACAAAAATCAAATGGTAGTGTAGTTCGCAAAATGTGAAAGTTCATATGGTAGCAATATTTTCAATAAAAAAAATAGGAGAATCAATTTTAGGTGATTTTGAGATAAAGAATGACTCTCTCGTCCAAATATACAAATATCTACAGAATAATATGGCTTATTATAGGATTTCGTTTAATCCGTGTTTTGTCCCTTTCAACTTTAATACTGAACTATAGATTTTATGAGTATTCAGTTGATTTATAATACCTCTAATAATCAAATTTGATGAATTAATAGTATCGAAACGTGATCATGTCAATTTTTAACACAATATCTATTGTTTAAATAGATAAGTATTAAATCTAGATTTTTTTATAAAAAATTTTAAGATTTATTACATTAGGCGTAATTTAAATTTTATACAAAGTAGTTTTAACAAAAGAAGGATGAAGAGAAAAGAAATGAAATAATAAGATTAAATTAAATATGGCTTAATTTAACCCATGGTTAATAATATCCTTTGTAATATAAACAAGGATTCTTTCCACAGTCCAATGGTATTAAACTTACATCGGATTTTGGTTTAATCTAAGGGGCCATATTGAATATTTAATTTGTTTCAACATTTTCAAATTTTTTTACAAGTACAAATCAAGACAAAATTGATGATCTTATAATAATCAATACTTTTTACATACTACTAAAGTCCAATTTATGTTTCAAATTTTTGAAGCCTTTTTAATCGTTGGGTTTAATAGTTGAGATGAAAAACAAAGTGCTGATCCTTTTAGCGTTAATGTCACCTTAAACACAATATTGTTTATGGCTTAGTTTAATTGATTATACGACAAGATTGGATGAATCCCTTATCTTAGATTTATTTTATTCCAAAGTGTGTTCAACCACCTTTATATTGTTTATTTAAATTGTAAGAAGTCTCTTTATCCTTAAGTGGTTTTTATTTTGTGAACTTTTTAAAATTTTTTTAATCATTCATTTTTTAGTTTTGTGTTACTAGTTGATAATGTATTGTTTATTTCTCTATCACCTTAATTAAATCAACAAAAATATTTTTTCAGATTTTTTATGTGAGTATAATGTATGATCTTTTTTTTTTACAACCAATTTATATCTAAACATTTACAACAAAACAACTAACCAACCATCAGATTACACTAGATACACGTCTGAAGGAAAAGACACTGTATCAACGGTGAAATCAGTTACCTCATTTTTGTTTAAATATCCTTCAACTTTAGTCATCGTTTATTACAGTATTGTTTATCACTAATATATCTGATTTGGAAAAATTTCAAAAAACCTTCACATTTTAATTTTACCATAGACATACCACATTTCTATCAATTTGTCAAATATAAAAAGTAAAGAAACAATACAAAATTAGTGTCAGTTTGATTTTTTTTATCAACTCATATCACCCGAAACATTAAATAGTCATTCACTAAAACACATTATAATTTTCATGTCATAAAACTTGATAAAAAAACAAAAATATTGTTTAAATCATCAAAATCTCATCATATTTTACTATATTGACCAGAACTTGAGAATAATAGCACAGATTTCTAATATTTCTCACTGTGTCATCAACAACATTATCAAACACTACGCGATTTTAAAATCTACATCATAAATTAGCATATTTACAAATTCAAAATACAAATACAAGTCGAAAAATAAAAATATAAACATAATAGTGACATGGAAACGTCATCATCAACAATTTCTATAAATTTCAATTATGATCGAACTTCAAACAATTCATTATTTAAATTATGGAAATTAACAAATGATTTACTGTATATAAATTGTTCAAAAATATCATCTACTGAAAGATTAAATAATAGATCATGGAGATTAATGAATCAAAGGTTTTTAAAAAATAAAAACTGTAATAATAAACAATTTAATGAAAAATTTATTGATAATGTCAATACCAATGAATTGAATGATTTATATAATGATAATTTAATTGATTTTAAACCTAAAACTTCACAATTTATGTCGAATAGACCTTCTTTATTCAGTCATTCTTCAAATTTAAGTTTATATACTAGAAAAAAAAGTACCCAAACTAGTTTAGATTCCAATCCATTTTTAAATGAAAAATTCAATGAAGTTAATCAAAAACAAATTGCCATTGATAAGGATACTGATGAAGAAGTAGATGATGATGATGATGATGAAGAAGATATTGATGAATCTGATATGTCCGATATTCCAGAATTATCTGACAATGAAGAAGATGAAGAAGATGAAGAAAGTGATTTGGATGAGAATGTATCTACTACAAATAGATTAATCGATAATCCAATTCACACACCACAAGGAACAAGTTTAGAGGACGATAAAATATCACCTACAAGCCGTCGAAATAATAATATTGAATTCGAAAATTCTTCCACGTCAAGAAATGATCAACAATCTAAAACAAAATTTTCCACTATTTCATCAATATCACCGTCTGATTGTTCAAACCTACAAGATAAAGTACAACCACAACCACCAATACAACGACATAACTCCTTATTTAGTAATTTTACTTTGGGCACAACTAGTAATAAACTGTCGGAGTCAATATTGAATCGGTCAAGAAATTCATCGAATATTATAGCCGATGACAAGGTCGGTAATAAAAATTCGCAGGAGAGTGTTATAAATAAAGAAGGTTCTATTCATAATGATGAAGCAGAGGCAGAAGATGACGAAGGATATTCATCAACTGATATATCTGAAGTTGGAGATTTAGACGAGGAATTGGAAGAAGAAGAAGATGAAGATGATCAAATTGAAATGAAAAGTACTACCGAACCAACTAGGAAATCATCTACTGATTCAGTAAAAGAAGATAATGAAAGTGAATGGATGTCAGTTTATTCAAGTTCTTTAAATTCAACTGCTGCTTCAGGTAAAAGTATTCCAAAACAACCACAACCTTTAAATTTTACAAAAATTGAACCACCAACTTATTCTGCATCTACTGAAACTTTAGCATCATCATTAGAGAAAAAAAGAGAAAATTTAAATCAAACTTCTTCATTAGGTAAACCAAAATCATTATTATCTGGTTTATTTACAAATGACAATTCATTATCTTCATCGACTAATCAACAACATGCACCCAAACCAAAATTAATGAGATCAAGTACTACTGGAGTTATGACAATTGATCAAGAATTTCAAAGACCTTCAATAATTTTTACTAGAAAATATCCTTCATTAACTGATATTTCAAAATTAACTAGACGTTCAAATTTATCAATGGGCAAAACAAATACTACAACTACATCATCTGAAATTATGATTGATCATCAATTACAAGATGATTCAAGTTCATCATCATCTTCAACTCCTATGAAAAAACAAGGTAGTATAGTTGGAATATCAGATATTAATGTTTCAAAAGTCCCCAAGAATCCACAAGTTAGTGATGAAGAACATGAATTATTATCATCAAGTTTAAATAAATTATCAAAATCTGTTTCTCATCATTCACTTATAAATTTATTATCAAAATCTTCAATTAATTTGAGTAGATTATATATCACATCTAAAAATAAATTAAGATTAGATTCAAAAGATCAACAAATCAATCAAACCACCAATCAAAATAATATTTTTAATGATATAAAACAAGATAAAATTGATCAAAATTACAATAATAATAATAATAACAACAACAATAATAACACGAGTAATACTACTTATCAACATCACAAAAATGAAGATTCAATCCCATCATTACAACCAACATCATCAGATTCAATTTTAAAACAATCACCAAGTTCATTAACTTCATCATCATCAATATTAATTAATTGTTCAAAAAATTCAAATACTCCACCACCACCAATAAAATTTAATGATCATGAAAATAATAATAATAATAGTAACGTAATTCCAACACTACCAAAAATCACAACAACTGATACAACTGAACTTGAAAACACTAATTTGACAATAAATGAAGAAATAAGTAAATCATTAAAAGAAAGTTTATTAATAGATAATAAATTAGGTAAAGTTGCAATGCCTGATAAATCATTAGTTAAAAATTTAAAATTAATTAATTCAAATCAAATTAATGTTGATGATGATGATGTTTTTGATGATTATCATTCTAAAGGTTGGTAAAACTATAAATTATACATAATAATTCTAAAAAAGTTGCAAATTTTTTTTGTTTTTCTTTTTTTTGCTTTTGCTTTTTCAGTTCAATTCTAATTTGAATTTGGTTATATAGTAAATAGGTTTTAAATTTTACTATTTATAGGTTTAAAAGTTTTTTATCGTTTTCTGTTTTAATTTACATGAGATTAGATTCTGTGTATCGTTTTGATTCTGTTCTTCATTTCATTTATTCTGAAATTTAAATTTAAATCCTTTATTTCTTGTAAGTGGATACAAGTCTATTTTTAAAGCATGTATTGAGTCCTATAAATATGTTTGATATTTGAAATCTTCTTTGGTTTATTATAAAAATCTGGTACTAAATGATATGTAGCTTTGGCCCAATCTAGTCATACCATACTTTGATATTACTTCAAAAAAGATACCATATATCATACATTTTCCTACAAGTACTTGTCTAAACAGATAATGAATTGAATTGAGTGGTTCAATCACTTTGTATTCCAATATTAGTCGAGATTATCCATTTATCTTTGGAACCACATTTGGCTACACATAATTTGAATTATTAGTTTTTTTTGCAACAAATTTGATCAATATGGTTTTAAAAAAAAGAATCATCTTAATGCAAACACAATCAAAGCAAAAGTAGAACAATCCACAAATTATGAAAACATGCTACTATGAACTACTAGACGTCTCAACCGATGCAACAGATACAGAATTAAAAAAAGCATACAGAAGAAAAGCATTACAATATCATCCAGATAAAAACCCCGATAATATAGAAGAATCAAATTTAAAATTTTCATTAGTTAGATCAGCCTATGAAGTATTAATTGATCCTCAAGAAAGAGCATGGTATGATTCTCATAAACAAAGTATATTAAATGATGATATTGATGAATATTTTGAAAATGATGGAGCAGGTGGAGAATCACATATTCCAAGTATTTCAACAGAAGAAATTTTGAAATATTTTAATTCGAATTTATATCAAGAATATAATGATTCAATACTGGGATTTTATGCTATTGTATCAAGATTATTTGAGAGATTAGCAAAAGAAGAAATTCAACATGGTAAATATCAAAATTTAAAAGAATTTTCAAATTTAAAAGATGATGAAAATAATGTTTATTCTATTGATCCATCATATTTAAAATATCCATTATTTGGTAATAGTCATTTAGATTATTTATCAATAAAAAAATTTTATAATATATGGGGTTCATTTTCAACTATAAAATTATTTAATTGGAAATATGAGTATAGATATTCAACAGCACAAGATAGAAGAACTCGTAGATTAATGGAAAAAGAAAATAAAAAAATTGCAGATCAATATAAAAAGGAATATAATGAAACTATAAGGAAATTTGTAACATTCATAAAGAAAAGAGATCCAAGAGTTAAATTAGCTCAAGAAGAATTTGAAAAACACCAACAATTGAAAAAAACGAGGGAAATTGAACAACAAATAAAACAAAATAAATTAAGTAAATTACAAAATAATAATAATCAAAATTTTCAAGAACAAGATTGGCAAAAATTAACAATTGAAGAAATTGAAGAAATGGAAAAAATGATAAATGATGAATATAATCAAATAGGTGAAGGTATAAATGAAAATAATAAATCAACAGATTCTGAATTTGAATCTGATACTAATGATAATGAATCAATTGAAGAAATACATGAATTTGAATGTATTGTATGTAATAAAATTTTAAAAAATGAATTACAATTTCAAATTCATGAAGAATCTAAAAAACATAAACGAGCTGTACGACAAATGCAATGGGAAATGAAACAAGAAGGAATTGAATTGGGTATTGATGATGATAATAATGATATTGATGAAGAGGAGTTTGAAACTGCTGAAAGTGAATTTAGTGATGATGAAGATAGTGAGTTGGATGATTTAAGTGATGATGAACTAGACGCAAAATTAAATGGAGACTATGAGGATGATTTAAAATTAAATGAGAATAAAGATAATGAGCTGATAGAGGAGAATGGTGGCTCCTCAAAAGAAATTGAAGAGCCTGTACCGATGAAGTCTGAAGAAACCAATGAACCATCATCAAAGAATATCGAAAACCTTAAAGAAAATGAATCCGAAAGCAACGAAAAGAATAAATTGGAGGAAGAATTATCAAAACTATTAGGAAAATCAAATTTACAAGAATCAGATGATGATGATTGGAATACGACTTCAAAAAAATCAAAAAAGAGCAAAAAGAAAACAAACAATAAAACAAATGGTACATCTGCCACGTCGGTAAATGAGAAAGAATCAACACCAACAGTTGAAAGTCAAAGCAGCTCTACTAGCACAGGAACAGAAAGATGTTCTGTATGTGGATTAAAATTTGATTCAAGAAATCAATTATTCAATCATGTAAAAGAATTAGGTCATGCTGCTCCACCTGAGTCTTCGTCAAAAACCAAATCTAATTCTAAGAAGAAGAAAAATAAAAAGAAATAAATCCGTAGATTATTTATAGAAACGAATTAATGACCATGCATAACTTTAAAACTAATGACAAAAATATGAAAATTTGAAAAAGATCTATTACAATATATTCTATCCAAATTTAACGAATACCAGTTTTTGACATTTTAACTTTTGCAACAATTGGTTCATTAATTCCCTTATTACCAATTCCTAAACTTTGACCTTTTATCCAACCTAATTTTTCTAACATTTGTCTACCTAAATTATTAGTTGAAATTTCAGGAGCTTCTGCACCAACAATATCACCTTCTTTAAATTTAGCTTTTGAATCATTCGCACCTTTGGAGGCTGTTTTATTTTCTTTTTTAGGTTTATTTATATCTATTCTATTAAAATATGGTCTTCCTCTTAATATAATTTTAATTTTTTCAAAATTTGGATAATATTTATAAGTTGATTTAGTTTTTGAAATTTTTAAATAATGACGTACATTTTTACGACCACATTTATCTGATTTCATATTATAATATTGAGCTAATTTTCCAATAATTTTATGAGCATGAGAATCCAAAGTGGGGAAACTTAATGAATTTCTATTTTCATCTTTTAATAAATTTTCAAATTCTTTATTAACTTCTTTTATTGTTATTTTTTCAGGATATTTTATTAACATATCATTTTTTAATACAGCTTCTTCTATATCTTGTTGTTTTTTGTTGATTCGTTTTAATTTTTTATTTTTATTGTAGTTGTTCAATTGTCTTGTTAATGCTTCTTGTAAATCAGGATCTATATCTAAATCATCAAATCTCGTTCTCTTTTTTGCAGGGATATTATTTGAAAAATCACGATCAGACATTGAAACTAATCCTTGAGTACTCATTTTGGAGTATGCTATTAAATCTTCTAAATTATCACCATCATCTTGAGGTACTTCATCTGAATCATATGGATAATCATCTTGATGTTTATCAAATTCTGCTTCGCTATCGTCTTCCTCCAGTGACTCATCATCGGAGATATATACATCATCTTCTTGTTCTTCTGGTTCTTCTTGATCAATCATTCCTTTTGTAATATATGATAAAAATTTACCTAATCTCTTTTCTTTAACTCCATTAAATAAAACATATTGAATTACATCATCTTCATCAATCCAACAAAATTCATCATCAAATCCAGTTAATTCTGCACATTTTATATGATATTGATTTTGTATACCAAATCTGACATTATCTACTTCCATCTTAGATACATCAAATTCATAATCTTCTTCTAAAAATCCATAATCGGGTTCTTCTTCCAATTCGTCTTCGTTCTCATCTTGTTCTTGAGTAGGGTTTGCTGATAAGTAATCCTTTAATTGAGCTTCGTCTTTTACGCCATCAATGTAAATAGGCAATTCCTCGACTGCATTCTGTTTCAGATTGATGCCCGACTCCTGAGTCGTTGCTACAGCTACTTCGCCTGTGCCAGTCTCTTCCGCTGTAGTTGTTACAGTAGTTTCTACTTCCTTGTTTACATCCTCAACAATGTCTTGTATTTCTTCTTCTACTTTGACTTCATTCTGTATAATGTTTTCTTCAATTTCTTCAACTTCTTTCTCAATAACTTCTTCCGATTTTGCATCATTTTCCTCAACGTCACTATCTTCAAGTTCATCTCTTCTACTTATTTCATTCATCTTGTCCTCTAAAGTATCTAATCTGGAACTCAATTCAGTATCCAAATCTTGTTCGTTCCAATCTTCACCTTCTTTTTCTGCCTTAAAATTCAGTAACACTTCTTTAACTACTTTCTCAGTTTCATCTTCGTTTTCCTTATCATCTTTGTTATCGTCTTCAAATTCAGTCTCGTTGTCGTCATAAACGTCTTCGTCCTCTTCATCTTCGAACTCTGATTCCTCAATCTCCTCTTCGTCATCACCCTCCTCTCCTTCATATTCACCTTCTTCAAAATCTTCAAAATCCTCGAATTCGTCGTTCTCAGCTAATTCCTGATCGTCAATATCATCTTCTGAATCATCCAATGAAATACTTTTAAAATCTTCATCAATTATATTACCAAATTCATTATTAGTATTATTATTATTATTATTATTCATATACTGATTCTTATTTTGCTCAGATAGTTTATGTAGCATAATATTTGGATCATAAATTTCTTTAGCTTTCATAAATATAATAGGTTGATCTCTTAGTTTCTTTGACATTAAATTTGATCTATTATTTTCTGTATAATTTATTTCTTCATCAAAATGACCATACTTTCGTCTTCCTATATTCCTAGCCATTTGAGCCATTTGTCCTCCAACTGCTTCATCATTTTGACCAGGTATATATATTGAGTCATCATTAAATAATTCTTGATATTGAGATGATGTTGAAGTATTATATGATCTAGTATTATTATTTGATGATCTTCTCTTATTACCTCTTATTATCTTTTTACCACCTCTACTACCGCCTCTTCCTCCTCTTGATGAGCCTCTTGTCCTTCTATTTCCTCTTTTGGGCATTAATTGTTTCTTCTATGATTTTTTCCTTCTAATTATGAAAGAAAAAGCATCACATTGGTCTATTGATGGCAATCTCATTACACTAGATAAAAAGCAAAAAAAACGTTCCTCGTGCGGCTTTTGCTTTGTATTTGTTCTATTTTTTTGTGGAATCTGAGTCAGAATTAGACAGAAAAATAATTACATTACAGTGCAATTCGTGCAATCTCCGACCTAAGCTTAAAGCGAGTGCAAGTGTTTGTGTAATCATGTACCCTTTTATGCTTTTGTGTTTAACAATGTACGATAAGATCAAGGAATAATTATTCTTGTTCTATTAATAATATACAACCCTCAAAATCTCACCAGCCCCAAACCAAATTCATTATCTTAACTATAACAAAACTAACTTAAGAAAAAGCTATATAAATACCAATTCAGTTTCAAAATGGAAGCAACATCGTCTTCTTCAATTACATCTGATGATATTGTCAAAATAGACACACCAAAAGTAAATGAATCCGACCCTTCAACTTCTAACTTTCAAGACAAAGATGTACCAATAATAGATGAGCAAGCACAACCTGAAAACGTTGAATCAGTAATTGGAAGAAACATGTTAAAATTTAGTTCATTTTTACGCGAGGTCACTGGATTATCTCTAGATAGCACCAAGACGGAAGAGGAGGCAAATTCTACAACAAATTTATCATCACCATCAACTACATCAACTAATCAAGAATCAATTAATGAAACAACAGAAGAAAACAAATTAAATTCTCCAATAATAGTACTAGGTCAAGAATTTTATTCCAAAATTAAAGCAATTAAATATATTCAAAATAATTTACTTTGGCTTTCTTATAGGTGTGGATTTGAACCAATATTAAAATCAGAAGATGGTCCACAACCAATACAATTTTTCCCCTCGATAATTTTTAATAAAACAATATTAACTAATCCTAATAATTTAAAAGTATTATTTGATAAAGATAATTTTACAAGTGATTCTGGTTGGGGTTGTATGATTAGAACATCACAAAATTTATTAGCTAACACCCTAATTAAAATTAATGGAATTGATAAAGAAACTGCAATTTTAAATTTATTTCAAGATAATTCAAATTCTTTATATTCTATTCATAATTTTATACGTGTTTCAAGTCAATCTTCATTACAATTAAAACCTGGACAATGGTTTGGACCAAATGCTGCTTCATATTCAATTAAAAAATTAACTGATGAATCAAATAATAATGATGATGATAGATTACGACTACTTGAAGAAAATAAGATCAACGTTCCATACATTCATATTAGTGAAAATTGTGATTTATATGATGATGAAATTAAAGAGATTTTCACAAATCATAAAAAATCAATACTACTATTATTTCCAGTTCGATTAGGAATAGATCATACAAATGAATATTATTTTAAAAGTCTTTTAACCTTGTTGGCATCACCATATTCAGTAGGTATAGCAGGTGGAAAACCATCATCAAGTTTTTATTTCTTTGGTTATGAATCTACTGATCAAAATGAAAATGAACTAATATATTTTGATCCTCATTTACCTCAAATTATTGAGTCACCAATAAATCTACAAAGTTATCATTGTCAAAATTATAATAAATTAAATATAAAATATATTGATCCTTCAATGATGATTGGTATATTGATTAGTGACATGAATGAATATAATCTATTCAAAAAACAATGTGTTGAAACAAATAATAAAATTATTCATTTCCATCCAATTACTTTAATTGAAAGTCATTCTTCAATTAATCAATCTTGGGAAGAAGTTAATGAAGAAGATGATTTTGTGAATTTAAATGTGAGTAAGAATGAAGAAGAGTTTATAGATTTAGGTAACAAATGATACGAATATTTTATTGAATCAGTACTTTATTGAATCATACGAGAATATCTTAAACGCAAACAATCATAAATCATATTATCAAACAAATTTAAGTAATTGTATTAAAAAATTTCATAATACTTGCTAAAAATGTTTCTTTTTTACTTGGAGTAGAATAATCGTTATCTTCACAATTAATATTCCAAATGTTTTCATTAATATTTAAATTTTCTTGATTTAATTCAAATATTCTAATTTTTGCAAACCAATCACCAGAAGTTACAGTATTTTCATTTTTATAAAATTTACAACTATATCCAATATCTTGATCTTTTAGTTCAGTTGCAACAATTTTAGAATGAGCTAAAATTTTTTCAATACTTTCTAATGAAACAGTTTCTGGACAATTATCATTTAAAGTATAAGTTTCCCAAGCAACTAAAAATTCACCATGTTTTAATGTTGTAATATAATCTATAC